>NC_047053.1:28125897-28462026 GCF_011762595.2 Tursiops truncatus | reverse complement strand
TTGACCTAAAGAAATGGGGATAATGCTCACGGAGTTTTCATAAGGATTAAATGAGAAGATGCATCTGAGAGCACATAGGGTGATGTCTGGTGCAGAGCACTCACATTGTTGTTGGTTCATTTATTTATTCATTTAACATGTATTTATCGAGCACTCTACTCTATGCCAGACTGTTCTAAGCACTGGGGATACAGCGGGGAACAAACACACAATTTTCTGCCCTCATGGAGCTTATATTCCAGTGGGGAGATAGGAGTGGTAAATAGTAAGTAAAATATGTTAAATCATGGTAATGTAAAGTTAAAAAATAAAGCAGGGAAAGGGGATACGGAGTGCTATGGGGGTGAAGGTTGTAGGTTTAAACAAAGTGACCAGAGAAGCCTGCACTGAAAAGGTGACATTTGAGTCAAGACTTGAAGAAAGTGACCATGTGGGTATTTGGGGGAAGAGTGTGGCAGACAGGGGACAGTGCATGCAAAGGCCCTGAGGTGGGTATGAGCCTGGCACAATGGAAGAATGGCAAAGAGGCTAGTGTGGCTGGAGTGGAGGGCAAGTGGGTCAGGATAGTGGGATACAAGATCTGAGAGGTAAGAGGGGTGTCAGGCTGTCATAATGACTGGTTTTTACTTTGAGGGAAGTGAGAAAACCACTGGAGGGTTTTGAGCAAAGGAGTGACGTGGTCTGTTATAGAATCACTCTGGCTGCTGTATTGAGAAAAGATGGAAGAAGGTTGGGGACAAAAGCTAGGGCAGAAACTGGAGACTAATTAAGAAGCTATTACAGTTACCCAGGTGAGAAATCATGGTGGCTGGTCCAGGTTGGTAGCAATCAAAATGGTGAGAAGTGGTCAGATATTTGAAGGTAGAGATGATAGGATTTGCTGACAGACTGGATATGAGAGAAAGAGGAATCACTCCAAGGATTATTAAAAGGATGCCCAGACTAATAAGAACCTACTGTATAGCACAGGGAACTCTACTCAATATTCTGTAATGACCTATATGGGAATAGAATCTAAAAAAGAAGTGGATATATGTATATGTATAACTGATTCACTTTTCTGTACACCTGAAACTAACACAATGTTGTAAATCAACTATATGCCAATAAAAATTAATTAAAAAAAAAAAAGATGCCCAGTTTAGAGCCTGCCATGTACTCGGGTCTGTAGGCATTAAGAACAGGAATCCGCATTGCCCTTCCCTTCAAGGAGATTAAAGTCTAGTTGCTAAAGGAAGACTTAGCCTGTGGCAATATGCTCTGGGAAAACTTACTGTTTAATACTCCCAGCATACTAAGAATAACAGAGGAAGGGGTCTGTGGAATGGGTTAGGCTCGGAAGGCCTCCAGGAAGAGGTGGGACTGCAACTTTCTTCAGAGTATCAGTAGGACATGGCTAGGCTGAGAGGAGACATTATTAAGCAGAAGTGAAAAACCAAGGAGACAGGAATGACATGGGTAGGACTTCCTCCCTGAAACAGAAGGTTTGTGCTGGAGAGTCATGGGAGAAGACACAAGGGGTAGCAGACCTTCAGGGCCAGATCTGATAGCATTCAGATTTGATACAAGAAATGGTCGGGCCCCGTTAGAGGGGATCCTTACGTCTCAAGGACGAGAGTTCTTGGGAAGAGAATTGTCACAGCAAGACAATGTCCCTTGGGTGTTGCCCAGTCTCCCCGGTCCTCCCCAGGGTCCCCATGCCTTACCTCCTGCTTTGCAGTCTCCCCTCCCCACAGCCTTTTTGTGGCTGGGTCTTTGACCCTTATGGCCCCAGAGTTCACTCACCTCTTGCCTCACTTCGTGGCTTCTTGCCTGGCAGGTGCCACTTCTCCACTTTCAAGCAGTGCCAAGAGTGGCTCTCGCGGCTAAGTCGGGCCACGGCGAGACCCGCGAAGCCTGAGGACCTGTTTGCCTTTGCCTACCATGCCTGGTGCCTGGGGCTGACTGAGGAGGACCAGCACACCCACCTGTGTCAGCCAGGTGAGGCCAGGCTGCTCTCTTTAGGAGACTTCTTTTTGTCTCTTGCTTCTCACCCCTCCTCTGCCCTGGACCCCGTGCCCTTGGATGCTGACAGGCACGGGGGCTGTGTTGCAGGAGAGCACATACGATGTCGGCAGGAGGCCGAGCTTGCGAGGATGGGCTTTGACCTGCAGAACGTCTGGAGAGTCTCGCATATCAACAGCAACTACAAGTGAGAGGGTCTTGGGTGGGGAACCAGAACACCTGTTCAGACCCAGACTTCCTCCCCGTGTGGATAAAGCACGGTGGGCACAGCTCCTGGCTCTGTGAGGGGAGGAGGGCTCCTGGTCCCTCTGCCCACAGGGCCATCCCTGGGGATCTTGTGATCACAGGTCTTTAATCAAGCTCCATGACCCCATCTGGTCTCTTCTCAGATTGTGCCCCAGTTACCCCCAGAAGCTGCTGGTTCCCGTGTGGATCACAGATAAAGAGCTGCAGAATGTGGCTTCCTTCCGCTCCTGGAAGCGGGTCCCTGTGGTTGTGTATAGGTGAGGCGGTGGGGGCCGGGGAAGTGGGGGGGTGCTTTTCGTGCAGTGAGGAGAGTCAGAAGTGGAGGTCTGCGGCAGTGTGGTTGACTGGGAATTGACACTCTTCCGGGAAGTGGCTATGAAATAATTTTAAAAGAAAAACTGCTTCAGTTTTCTTTCTCCTGAGGACGAGGCTTTTGGGGAGTTTACACATTTTTCTTTCTTCCTTTCTTCCTTCCTCCCTCCCTCCCTTCCTTTCTCTCTCTCTCTCTTTTTTCTTTCTTTCTTTTTAGGACCTGCGTGTGTGTGTGTGTGTGTGTGTGTGTGTGTGTGTGTGTGTGAAACATTGCTTTAGAACAGGGGTTGGCAAACCATGGCCTGTGAACCAAATCCGGCCTGTATCCTGTTCTGTGTATAGCCTGTGAGCTGTGAATGGTTTTTACATTTTTTAAAAAAATTATTTATTTTTGGCTGCATTGGGTCTTCGTTGCTGCGCACAGGCTTTCTCTAGTTGTGGCGAGCGGGGGCTACTCTTTGTTGCAGTGCACAGGCTTCTCATTGTCGTGGCTTCTCTTGTTGCAGAGCACGGGCTCTAGGTGCGCGGGCTTCAGTAGTTGTGGCTCGTGGGCTCTAGAGCGCAGGCTCAGTAGTTGTGGCGCACGGGCTTAGTTGCTCTGTGGCATGTGGGATCTTCCCAGACCAGGGCTCGAACCTGTGTCCCCTGCATTGACAGGCGGATTCTTAACCACTGCGCCACCAGGGAAGTCCCGGTTTTTACATTTTTAAAAGGTTATTTAAAAAAAGAAAACACAGAGAGAAGAATGTGCGACAGAGATTGGCTGTGACTCCCAAAGATGAAAATTTATTGCCTGGTTCTTTACAAAAAAACATTTGTGAGGCAGGTAGTAGCCATGAGGTTTGGAGTTGTTCATGCTCTGGGCCCAGGCTTGTTCTCCTGCTGGGTGTCTGTACCTGGAGCAGGTGCTGTGCAGATTTGATGAGTCAAGGTCACCTTGGGAATACACAGCGCATTTGAGAAATATGTGTGACAGTGCTTTGTAAACTGTAAAGCCGTCTTGAGATGTTAAGGGCTTTTGGTTGCTGTTATCATAGCCTGGATGATCTGGTGGCCCCTGTTCACTCTGGAGGTCTTGGTCTGGCCCCCTGGGGTCCCAGCAGTGGGCCTCTGTGGGCTGTGAAGGCCAAGGGCCTGATGGTTTCTTCTGTTTTGTCAGACACCTACGCAACGGGGCTGCCATCGCCCGCTGCAGCCAGCCCGAGATCAGCTGGTGGGGCTGGCGCAATGCCGATGATGAGTACTTAGTCACGTCCATTGCTAAAGCCTGTGCCCTGGACCCAGGGACAAGGACCACTGGGGGCTCTGTCAGCACCGGGAATAGTGATGCCGGCGAGGCATGTGACGCTGACTTCGGTAAGGTGTGGGTGGTGTCGGCCCCCTGGGGACTAGGCTCCCACCTTGGCCTCCTGGGCTCCAAGTGAGAGGGTGGGATGAAGACGACAACACACAAGGTGTCTGGGTCCCTGTCTTTCGGTGGGGACGAAAAGGTGATGGCGTGTGAGGGGTCTCATCAAAGGGAGTGCCCCAGGGTGGGGTGCGCCTGGGCAGATGGCCGACCCAGGGTCCTCTCCCTGCTGTGTGTGTGTTTAGATTCCTCCCTGACTGCATGCTCCGGAGTGGAGAGCACAGCTGCCCCCCAGAAGCTGCTGATTCTGGACGCCCGATCCTACACGGCGGCGGTGGCCAACCGGGCCAAGGGTGGAGGTTGTGAATGTGAAGGTATTGCTGTTACCTCAGTGACTGCAGCCAGCCTGTGCTCTGGTGGCTTTGGGGACAGCTTGTGTGGTGGAAAGAGCCAAACAAACCTGGCCTGGGATCAGGACTCTGCCACTCAATGGCTAGGACTATGCTTAAATTGCTTAATCTGTCTGAGTTTGACTTTCTCATCTGTAAAGTGGGGCTGAAACAGGCCTTGCAAAGTTGTTGGGTGATAGAGAGGTTACATATATAAAGTTACTGGCACAGGGCAGCTACTGTTTGTTGAGGATTTACTATATGTCGTCATTACTAGTAATCCTCGAGCATCGTTGTCATTGAGGTTATCGTCATCACTATTAGCTTACGGCACTTGAGCACCCGGAGGGAAAAGGGTATTGAGATCTCCAGAGTGTATCGAGTCCCCGTCCTGGAGTGCTCTGCCCTGCAGGGAAGCTTTGCCCACTGGGCTGCTCTCGTCCTGGATGCCTGTTTCCAGAACACGCTCTTATGCTCCACTCTCCTCTTATGTGTGCAGAGTACTACCCCAACTGTGAGGTCGTGTTCATGGGAATGGCCAACATCCATGCCATCCGGAACAGCTTCCAGTACCTCCGCGCTGTGTGTAGCCAGATGCCCGATCCCAGCAAGTAGGTGTTCCCTGTTCTGATTCCATCCACCCTCCAGTTTCATCCCTTACCCAGTACTTCTCGTGCTTGGAAGGTCTGGTGGGGAGTTGGGGAGTGTGAGACACAGGAAACCCGAGGGCCTAGGTGCAATGGGCTAGTTCCAAGAACACTTCTTCCACTTCTCAGCCAACGCTTTGGAACGGCCACAGGACACTGGGTTCCTTCTGTTTTGATGAGTTGTCCTCAAGGACGCAGAGAACTGGGGAGAGAAAGTGGCTTCTAGATGTGCGTGTGATGCTTCCAAATTCCTCTGTTGATCCAAAGACTGTCTTGTCCACCCCAGGTCCCATTTTCCCTACCTTCTTGCTAGACACCTCTTGGCAGAAAGGCCATGGGCTGGGCCTCTTAGCTTCAGCTCTCACTGGGGACTGTGTTAAGGTGTGGCTGGCCGTGGGTAGCGGAGAGACTGTTGTAGCCTTGGCGCCCTTAGTGACAGATGTGACCTCTGCTCTCTTGTAGCTGGTTGTCGGCTCTGGAGAGCACCAAATGGCTGCAGCACCTGTCGGTGATGCTGAAGGCAGCTGTGCTCGTGGCTAATACAGTAGACCGGGAGGGCCGGCCTGTGCTGGTTCACTGCTCAGATGGCTGGGACCGGACGCCGCAGATCGTAGCCCTGGCCAAAATACTACTGGACCCGTATTACAGGACGTTGGAGGTATTCGGAGGGGTTTGGTGGGAAAGAGCAGAGGGAAAGGGGGCGTTTGGGGAAGGTACTAGGCCCTCTGGATCCGTTTGGGGGATCTTTCCATAGAGGACACTGGTGGCTTTAAGTCCTCTTCTAGGTTTGGGCATGTTCTTCTCTGAAGCTGCCAGCCCGCTGCTTCGGGCATCCCTGGAAGGAGCACAGTAGCCTTCCCAGAGAGACCCTATACTTGAACCTCCTCTTTGTTGCAGGGTTTCCAAGTGTTAGTAGAATCTGACTGGCTGGATTTTGGGCACAAGTTTGGAGACCGCTGCGGCCACCAGGAGAACGCAGAGGACCAGAACGAGCAGTGCCCTGTGTTCCTCCAGTGGCTCGATTCTGTTCACCAGTTGCTCAAGCAGTTTCCCTGCCTGTTTGAGTTTAATGAAGCGTTCCTGGTAAGTCCGTGAGCCTGGTAAGTCCGTGAGCCTGAGGCCAGGGTGGGGGCCGGCAGCCCAGGCCCGGTGCAAGCTGTCTTGGCCGTCTAGGTAAAGCTGGTGCAGCACACGTACTCCTGTCTCTACGGCACGTTCCTGGCCAACAACCCCTGTGAGCGAGAGAAGCGCAACATCTACAAGCGAACCTGCTCCGTGTGGGCCCTTCTGCGAGCTGGCAATAAGAACTTCCACAACTTCCTCTACACATCAGGCTCAGAAATGGTAAGTCCGCACCCTTATCCCGTAGGTGCGTCTTGGGGACCTACAGGGAGAAAAGGCCGAGTCAGCGGGAAGGACTCGGGCCCAGAGGCTTAGGAAGGAAGGGGGCCCTGAAACATCTCACAGAACCCACGTACGGGGCTGCTTCCCTAGGTCCTGCACCCCGTGTGTCACGTCCGGGCGCTGCACCTCTGGACAGCTGTTTACTTGCCAGCGTCATCTCCATGCACACTCGGGGAGGAGAGCATGGACCTCTACCTTTCCCCGGTGGCTCAGAGCCAGGAGTTCTCTGGCCGCTCTCTGGACAGGTAAGAAGAGCCCTTTTTGCTCTCTCCTCTCTCCCCTAGGGAGGCAGCAACTGCTTTGTGTCTTGCCTAAATGCTGTTCTTTTCCTTTTATGAGATATTTTAAAGCAACCTCTTGAGCCAGTTGAAGGCCAAACTTGGCCCAAGACTCGTAGTTAGCTTGGAGGGCACTCTGTATGTTCCCAAGGTCCGTCCTTAAGATAAGAGTGGTTACCTTTTTTCCAAGCTGCTATTACCCTTTGTGACAGACCCAGGGGAGAGGAGAACAGAACAGAAAGGACTATTTCAGGAAGACTTGTGGGAATGGTCTTGATCGATGTTCACTGGCGTGGGAACCTTGCTATCTTAGTAATAACCTTTGCTATGTCCAGCATTAGCTTCCAGAGAAATGGGTTCCCAGAAAGAGAACAGCCTTCACATTACTCCCTCAGAATTTAAAGGGAGACATAAAAGTTAAAGTTATATTCTGGCTGAATATTTGGGGGGAAGTAGAATGGAGATTGGTTAAGTTATAAGAGTAATATCTGTTCTTTGTTTTTAAAAAGAGCCAAGCAGTATAACAGTAGAAAATGGCAGTTCTGCCTCCCTGTTCCCTGTCCCCACAGGTGTCTACAGCTGGCGCTTTGGTGCGTGCACTTCCAGATGTTGATCTCTACACTGATACAGCCACTCTCACAATCTCGTGTAGAAACATTTTTTAAATCCAAAACCAATCATATTTTGCGTACTGTTCTGCAAATTGTTTTCCCCACTGTGTGTCAGGATGTCACCCATGACAGCACACATAAAGCTGCTGTATTGTTTTTAGCGGCTGCATAGTAGTCCAAAATTAGAGTGCATCAAAATTTATAAAACCAGTTTTCGATTGGTCATTTAGGTTTATCCCATTTTTTAATCATTATAAGGGGTGTTTTAGTTAACATCCTTATATGTATATCTTAAAAAATTTTTTTTGTAAAATACATACAATATTTACCATCAAAACCATTTTTTAAAAAAAATTTTCTTGATTTTTGGCTGTGTTGGGTCTTCATTGCTGCATGCGGGCTTTCTCTAGTTGCGGCGAGCGGGGGCTACTCTTCGTTGCGGTGTGAGGGCTTCTCATTGTAGTGGCTTCTCTTGTTGTGGAGCACGGGGCTCTAGGTGTGCAGGCTTCAGTAGTTGTGGCGCATGGGCTCAGTAGTTGTTTCGCATGGGCTTAGTTGCTCTGCAGCATGTGGGATCTTCCTGGACCAGGGATCGAACCCGTGTCCCCTGCATTGGCAGGTGAATTCTTAACCACTGCGCCACCAGGGAAGTCCCCTAAACCATTTTTAAGTATACAGTTCAGTAGTGTTACCGTATATGTATACCTTTGCTTTTGTGCTGGTGTTTCTGCCAGATAAATTCTTAGAAATGAAAATGCCTGGTTCGAAGCATATGTGCATTTCTAACTTTGATCTTTGTTTACTGGTGGAAGGTTTTTAAAATTAAAATATAACTTACATAATTGGTTGAATATTATAAAGGAAAACAAAAACCCCCAACCCCCAAGTTACTAGTTTTAGGGTCTTTGGAGCTGTGTCCGTTGTCAGGGGCCTATGGATAGGCTTCAGGAATTCTGTGATTTTTCTCTTTCCACAGACTATGCAGAATTTGGGTATAGGTTCATAAGTTTGCTTTTCTAGGGAGAGGGGCCATAACTTTTTATCAGATTCTTAATAAGTTCTGTGACCCATTTAACAACCATGGCCTTAAATCAATACCTAAGTTTTCAAACCAATAAATGTCTCTTAAATACCTACAAGTTGCCTAGTACTGTACTGGGTTTTATGGGCTGTACCAAAGACATAGAAGATATTGATCCTATAAGATACCTTTAAAAAGCTGTAAGATCAGGCATAGGACAATTAGAGAACAATTCTAAGTTAGCATCTAAGCGAATAAGAATGTGTCTTGTTCAAAGCTACTAGAGAAATGAGAAGTAAGAAAGGGGTCATAGGGTGACTGTTTACTCAGAGACGTTTTCGTGGAAGACCAGGCAGGAACCATGGCTTTTTCCTGTCCCTAGTGCCTGGCTCAGGGCCTGGCACATAATAGGTGATTTAGTAAATGCTTAAATGAACAAACAAATGAATGGAATAATGGGAGTTATGAGCTTGGTAACAAGGTTAGTGGAGAGGGGTCCAAAAGAATTAGAAGCATGAGAGAGTTTCTAATTTTTTTAAAAAGAAGAACCACCTCTCTGGAGCTGGCAGGGTTTGGGAAGAGGTATTTTGAGGAATAGAAAGAAATAAACAGGATAGTTCATTGAGGGCTTTTATACTGAGGAGTTAATTTTGTTTTTTATAAATTTATTTTATTTATTTATTTTTGGCTTCATTGGGTCTTTGTTGCTGTGTGTGGGCTTTCTCTAGTTGTGGTGAGCGGGGGCTATTCTTTGTTGTGGTGCGTGGGCTTCTCATTGCGGTGGCTTCTCTTGTTGAGGAGCACGGGCTCTAGGCACGTGAGTTTCAGTAGTTGTGGCGTACGGGCTCAGTAGTTGTGGCTCGTGGGCTCTAGAGCGCAGGCTCAGTAGTTGTGGCATACGGGCTTAGTTGCTCCGTGGCATGTGCGATCTTCCCGGACCAGGGCTCGAAGCTGTGTCCCGTGCATTAGCAGGCAGATTCTTAACCACTGCGCCACCAGAGAAGCCCCTGAGTAGTTTATTTTGATTCAGTTGTCAATAGTAAGTCATTGTGACCTGGTAACAATGGGATTTTTCAAGAATTAATCAGTGAGCAATGTAGTTGGAGGCACAGAGACCAGCCAGCACTGTTGTAATTCAGATATGAAAGGAAGAGTCCTTGGAAAAGAGAAAGGATTAAATTCAGACGTTGTTGAGAAGTCATTAGCACTCTGTGGAGTTGCCTGAACATTGAAGGGTGGAAGTGAAGAGTAAAGAGGTCAGTCAAAGGTCCCAGGGCTTCCCCGGTGGCACAGTGGTTGAGAGTCCGCCTGCCGATGCAGGGGACACGGGTTCGTGCCCTGGTCCGGGAAGATCCCACGTGCCGCATAGCGGCTGGGCCCGTGGGCCATGGCTGCTGAGCCTGCGCGTCCGGAGGCTGTGCTCCGCAACGGGAGAGGCCACAACAGTGAGAGGCCTGCGTACCGCAAAAAAAAAAAAAAAGGTCCCAAGTCTCTGAGCTTAGAAACCAGGAGGGGGATATTAGTACCACCTATAGACACTGAAAAGTTGAGAAGATGCGTCAGTTCAGGGAGAAGGAGGAGATACCGGCAGGTTGGGACTGAAATATTTTGACAGCACACAGGAGGTATGCTGCAGGCAGTTCGAGATAGGGTTGGATTTAGAGCAGTAGTTGTATAAGGGTTTTAAAGGAAATGGTTTCTCTAACAGCTGACCTGACTCACCTTCGGTTCTACCTTTCCCTAGATCAGAAACGTCCTGCTCTCTTTCCTCTTCTTCCATTAAAGTGCAACAACCCATTCTTCTCTCCCCAGCTCAGATCCTCCTCTGTCTGTGTAGCCTTCCCTGACCACATTAGCTGGATGAGCTCTCTCGTGGTTCCAAACTCCTCAGGCATGATTGTCTCTACCAGCATTATTAATTAGACCTTCGGTCCACATAGGCGTCAGCTGTGGGCGACTGCAGGCTGTTGCTATTGGTGAATCTGGATAAAGAGTACACTGGATTTCTTCACACTCTTCTCTCTACTTATTTTGTATGTTTGAAAGTTTCCATAGTAAAAACTAAAACAAAAAAAAAAAAAAAAAGAAAAAAATTAACAAGTTGCCAAGCTGTGAGATTCAAGCTCTTGCTGTGGGACTCCAGAGACTGTAATTGTAACTGTTGTCATTGCCTTCCTGGAATTTGTTACCACACAAACACACATTGATCACGAAAGTAAAATCAAACACAAGAATACTTTTAAAGAAGTATTAATAAGTTTCAAAAACCAAACACTTAAAAAAAATCAGCTAGCTCTGTTGTAACTGCACCTTTGAGGGATTTTTCAGTGTGGGCTGGGCTGACTGAGGCGTCTGAAAATAGGAGTCCAGCGAAGTCTCCACTGTTTCCTGGCAAATTTCCCTCAAGTTTTGTTGCTCCAAGGACTTTAGAACTTTAAAAATTAGGGCGGTCATTCTTGCAAATGTCTGTTACCCCTTTGGTGTGCCAGAATGCCTCTAGAACTTTGCGTGCTGTACGCGAGGGGAAGTTTCCGTGCTGACTTGGGACTCATAGGAGCACGCGGCCACTAAGCGGTTGTAAAAAGCTGTGCTGGTTACTCCTGTGATGGAGGGATAATTTATAATAAGGAAAGCTGTAAAAATGAGGAGTCGTGAGTGTAGCCTTTATGTATGTATTTATTTATTTTGGCCGCACCCTGCGGCATGTGGGTGGGATCTTAGTTCCCCAACCAGAGATCGAACTTGGGCCCCCTGCAGTGGAAGCGCGGAGTCTTAACCACTGGGCCGCTGGGGAAGTCCTGTGAGTGTAGTCTTAATTAGTTTGCGGTTGGTTGCCTATATTTTGAATCCTCGTAGCATCTCTGCAAGGTAATTTATTGTCATTTTATGGAGGAGAGAAACCAAGTGTCTGAGAGGTTAAATAGCTTACTTGTAGTCACATAGCTAATCAGCGTCAGAGCCAGCATCGTCAAGCTCCAGAACCCACCTTCTTTCTGTCTTGCCATGTGTGATAGAGGCGGTTGGACATTAGGTGTGAGGCCGAGATGTAGTCCTGGCCTGAAGGGTAGATTGGGAAGGCATCAGCTTAGAAGGCAGTTGAAGCCACGGGAGTGGTTGAGATTGCCAGGGAGACTGTGTGGGGTGAGACTGATGAAAGCTGAGGACAGAGCCTGGGTTCCGGAGTTCATGTCCTCCACTCTTTGCAGAGCAGACTCTTTGCAGTGCACATTGGTCATCTGTAATCTTAAATGTTGTTATTTCTTGTGAACTCTGGCTTTGATTGCTTTGATGACCCAATTCCTGTATATGGAGGTAGCTCAGCTCCTGACCTGGAGGTGGTGTGTTGTCATTCCAGATTACCTAAAACGAGATCTGTGGATGATCTTCTTTCTGCCTGTGACACAAGCAGCCCCCTGACGCGCACGTCCAGTGACCCCAACCTGAATAACCGCTGTCAGGAGGCCAGAGCAGGCCTGGAGCCCTGGCATGGCAATCCTGAGGGATCAGAGGCAACCTTCGTGGAATCTGGGCTAGGAGGTCTTCAGCAGACTGTAGGAGAAATGGCTCTTCCTCCGTCCCTGCCCAGCAGCCAGAAAGACTACTTGAGCAATAAACCTTTCAAGAGTCACAGAAGCTCTTCTCCAAGTTACAGGCTGCTTAATGCTGCAGTGCCCCAGGAAACGAAGAGCAGCACCTCTGATCCTGAGTTCAAAGTCCTAGAAGAGACTAAGGCACCAGCTCCAGACCCTCCTGCCCAGGATGAGCTGGGTAGGACTTTAGATGGCACAGAGGAGCCACCTGAACATTGTCCTGAAAAAGCAGCTGTCCGAGCACTCTCTAAAGTTGTTTCCAACAAGCGTGATGGAACTTGTGATTTTCCTGAGTCTTCCCAGGACTCCCTCACAGGTGCCCCCGAGCAGGCCCAGCTAGACTCTGTGCTAGGTGTGCCCTCCAGAGGTGCTGCAACTCACGGTCTGGGCACCCTTTGCAACCCACTGAGTGCTACCTGCCAAATTCCTCCAGACCCAAGCACCGACTTTCTCAACCAAGACCCCCCAGGGTCTGTGGCAAGTGTCTCCCACCAGGAACAGCCCGGTTCTGTGCCAGATCTGATTCAGGGGGAAGAAGACATGGGCAAAAGAGGGAATAATAGGAATGGGCAGTTATTGGAAAACCCTCGCTTTGGAAAGGTGCCATTGGAACTGGCCCGAAAGCCAATTTCTCAGAGCCAGATCAGTGAGTTCTCTTTCTTAGGGTCCAACTGGGACAGCTTCCAAGGGATGGTGACTTCATTCCCGAGTGGGGAGACCACCCCTCGGCGGCTGCTTTCCTACGGCTGTTGTAGCAAGAGGTCGAGCAGTAAGCAGATGCGGGCAACAGGGTCTTGCTTCGGGGGACAGTGGGCTCAGAGAGAAGGGGTGAGGTCACCGGTCTGTTCTACTCATTCCAATGGACACTGTACTGGTCCAGGAGGAAAAAACAACCAGATGTGGTTGTCTGGTCACCCAAAGCAGGTCTCCAGCACGAAGCCTGTTCCCCTAAGCTGCCCTTCTCCAGTGCCTCCTCTCTACCTGGATGACGATGGACTCCCCTTTCCCACGGATGTGATCCAGCATAGATTACGGCAGATTGAAGCGGGGTACAAGCAAGAGGTGGAACAGCTACGTCGACAGGTGCGTGAGCTTCAGATGAGGCTGGATATCCGCCACTGCTGCGCCCCTCCAGCAGAGCCCCCCATGGACTACGAGGATGATTTTGTAAGTACTCGCCTACTGCCACGCAGCCACTCATTCTGTCCTTCCGTCCAGCCTTTCACCCATTCCATATCCATTCATTGGGTACTTGCTGTGTGCCAGAGTTAGGGGGTTGGGCTGTAGGATGAAAGACGTAGTCCCTGCTCGCAAGGAGCTCACAGTCTATTGGGAGAGACAAGTAGACAGTTAGAATGCTGTTCTTAAGTGTTGAGGGAAGCATCAGGTGTTGGGGGCCTGGGTGGAGTCAAATTTCGGGGAAGTCTCTCCTGAGAAGCTAATGCTTGAGCCGAGTGCTGAAGAATGTGTCGCTTTTAGCCATGTAGAGAGTGAAAAAGAAATACCATTTGCAGAAGCATGGAGGCAATAGGTACTCCAGCGGTATGGCTTGAATAAAGGGGTGTGTGTGTGTTCGCACACGCGTGTGTGCATGCGCGCACACTTGTGCTGGGACTGTGAGGGAGGGAGTTGGTAGTGTGGCGGGAGGTGACCTTGGGAAGTGGAAAGGGATTAGAAAGGTCAGCCTGAGTGCCTGTGTTGTGTGGATTCTACCCTCAAGGCAATAAAAGTTTTGGCTAGTGAGTCACATGATCAGATTTGCATTTAAGAGTACTACCCTAGAGGGACTTCGAATGGCACGGCCAAAAAAAAAAACAATTGAGTACTAAAAAGAGTGCTACTACCCTAGCAACAGCGTGTCAAGCAGATGAAACCCAGATGGGGAGGCTGGTTAGGATGTTTTGGAATCAGCCAGGTGAGAGGTGATGAGGACTATCTAGGCTTCACTGGGTCAGGAGGCCTTGGGTTCTGGCACAGCAGCCCTCGGGGAGCTTCTAGAAGCCAGCTCTAGGACATTCCCCCTTGCCTGCTGCCCACTCCTCTGCTGGTGGGATGGTCAGGGCTAACAACTTCTTACTATTCAGGGTGATGGTTTAGAACAGGAGTCAGCAAATTTGTTTGGTAAAGAGCCAGACAGTAAATACTTCAGGCTTTGTGAGACATATAGTCTCTTTTGCAGCTACTAGGCTCTTCTGTCTTACACAGAAGCAGCCATAATGACCATGTGTAAATGAATTGAGCGTGGCTGTCTTCCAACTTGACTTACAAAAACAGGCAGTGGGCCAAATTGGCCTGTGGGCTGTAGTTTGCGATTTAGAATGTAACAGGAGAAATATTCTTTCCATACTGTGATGGAGCATATTGGTTAAGAGCATGGGTCTGGGGGCTTCCCAGGTGGCGCAGTGGTTGAGAGTCCATCTGCCGATGCAGGGGACACGGGTTCGTGCCCTGCTCCGGGAAGATCCCACATGCCACGGAGCGGCTGGGCCCGTGGGCCATGGTTGCTGAGCCTGCGCGTCCGGAGACTGTGCTCCGCAACGCGAGAGGCCACAACAGTGAGAGGCCCGCGTACCACAAAAAAAAAAAAAAAAAAAAAAAAAAAAGAGCTTGGGCCTGAAGCCAGACGCTAGGTCCAAATCCCACGTTTACTACCTATTAGCTCTTAACTCTCTCTATGGCTCCGTTTCCTTATTTGTAAAATGAGGATAATAATAGCATACATCATAAGATTGTTGTGAGGAGTTAAATAAGGTCACGCATGTGATGCACTTAGAAACAGTGCCTGATGCATAGTAAACAATGAATGTTAGCGCTGATGAAGATGATGGTGGTGATGCCTTTGCTTTTCCTTTAGACGTGTTTGAAGGAGTCAGATGGCAGTGATACAGAAGATTTTGGTTCTGATCACAGTGAAGACTGCCTTTCAGAAGCAAGCTGGGAACCTGTTGATAAGAAAGAGACTGAGGTATGTCCAGGCAAATATGTGGCAGGTCCTTTTGCAAGCCAGTGAGTTCTCATACTTCTCAGAGATGACTGACCTGTTCTTCCCCAGCCGAGTCTCTCTGTAGGGCAGTAGTAGCTGCCTAGGCCTTGTCATTTTCTTCTGGGATGCTTTCCTTGTTGCAGTGTTGCTTTTCCACTCTGTTGACAAGGACCTGGGATTTTTCCTTTTGCCTTCTGTTAGGTGACTCGCTGGGTTCCAGACCATATGGCATCACATTGCTATAATTGTGACTGTGAATTCTGGTTGGCCAAACGCAGACACCATTGCAGGTAAGATGTTGCCTATGATTCAGTATGGCTCGTAAAGCCTACTGAGGGACATAGTTATGAACTAAACTGAATTAACCTGAAAATGGAGATATCTTAATAGGAACTATTTTTGTTTTCCCCCAACTTTTTCTTTACTCATGTAAGGCCTTTCAGAGTATCATTCGTTCCCAGTATATCGGCATTTCTGATGAACTCTCCCCTCTTTGTGCTTTGGCAGAAATTGTGGGAATGTATTTTGTGCTGGCTGCTGCCACCTGAAGTTGCCCATTCCTGATCAACAACTCTATGATCCAGTTCTCGTCTGTAACTCATGTTACGAACATATCCAAGTATCTCGGGCCAGGGAACTCATGAGCCAACATCTGAAGAAACCCATTGCCACAGCTTCCAGTTGAATGCCAGAGGAGAAGACCTGTCCAGTTTTAGCAGGTTTGAAGGGAGGATCTGCTTCAGGTGTAGTTTTGAAGGTTCCTTGGTGTGGCTCATGAATCACAGAGCTCAAAGATACAGTCTTGAGAAATCCTCCTTGGTACCATGAGACTGGAGCAGAGGAATTCCAATTTGGCAGGAGGTCCTCTACTGGTGAGACCCTTACCTTGGGGTAATGGTCCTGATCCAGACCCAGAGTCTGGAAGCTTAACGTTGAGTTGGTGGCTCCAGTTTCTTTCTCCTGGGGTCACAAGATGATGATTTCATAGATACTGCCTAGTGATGTGTGCCCCAAACAGCAATAGAAAGGCATATGTATAACCAAACTCCAAATGATAACCAGATCCATCTCTCCTCCACCTTGAAAAAGGCAGATTATAGTATATAAGATAGGAATTCCTATCCTATTTGAAATGAACTATACCCTGTACCTCTGTGCTCTGTGTCTGTGCATGAAGGCTCAGTCCTTAGAGGCACTCCCTCTAGTTGCATTAGCTCTGTCTTTCTGTGGAGTTTGGTTTAAAGACTGGTTCAGCAAGTGGAGGTTTTGCTGTATTTTTCACTTGGCTCATCAGCCAGCATCAGTGAATATTCAGTTTAGGGGGACAGTTTTAGGGAGTGAGACCTTTTTGGGAGCAGAGGAAAACTCTGCTGACGTTCAGTCCTGGCAGAAATCAGTTACTTTGAGCTGTGAAGGCAGGAGTCTTTGTTACTCAGTGGCAGCTTTCGAGGTATGCACTGTGAAGAATGAGAAGGGAAAAGCAGAAATTATCCTTGTGAAATATTTGCTGATTGTGCCCTACCCTTTGCGCCTGACTTTTCCTAGTTGTCCTGGTGCTAACACAGGAGCTACACCTTGATCCTCTCCTGGCATGAAAATAAAACACTGTTTATTTTGGTTGTTGTTCCATTGCCCTCTTCCCACATGTCCTCTTTCCCTTGGCTGCTGCCTCCTCTGGGTCACACTGCTTCTTATCCTGAACACTTGACACCTTGAGGGTAGAATCTAGTGTTTGGTTTTTACCTCCTAGAATACGCTGTTTGGTATGTGAGGGTTTCAGTACAAATGCTGCTGTCTATTTCTGTGCACTTAACAATGGAACCCAAACAGAAGAGAATAAAGCCTCGATACCAAAATTGGGAGAGAAAATGCGTCCATTTGGACCAAAGGGTTTTTTTTTTGTTTTTGTTTTTGTTTTTCCATCTTAATGTGTACCAGTGGCACTTAACCAAAAGATACAGTGATATAGCCATGTACTGTGGTTGGGACAGATACAGTCTCCTTGACCTATAATGAAACCACTAGGATTTCCTTATATATTTTACTTAATTCGTTGGTGTATGGAAGGTAAATTACCCTTAGGCTTACCCTGTTTTAAAATTATGGTAGCCGTCTAACTACTACTTGTTCATGCTTCTTCCTAGAAAAAAAATTTTCATTCGAAAATAACTAGGATCTGCATTTAGAACAAGAACTGTTATTTGTCCTGACCTTTTCTTCAGCCCTACTGAGAAGCATCTGTGCTTTTATACTTGCCATGGATGTAACCTAAAAAGTTTTGGCGTATCTAGGTCAGTCTAGCGGAACTTTTTTTCGTTTAAATGGAGTTGAATAATGGAGATTTTGTGTCCGGGAAATTCCTGAGATCATTGAAAAAATAACAAACTATTCCTTGTCTCGATACATAAAATTCTTCTAAGCATTTTCTCAGTCATTAAAATTTACTGCCAGTTGTGAGTGGCTTTTTAATTAACTTGACTTTCACTGCACTTCGATTGGCAACGTTTGAGGAGACTGTATCTGTCTACTTTGTGTGGCTGTTTTGAGGGGCTGTCCCATCAGTGAACATACTGCATGGCCTTGGAGAGAGACTCTGGGCTCTCAGCTCAGATGTATTCATCAAATACTCCTTTCAGAGCTCTTGTGGGTGTAAGTGACATGATGTGGCCAAAAATCCAAACTGTGCAGTTGCGTTGTGACAAACATGCAATGTGCTGTAAAAACTCGATACAATTTAAATAAAATCTCTATATTAGTGCTGCTTTGTTGGGTCTTTTTCTTCATTTTCAGTTTCTAAGAAAACTTAATACTCATTTTTTCTTTGACCATGAGAAAGGACTGAAACATTATACCCCTTCCTCCCAACCATTTCTATTTTTTAAATGGCCCTCTCTTTTTATCAGCACAAGCTTAGTTATTGATCAGATAGGGGAGTTATGCTTATGGATCCTACAGGGTTCTAGCCCATCTCATGTGAGGTTTATTTCTCTTTAATATCTAAAATTTCACCAGCTGGTTGATCAGGCACACGGGATTGTACCTGTCTCCCTGCTTCCTGCTTCCCTCCTCACAGGCTCCTTCCGTTTTCGTTCCACTTTGGGTAAACGGTCTTGGGAAAAATATTGGCTGAAAAGAGTATATTTCATAACATGTAAAATGCTACTCTCTAAAAGGTGAATTTGTGTATTCAGGATACCTTACCACCATCACCATTTTTATTTGGAGAGACAAGCAATTCAACTGTTAGGACTAAGGTTATAGAGTTGTGCCCTTTTCTGTCGAGAAACGTCCGATTTTGTACTGCCCCACTGCTCACTTGCTTAATTCTAAAGTCCCACAGCTCCGCCGGCCGCAGGGAAATATGGGTCTCAGCATTCCACGGGGGTTAACCGGGCCGATCTCTTTGCAGGACGTAACACTACCTGGCAGGCGGCGGTTCCCAGCCCTTCCGGCGGGTTTAGGACGCCGAGAAAGCGCGACTTCCCCGCCACTGCACGTGGCCAGGCGGCTGGGGCTCAGGGGGTGGATCGATCGCGGTGCATCCGGCCGCGCAGCGGGAACTCGAGGCCCCATTGGCTGTGCCAGCGGGCGCCGCGGGGGCTCGCGCACCAACGGTCCCCGGGTTGGCGGCGGCGGCCTGGCGCTGGCAGGAGGGGGCAGGGAGAAGCGAAGGCCCGGGTTGGGGGGGATCGAGAACGGGGTGTGAGAGCCAAGCTCGGTGGGGCGAGGCCCAGGGCCCGGGCGGGGCGATGGAGGAGGCGCTGCTCTCCACCCCCATCAACCCCAACAACTTCCCCGCCAAACTGTGGCGGCTGGTGAACAGCCCCCGGTACCGCTCGATCCGCTGGGACGGCCGCGGCGAGGGGCTGCTCATCGACCAGCCGCTCTTCGAGGCCGAGCTGCTCAGCCCGCCCGTGGCGGGGGCCGGCGGCTGCAGCGGCGGCGTCCGGGGCGCCAGAGCCGAGCCCGAGCTCTTCAAAACCACCAACTTCACCAGCTTCATCCGCCAGCTCAACCTCTACGGCTTCCGCAAGGTGGTGCTGGGCGGGCCGGGCGCGGCGGGGCCCGAGCCGGTGCCTGGGGGCGGCGGGCCGGCGGGCGACGGGCCCCTCCACCACTTCCACAGTCCACACTTCCGCCGCGACCAGCCGCACCTGCTCGTGCACCTCAAGAGGCTCACCAGCGCCAACAAGGCCAAACTGGCGGCCGGCCTGGAGGTGCCCTGCCGGCCGCCCAACCGCTTCCAGAGGCTCCTCATCACGTCGGCCTCGGCCTCGGCCTCGGCCTCAGCCTCCGCCTCAGCCTCGGCCTCAGCCTCGGCCTTGGCCGCCACCTCCCCGCTGCCACATCAGGAGCCGCCGCCGCCACCCGCGGGGTCCCAGCCCGAGTCGCACGGTGAGTCTCGCCCCGCGCCGGGCGCACTGCCGTCAGGGGGCAACCGCCACTTCCGAGGGCATTTCCGCATCCTCTCCTTTGCTGTGTCGGGAATGCCCCCGGGAGCCGCTTCCCGCGGTGCTTGCCCGGAATTGGCCGCGGCACCTGCACCGCCCTCACCCGTGCCGGCGCCCCTCCCCGCCGGCACCGCCTCTGCGCTGAGTCCTCCGTGAACATTGAGGCCCTTCTGTGTCCACTAGCGACCACAGGAACCTCTGCGTTAGGCTTGCTTTCTAGTCCTCCCTTTGGGCTCCAAACCTGTATAGCCGTTTACCTTCTCGAGACGCCGTCTCTCCAAGGCGAACACCTCAAATAAGTAGGCCTTTGTTGGAGCCCTGGTTCTGGAAGAAACACGGAAGGGGCTCCTCTGTTCTGATGGGAAGCAGAACAGAGTTCCTATACAGGGTGAGGATATGGTAGAGGTCAAGGTGGGAGGGAACAGTCACAGCCAGGAGAACTTAGAACATTTATGCCAACCAAGGGAAAGTGAACAAGGTGCCTCGAGTGGAAGTTTGTTCTTGAAGATACATGCCATCTTCCACCCAATGACACATCTAAGAAATCTTGGGAGACGTGTTCTGACAACAATCATATTGTAGGTTCTGGAGTACGGTGTAGAACAATAGGCGTTTATATATCTTAAAAGCAAAAATATAATAATATATTTTGTTGTTTACCAGATACTGTTCCTGTGTAGAATGAATTGGCTAAACAGTTCTTTCATTATAGCTGATTAGACCTGATGCTTATTTAGGTGTTATGGTTAGACAAATGTAAGGCACAAATGGTTTTCTTTACAGCTGTCAAGTTCTAGTTAAACAGGATTTTAGAAAGCTCACATTTGCAGCCTTTGAATTTTTCACTGTTGCCTTCAGTCTTTCAGTTTTGAAAAAATTTTCTATGTATAAGTTTGTATTTACTCAAAGTTCAGAAACTCTCTGATAGAAATTTATTTTATAAACTTGGTTTCTGATGCCCTTCCCCCTCTTCCAGGAAGGTGAGGGTGGCAGTATTCCCTTTCGTTGTTTAAAGAGTCCGTGATATGAAGCAGCATACCAAGAAAGCAACAGAATATAATAACGAGAATTCATTCTTTACCTTCAACTAAAAGAGTAATAGAGACATTTTCATCATGTTAACATGGATTTAACATAAGAGTTGTTGTGGTCCGAGCGCGGGTTGGAAAAGAATTTGCAGACACAAGGCAGAATGTTAAGGAAGGTAGAGTTTATTAAAGAGAAGGGTCGCTGCAAGAACAGTGGGCCGACTTCCTGGTAGCCAGGGAAAGTCGACGATGAGCATGGGTTGCTTGTCTGTTTTTATAGCCAGGGAACCTGCAAGTCATCTGCTGACTGGGCAGAGTACCTATGCTTTCAGTGTGCTGAGCGAGAGAAAAATGGGGCTAATGTCTTTCCTTAAATGGGATGGGAAAGGGACAGGGCATGCTGCTTGGGAGGGCTCTGGGACATCGCAGTGGTCACATTGTGACAGAGTGATAGGAGTCCTGTAACTCTTTGTTGTGGCAGTATTGACCCTTTGAGTTTATCTTGTTCTTTGTCCTTGGAGCACACCACAGAAGTGTCTGGGTTACTTCTCAGTTATGGAAAAACTGTAGATATACGAATAAAAGTAACACTATGTTCAGTTTAACCTAGGCCCAGGGTTATGAATGAAGCAATGTTCATTTGGAATTTAGAAGATAAGGGATTAGGTTGTGTATCTGTGGAGTTTAGTAGATAAGAGATTAGGTTAGAGTTCTAGTAACCAGTTGGAAAAACAGCAGTGGCATAGGAATGTTCTAAAGGAATATTAAGCCGCTTACTTCCATATAATGGTCATTGAGTTTGGTGGGGAATTGAATGGGAAAAGGCAGTGGAGACAATCCCTTGGCATTCATTTGGTAGAATCTCTGACATGGATATTTGTTTTTCAGATTGTGTGTCTGGTGGGCATAAGGAGAAAAGACTGAAAATGTGTCCGTGGGAAAAATAGGATAACCACTTCAAAGGAAGAAAGAAAGAAACATACATACATACAAGCCAACTCCTCTCTGATTTTCTTTTTCTCTCCCCCATCTTAAACCCAGTTGTATTCTAAGGATAGAGTTCATTTTAGTTGAAGAAATACAGGGACTACATAGGATCTGATTTTCTTCACTTACAGTTCAGTTGGTCAGCATTTTAAAGATTATTTGTTGACAAACATAAATTTAATTCATACTTTTTCAGTGTAGATAATACATCAATCCATATACACCTGAATTACTGTAGTTTTCATGCCTTTCCTGTTTTTTACCATTCTCCCTGTTGGTGTGTGCAGGAGCTGTGTCAGGTGTGGGTTGTCTGCACCACAGGCTTGGTTCACTAGGGAACTGTGTTACTGGTTTGGGTGGAATGTAATGTTAAGTTCAAGAATACCGGCCCGCCTTTGTTTTGCTTTAATTCCATGTTCTAAGTCCTTGGCTCTTCTATTTTGCCTCACCTAATTTTTATTCTGCTTGATTCTTGCCTTGGTTATATGCCTGACTACACTGCTCCTTCCCAGTCTCCTTTCTGTTTTCTGTGTTCCACTGCAGCTTCTGGTTTAAATACTTCTCTTTTACAGTAGAGTCCTCTGTTTTCGGACCTAGCTGTCTTACCTAGATCCACTGAGCCAGCTGTCCTGTTCACCTTTTGAGAATGTACTTGATAAGAAATGTGAGGATCACATGTTTTTCCCTGTTTTGTTTGCCCACTGTTGTTATTTTGTTTTTAGTGGCAGTTTATTTTACACTACTTGTTAAAGTTTTCTGAACTAAGCAGCAAGTCTGAGCACTAGATAATCTGTTTTTGCCTGGGGATAACAAGCTCTCAAGAGGCAAGTTTTGGGAAGGAGGCAAATTCTTTCCTGGGGATTGATTAGCTCAGATTCACTTTTATAGATGCAATAGAAAATTTAAGAACAGAAATTCAGCCTGCCTTACAGTTCCAGGATTCTGGATTTAATCTTTACCAAATATTTCTTAGATGTTCTGAAGACATGTAGGTGATGTTCTATAAAGTTGGTCAGAATAGAACCCTTAACAGAAGAATAAATAAGAGCTGAGCATGTTTTAGTTCTTTATTTTTAAAAAACAAATTGAAAGGAATGTCCTCCTAATCCTAACCGTGTCCTTATGTTAGCAGCATCTAAAGAATATAAATATTTGGCCATCACTCAGAATTTATCGTAGTAGAAGTAGAATTATATTTTAATTCAGATCTAAACCAGAATTATATTTTAATTCAGATCTAAACCAGAATTTGAGAAATCGAGGTAGAGCATTCGATAATTATGGGCTTAAGTTATTGACAGTCTGAAAATTCATCAACAACTTAACCCTAAAGAGAGTAAAGAAGGGCACACTGTAGCAACATGAAGTTTTAGCATCCAAGAAAAAATCAAGTGGTGGGTAGTTTGGGACCTCAGAAACACCTGTTTGTGAAGAGCAAAAAAATGTTTCTTTAGGTCTTAAAACAAAGAATTCTCAGTGGTAGTTCAAAGTGTGTATACATGTGGAATTGCTAGTCAAGTAGCATAAAAACTATTTTTGTATTTTAAAGGAAAAAAGGAAAAGTAGTTTTTAAGAGGTGTATCATTTAATCTTCTGAGCTTCTGAGTTTTTTTCCACATTAGATTTAGAGCTCTTGATTTCCAGGTTCCAGAATTGTTTACATATATGTATGCATATATTTGTTTATTTTTGGCATTAATGCTTTATTCTTTTTAAATTTTATTTTAAGAGTTTATTTGAGCCAAAATCAATTTGAATGAGGCAGCGGCAAACCAGAAGTGGTTAAGAGCGCTCCCTAATGCTTTATTCTTTAGAGGAAATTAAACACTATAGAAATACTAGAACAAAGGAAGTGTAACATGTAGAATGGTTTTACAGTTTAAATATTTGGAAAAGTAGGTACCTGAGTGCCATCTTTAGCAGATGAGTAGCACATAAATTAGATTTCCTTCTGTTTTATGGATTAGTTTAATAAAACAAATTGAAAAAACCTTGTGAACTAAATAATTTAGTGCGTAAAGCCCTTCCTAAGAGTAAATTAGGCTAGCTATATGTTCAAGAACCACAGTCTTTAAAATAAGTTCAGCTTGCAACATTTATATTTTCCTTTTCCGCATTACATAGTATTTGCCTTTTCCTCTCTTCCTCATCTCCACTTTTTAATTCCTTTCTAATTTGCTGGGTAAGAAAAAGCAAATACTGGAATCTCTTGGCCTGAGTGTGTGGATTTTTAACAAACTCTCCAGGTGATTCAAATGTAGATCAGTGTTTGAGAGCCATTGATATCTAGGAAGGGACTCGACTA
Organism: Tursiops truncatus; assembly: GCF_011762595.2. Classification (NCBI taxonomy): domain Eukaryota; kingdom Metazoa; phylum Chordata; class Mammalia; order Artiodactyla; family Delphinidae; genus Tursiops; species Tursiops truncatus. Next base: position 28,438,422 of record NC_047053.1, on the reverse strand, counting down.
GAGATACTCTGAAGAAAAAAAGACCATGGAAAATTATTGATTGAGTTAAGGAATGAACAAGCCAGAGTTTTCAAGCTTGACTTTTCTGCAAAGATTTTTATTAAAATTTGAAAAAATTGAAAGGGAGCAAAGAACATTAAATTACTTTTTGGTGTGTGTTATAATTTATATTTCTTCCACACTTATATCTTTTACGTATATGGTTGAGGGCTTATTTTTGTGCCTATTATTAAGGTTCCTAAATGATTTGAAAGACTGGAATTTCTAAAACTTCTAGGAAGTAGTTTACAGGTTGGAAAAATCTGGGTCAGTCAGTTGAGGTGAAAGGTAAGATGACATTTAACATTTGATTTAATGTTAGAGTTTGGCTACTTTGTCTCTTATGACAGTCATATAGAGAACCAGACAAAAGTTATTTGATTATTTTTTCAGCATTATATGTGTAATCTCATATTCTGGATTCTGAACAACTTGTTTTTACCAATAAATTTCTGTTGTGTTAAAAGTGGCTGAGGGCTTCCCTGGTGGCGCAGTGGTTGAGAGTCCACCTGACGATGCAGGGGACACGGGTTCGTGCCCTGGTCCAGGAAGATCCCACATGCCGCAGAGCGGCTAGGCCCATAAGCCATGGCCGCTGAGCCAGCATATCCGGAGCCTGTGCTCCGCAACGAGAGAGGCCACGACAGTGAGAGGCCCACATAACGCAAAAAAAAAAAAAAAAAAAAAAAAAAAAAAAAAAAAAAAAGTGGCTGAGAACTCAACATAGCCACAAGTGAAGAGAAGCGCATATTTTGTGACTTTTGGTTTACTGCGTCTGGTGGTGTAATGTAAGATTAGTAAATGTGCTCCTCCTCTTTTATGCAGGACCAGTGGCTGTAGGACAATTCCACCGGTCGTTCCGGCGAGATAGTTTGTCTCCTTACTCCTACGTATCAGCTCCATCCCACAACCACGGTCCTTTCCCTCTGAAAGGTTTAGATCGGACCCCGATTCCTCCTAGAACATGGCAGAACTCTCTTGGAATGCACCCAGGACAAGTGGAAACGTCTCTCACTTTTTCAGATAAAGGGGTTCCATTTCCTGTACTACAGAGGTTTCCAACTGAGGTTACATATACCCTGCAGCCCAGTGCCACATCCGTACATGTTCAACAAGGTCCTCAAACAATGATCAGCTCCTCCCAGAAATATAGTAACTACACACCGTCAGCGCAGTACTCCCAAGCCTACTATCCAACAGGTATGAGAAATTCAAGTTCAGTGGCTTCTCTTAAGGTACTTTTAATGAGAATTTATATTTTTTTAATGTGTTTCTGTATGCCTAAACAAAAATAGGAATATGCACTTAAGAAATGCCAAAGATTTCTCATGAGTACACATTATTTAGCAATAATGTAAAATTTCATTGATGCTTAAAAGTTGTGAAAATTCTGTTCGTGCGTAAAGGTATAGGTTTTAATGAAACTGTTGTATCCTCAAAATATGTCCTAGTAATAAAATTAAGACTTAGTACATCAGACCTTGGTATAACTCCTGCTCTTGGTGTAGTAGTTTTTTGTTTTTTGTGGGTTTCTTTTTTTTTTTTAGAAAACCTGCTTATATACATATTACATTGTTTATTTTTTAGTTATGTAGGTGAGACTACCTCATAACGAAATCATGTTAGTATCTCAGTAACGAAGTTTAATAAAAGAGCAACTCACCATCTCTTAAGACTCAATTATATTCTTGTAGTAAAAATGTGATGGTGTGGTTTGGCAGTGCAGTCCCTGCAGTGTTAATCCCAGCCAGTGAAGAACTGGGAGTAGCAGAGAGAAGAGCCTGACAATGACAACTGACCCAGAGCCCAGCCAAGGGCATGGAAGGCCTGCTAGTAGATCTCAAGCCACTCATTGGGAATCCTTAAGATAGTGACCCTCTATTTAGCTTCTTGGGGCTAGGGAGTGTCTTTTTTTTGGGGGGGGGTACATTTTTGCAAAATGATAGCATTACCATTTAATTCAGAACAATTTCATGGTTTTGCAGAAGCACCATAGAGGTGATGTGTGTTTTCATGTAGTGTTTACCCAGAGTGATGAAATGGGGCAATAGAAACAAGTCAAGGGTCAAGGCTTTCAGAAACGACTGGGAAGAGAAGAAAGGGGGCAATCCTTTGCCCTATGAATTAAGGTTCTAGGCATATTAATTAAGTACATCTGGAAGCAATTTCTAGAGGTATTTTGTTAGACCATTTTTCCCAGGCAGGACGAAATCAAAAGCTAAAATAAGTGGAAGGCATGTGAATTAGATAAGGGGGTAAATAATTTGTTGCCTTTTAAAAGTTGTAAATTTGGGAACTGTTCCATTTGTAATAATTCTCACTATTTTCTAGCTGGTAGCATCCAACATATTGTTTTATTATTGGCTCATTGCGGTTTACCTAAATATGGCCAGTAAAAGGGATTGCTTTTTTTTCTCAAAGCACTTAAGTTTAATAATATTAAAATAATAAAACCAGAGTTTAAATTAGATTGGGTTGTATAGATTTTTGGAGCTGCTACTGTTTTGGAGGATGGAGTTGAGAAGGAAAAGGGGAAGGAATTATATGGAGTAAGATGATATAGCACTTCTAATCATTTACCTATTAGAGATTTAAAAATTTTTTTTTACCTTATTATATAAAAAAAAGTTGAGGCCTAGTTCTTTTTCCCAGATTTTTAGCTACTTCTTTGAAGAACAAAAATATCTGGGTGATCTTTAAAAACAGAAGATGACTAATTTCATGTTATAAGTTGTATATCTTATGTATAGCAACAAATAGTATCAGATTTTTATTGAGGAGTTTAATCCAATATTTTAATAAACAAATTAGGCATTTCCATCTAAATTATAATTTTGGCTGCCTTCCATATATGCATAGAATATATATATATATATATATATATATATATATATATATACACACATACACATACATACACACAGAGAGCCAGTCTGTGCCTTTCTTACACTTGCTTTATGTTCTATAGCCTGTCAACTGGACAATACCCCTACTTCCCCTCCTTTTACCAATAAATGTTTCTCTTTCTTTTCCGAACCTCCCTCCAAACCCCCCTCCTCACACTACTAAAGACTAAAGACTCAAAAAGCTTCTGGGGAGTTGAAATTTAGAAGGACTGCAACAGAGAGATGTAGAAATGTTCTTGGCCTTCTAATTTGGAATTTTGGAGAAATTTTCCTATGGACGTATTAGACATAGTGGTTAGGTTCTATATTACTGTTGGTCCTTCTGTTAAGGTATAGATGGTTATAATCTGGCTTAGGAGCCAGACTAGCCTATATGATGATGTTTCTACGGGAAAATGTATTCCAAGTTCCAAACAATCCTCTTGGAAACTCCTAGTTCTAAATTTTATGAGAACCAGTTATATAGTATTTACTAGAAAACACTACAGATTGTTAATATTATTCCTCATTATGGAAATACTGTTTGTTAAATTATTGTGATTTAAGGATATATGTTATTTTAAAATATTTTATGTTAGCTTGGATTTAAATTTGTAAATAAATTTATTAATTTGATAATTACACTGGAAATCGTCTCCAAGAGTCCAAGGTAAGGACTAGGGAAGAGACACATTAAAAGAACAAGTAAATGCTGCTGATGTTTTGATAATGTAGAGTGAATATGAAATAGAATCTGGGGTTATGTGAATTTTTTGTTTTGTCTTCTTTGGTATGGATAATTGAAATGACTATGAAGGTTCTGAGGTTACGAGAAAAAGAAATCTCATGATTTCATGATGACTTCAAATATATAGAGGAGTTCTATGATACAATGTAGGCAGAATTGCTTTGAACATTCTGAAGTACTATATAAATAAAAAAATAAAAAGTTGTATTGTTAAATACATAAGACCTGCTATGGAAAAGAAAGTGCTAAAGAAATACTGTGCAAGTACTTAATTCCTCCAAATTTTAGGTGAAGGAAGCAAAAAGTAGTGAGCAATTTAACCAATATTTAGTGAGTACCTGTTTATGAAGGGTTTTACAAATGACTTTCCCAGAGTTAAGTAAAATACTATTCTCAGAGGCAGGATGATAATCACTCCCAAATCCAGCTCTCCAAATCCAAATAAAGTAACTAATTTTGGAATAATGGTCATACTTGTATCCTTTCAAAGTGAACTATATGACTTGAGGTTTGGATCAAATTTTAGTAAAAAACAATACTCAACTTCATTTAAAACTTAGTTATAGGGCTTCCCTGGTGGCACAGTGGTTAGGAGTCTGCCTGCCGATGCAGGGGACGCAGGTTCGTGCCCCGGTCCGGGAGGATCCCACATGCCGCGGAGCGGCTGGGCCCGTGAGCCATGGCCGCTGGGCCTGCGCGTCCGGGGCCTGTGCTCTGCGGCGGGAGAGGCCACAGCGGGGAGAGGCCACAGCGGTGAGAGGCCCGCGTGCCGCAAAAAACCCCCCCCCAAAAACAAAAAAAAAAACCCTTAGTTATATTGAAAATAAACTTGGATCTGGTCTTCAAATGGTATAACCAGTAAATTTTGAATTTTGTAATATTTCATAAATTATTAATTTCTCTAGTAAAGCGAAACATTGAGACTAAAAATCTGCTATCAGACTGACTCCTAAATTGACTCACCTGAATTATTTCTTACATTTGTCATTCCTGTCTTGAAGCATCTGTTTTCTTTTTTATTTATTTATTTAATTTTTGGGGGCTGCGTAGGGTCTTAGTTGTGGCACGCGGGGTCTTCATTGCGGTGTGGGCTCTTCATTTTGGCGCACGGGCTTCTCTCTAGTTGTGGCGTACAGGTTTTCTCTCTCTAGTTGTGGCATGCAGGCTTAATTGCCCCCCAGTATGGAAGGCAGATTCTTTACCACTGGACCACCAAGGAAGTCCTGAAGCATCTGTTTTCTTTGCCTAGATCGTTTATATTTTTTCCAGTCTTATCACTTCTTCAAAGACAAAATGTTGTAGATCCAGTGCTATTTGACTCTTTTTAGTCTTACCCTATCTTGAATTCAGTTTTTTTCCTCTAATGCTATTTTCACAGTGTGCTGCTATAATTTAATGTCCCTTTTTTATGAAAAACTTCATTTAAGACCTTTTTATTTTACTCATTCTCTATATATTTGAACATACATAAGAATATTAATATATTCATATTTATATAGAGAGTCCTGTATTGAGGAATTGTTTTCCTTTGACTCATGTTGTAATGCTGAATTGACTCAAAATCAACTTTGATTTTTTTTCTGCATTAAGTTTTAAGCTCACAGCAGTGATCAGCAATTTGTAGCTGCCTTTTATCTCATATTTTAATTAACAAATACTTGTATAACAATCACTGCGACCAGGTACTATTCTGAGCACTTTCCAAATATTAATTAGTTTAATCCTCACAACAACCTTATAAGATAGGGAATGTAGTTATCCTCATTTTATAGATTAGAAACTGAAGCACAGCCAGGCACAAGCAGGGCTGGGGAACAAATCCGGGCAAACTGACTCAAGGGTTCATTATTTTGGCCACTGTGCTCTGCTGCCTGCCTGCCTGTCATACAAAGAGGGACTTTTGTTTTGTTTTTCTTTTGCGAGAGACTCTTTCCTGATATATCTCTTACCCAGAGTTAGTTACTTCCAGATAGGGTAGATGACAGAGTTTGGTGGGGGGACCTCCCCTTCTGTGCTGCCGGTGACAGTGGGACTGGCCCTGGGCTATTGACTCACCCTGCTCAAGCAGAGAGAACATACTCCAGCTGTTGGAGTCAGGGGTCCAGTTTGGGGGCCTCTGAGGAGTGGGGCTGTGTCTAATTCATTTTTGTATCCCCCTGCACCTGCCATAGTGCTTGGCCATAATGGGCCCTTAGTAAATAATTTATTGAATGAATGAAATAATTCTAGTCTCAGCTTTGCAGTTAATCATCTGATGGACATTGTGACATTCTGTGGATTATTTCATGTCACTCAGCCTCAGTTTCCCTTTCTATAAAGTGGCAATAATATTTTGGGTCGGGGATTAAATGAATTAATGTATGTGAATAGACTATAAAACTTAAAACACTATTTACATATAAAGGATAACATTTTAAAAACTGTATTTAAAATGGGCCTAGATATTAATACTTTAAAGGCTAACTAAAGTGGTTTGTAAGAACATAGCCTTCCCCTGAAGGTACATATGTTTATTGAAAAACATATTTTGTATCATTATTAAAATTTTTTTCTGAATTGACTCTTGGGCAAAGAAGGTTGCTTATTATTGTTTTAACGTACATTAAATTTTAAAGGTTTGATCTCTAGGCTTCTAATCCTACATAATGTACATAAACAAGTATGGAATCTCAAGTTATAGGAGCTTTCTGATGCTCAGGTAGCCTGTATTGTCAGTTTCTCTGAAAAGGGCTGATTTTGTTCTTATGGAAAGAGGGACTTGGCATAGATACACCAGGAGGTTTTCTTTAGCTGCCAGAAGAAACTAAGCAAAAGCACAATTATATTTTCCTTTCTCTTTACTGAGGTAAAATATATGTAACATAGAATTTACCATTTTAACCATTTTTAAGTGTACAGCTCTGTGGCATTAAATACGTTCACATTATTGTACTAGCATCACCACCATCCATTTCCAGAACTTTTTCGTCTTCCCCCAGCTGAAATCTGTATCCATTAAACACTAACTTCACATTCCCCTCTCGCCATCTTTTGGCAACCACCATTCTACTTTCTGTCTTGAAGAATTTGATAACTCTAGGGACTTCGTATAAGAGCAGACACATATTTGTCCTTTTGTGATTGGCTTATTTCACTTATTTCAAGAGTCATTGATACTGTGGCATGAGTCAACATTTCCTTCCTTTTTATTTTTTATAAATTTATTTATTTTTGGCTACATTGGTTCTTTTTTTTTAACATCTTTATTGGAGTATAATTGCTTTACAATGGTGTGTTAGTTTCTGCTTTATAACAAAATGAATCAGTTATACATATACATATGTCCCCGTATCTCTTCCCTCTTGTATCTCCCTCCCTGCTGCATTGGTTCTTCGTTGCTGTGTATGGGCTTTCTCTGGTTGCGGTGAGTGGGGGCTACTCTTCGTTGCGGAGCACAGGCTCCAGGCACGCGGGCTTCAGTAGTTGTGGCACACGGGCTTGGTAGTTGTGGCTCGCAGGCTCTAGAGCACAGGCTCAGTAGTTATGGCTCACGGGCTTAGTTGCTGTGTGGCATGTGGGATCTTCCTGGACCAGGGCTCGAACCCCGTCCCCTGCATTGGCAGGTGGATTCTTAACCACTGTGACAACAGGGAAGTCCCTCCTTCCTTTTTAATGCTGAATAATTTTCTATAAATTTCCATATGTATGGACCACATTTTGTTTATCCGTTCACCTGTTGATAGACACTGGGTTGCTTCCACCTTTGGCTACTGTGAATAATGCTGCTATGAACTTGGTTGTACAATAATCTGTTCTGCTTTCACTTCTTTTGGGTATAGGCTGGAACACCATTTCTTTTCAAATTAACTTAAATTAATTTATTTATTTGGCTGCGGTGCGCGGGTTTTCTCTAGTTGTGGCGAGCGGGGGCTACTCTTCGTTTTGCAGTGCGCGGGCTTCTCATTGCGGTGGCTTCTCTTGTGGAGCACGGGGCTCTAGGCGTGTGGGCTTCAGTAGCGTGTCACGCAGGCTCAGTAGTTGTGGCACACGGGCTTAGTTGCTCCGCGGCATGTGGGATCTTCTTGGACCAGGGCTCGAGCCCATGTCCCCTGCATTGGCAGGCAGATTCTTCACCACTGTGCCACCAGGGAAGTCCCTAGAAAACCATATCTTTACCTCACTGTAGATGAGGAGATGTTGGGGTTCTAGTTGCTGTAGTAACTTATCTTGAAATTAAATTTACTATTTATTAGGATGTTTTTCCTTTTGAGTATTTATGTTGGGTATTTCCTTACTGTTGACACTGTACTATTCGAGAGTAGATTCACGTCCAAAACATTTTAATTATAGATTTGAATTACCTCCATAGGATAAAGTATATGAACCTCTTTTCCTAACCTATAGTGGATGTGAAAATTTTTACCTTTAGATAAATTTTTAGTAATCCTGTCTTTATTTTATTACTAGAATTGTTTTTTTGTTTTTTTTTGCGGTACACGGGCATCTCACTGTTGTGGCCTCTCCCGTTGCGGAGCACAGGCTCCGGACGCCCAGGGTCAGTGGCCATGGCTCACGGGCCCAGCCGCTCCGCGGCATGTGGGATCTTCCCGGACCGGGACGCGAACCCGTGTCCCCTGCATTGGCAGGCGGACTCTCAACCACTGCACCACCAGGGAAGCCCTAGAATTGTTTTTTTAAATGTCATCAACTCTGATATTTATATATGGAATAGAAATTGTTCATTATTTCCAGTTTTTTATTCTATATGCAATTTAATGCCTTAAGTGAACACTGCCTTCAGGAAAATACTGGAAGATCTTTATGCAGATGAACGTGTCTTAGGACATAGCGATAAACTCAGTTTTATAAATGTTAGTGCTTTCACAGTGCTTTCATAATACATGCTAAATGAATTTGTCATGTATTAAGCACACAGTTGCAGTTTTATAGCTAGGTTTTCATATTCAGTAAACTTATTAATACTTTGTTTTGTTCTATTTTGTTGATTATACGAAGTAGCACTGCACTGGTAAGGAAATAGCCATTGAGGAATCTTTTTGGATTATCTGTTCAAGTCCTCCCTTTCTTCATGCAGGTACCTTTCTACTTTCCATTTGTAACTGGACACTTTAAAGGATATTCACTATTTTGATGTTTCCTTAGATTCCAAATCAGCTATCAACTATCTATTAATATATTCTCTGTTATATATTCTATTTCTCCAAGAAATTTATTTTAAAGTACACTTTAACAACTATTCAAAATGTGTAAACAATGGAGTCAGATCATAGCAATATCAGAAAAATAAAGCTAATACCGTTCACTGATTTATTTGTAACAAAACACTTTTATGGTGCCCTGATGGGTGAAAACCTGCAGCCCCTGACTGAGTCCTTTACTGCCACTAGGGGGCTAAGTTTTCCTCAGCTGTTAAAACTAAAGATCCCAGTGTTTTTCAGTTTTGGCGAACCCCGCAGACCCCTCCTTGCTGTTTTGCTTTTTGGATTTAACTTATGTCCCAGGATATTTGTGCCTTTAAATATTATGGGAAACCAAGTTCAAATCCAAAACATTTTAATTGTGTATTTGAATAATCTCCAAGGATATTGGAAATGACAACAGCTTGAATTTTATGTGACCATTCTAGTAATATCTGGCTTTTTTAACCACTGGACTTGTTAAAATTATGTAATAATTCAGAAAACATCAACCCTTATGTTTGTAATTGAACTAGAATTCTATCCATCATTTTAATTGTTTACTTCTGCGTGCAAAATGTAATGCCTTAAAATGCACATGATAAAATAAAATATTTATTTCTTGTATACCTTTATGAACTTCTGACATTTAAAAATTCAGTAGTCAGTAATGGAGAAATAGGGAAGCATTTTAATGAATTTTTACAATCCTTAGGCTAATTCACTTCAAAGTTTACCGAATAAGATTATTTAGTAATATTATTAGCATACTCAAAATATGAAAAACATGGACCAAAAAAGAGAAAGTTGCCACCTTACAAAAAGGATACCTTAAAAATATTCAGCAAGTGGAGTTCTAGTAAAATTAAAATATTACATTTAGGAAGAAGAAAAGATTAGGGAAGTATTATGATATATTAAAGAGCATGTACTTTGGAGTTTGCCTCTGTCACTATCGGCGTTGTGACTTTTGGCACATTTTTTAACATCCCTGAGCTTTAGTTTCCTTATTTTTGTAAAGTAATGTTAATACCTCATTCAATTGTTGTTTGGATTAAATGAGGCCATATATGTAAAGGACCTAGGACTGTGCCTGGAATATGGTAGGTGTTCAACAAATGTCATCCTCTGTTTAATCCAAAGATGTGATGTTATAACTGATTCTCAGTCGTTCTAGAGGGCCTCTCTCTGGAAAAGAGGAGACTCAACCTATTATTAAGGCTACATCTGTAGGTATGACTTTACCAGTAGAAAGAGTTCAGTCTTTTCATGGTATCCTAACTATAAAGAGAAAGTTTGGAAAATGTATTTCCTTAGCTAAAATAATAGCATTGTTAGCTATTTACTTATTGCTTGCTTACTGTATGCCAGTACTGTTCTTAGTGCTTTGTGCATATTAACTCATTCACTCCTCACAACAGACATGTTAGGTAGGTACTATTATTTTCCCTATTCTAACAGAATGCAGAAACTAAGGCCCAAGGGGATTAACGTTGCTCAAGTTTATACAGCTATTAAAATTTTGGAGCTGGGCTCCAAAGCCAGGCAGTCTGGCTCTAGAATCTGAATTCCTAACCACTTGTCTAAATTGTTAAAACATTGTTTTCATAGATTCCACTGGATGCATTGTACAACAGTAGGAGTGCTTGGAGTGTACTTATACTTATTTTATCCTTAAAAACCTTCCTCCAAATGTTTGTTACTATTAAAATGATTGAAATAATTGTTTTAGAATTCTGAATATGTTCTGATATCTTCAGTAAAAGGAAATTACTACTTTCAGTAAGAATAAATGTTTGGTTAGAAGGGCAACAAAATGTTTAGGTGCTAAAGAAATCATTTATAAAAGTAGACATGACCCTTTTAAATGACTTTTAATATTGCCTTATTGCCATTTGTTTTCAACAAATAAGGACACCTAATTGGACCAAATATATTTTATTGCACCCACAAAGGAAAACTTTTGGAATTTTTTGTTCCAAGTTGAAAGAGAGGAGTGCCTTGAATGCTGTAGAGGTTGATTTGGGTTGACGGCTTTTCTGTGTTTGGATTTGTTCCAGCTGTGCTGCAGTGCTGCTCTCCTACCCACATGGATGCGCTCAGTAGTTGTGTGACTCCCACTGCCCCTTCCTATGCACACTGCAACTACTTCCAGGTAAGATGCTGGGAACAATGGACATACCCTGCGTCAGGTACAATACGATTGGCCTTGCAGAATTCCAAAGTGTAATTTTATCTTAATGAGTAGCCAGAGGTAAGCTGTGGATTATGGCCTTAGTTTTTCTCAATTCTAAAAAAAAAAGAGTTGATGTAAATGATGTCTGAGGATTCTTCTAGGCCTACACTATCTTCTTGGCCTACTCTTAGGCACTAGCCACATGTAGCTATTTAAATTTAAATGAATTAAAGTTAAATAAAATTTAAAACTCATTCCTCAGTAGGAAGGGTGGGAGGGAGGGAGGTGCAAGAGGGAGGAGATATGGGGATATATGTATATGCAGAGCTGATTCACTTTGTTATGAAGCAGAAACTAACACACCATTGTAACCAATTATACTCCAATAAAGATGTTAAAAAAAAAATCATTCCTCAGTCACACTAGCCACATTTCAGGTGCTTAATAGTTTCGTTTGGCTAGCGGTTACCAAATTTTATAGTACAGATAGAGAACATTTTCATCATTGCTGACAGTTAGTTGGAACAATGTTGTTCAACTAACTGTCAACAATGGTAAAATTGATTACCATGGTAAAATGAATACCAGATAAACTCTAAAAGTATATAAATCACCAAATGACAGATCCTTCCAAGATGGTACAATTACTTTTTTTTTAAAGGAGAAAGGAAAATGATGTCAAAAATGAGAAAGCCCCCATGTTGTAAACACTGCACTTCGATTTTTTCTCATATTTGTTAGGAAGCAATTGCTTTGATTTAAATGTTGTAGACTACTACTTCTAGGATAAGATTAAATCCCATGTTTGTATTTTTATGCTATAGTTGCTTAAAGATTGGAATTGTTTTCCTTTGATATCATGTAGTCATGATAGCTTCTGTTCTTTAGAGAATATCTTACTATTGACATTACAGTACTCAAAAGAACATTCCTTTTTTCTTTTTTGTCTTTTCTTTCTTTTCTTTCTTTGAGGAGTATAGAATCAGATCAAGGAGACTTAGCTGGACTTTTTTTTTTTTTTTTTTTTTTTTTTTTTTTGCGGTACGCGGGCCTCTCACTGTTGTGGCTTCTCCCATTGCGGAGCACAGGCTCCGGACGCGCAGGCCCAGCGGCCATGGCTCACGGGCCCAGCCGCTCCGCGGCACGCGGGATCCTCCCGGACCGGGGCACGAACCCGCGTCCCCTGCATTGGCAGGCGGACTCCCAACAACTGCGCCACCAGGGAAGCCCAGCTGGACATTTTTAATGGCAGCTGTCATCAAGCATGTTAGTCTAGCCGATTCATCTTCACTGGAAGGACATATCTATCTCACAAATTAGATGCTCTTGTCTGTAGATCCAGGCATTCTCTCCCCTGGATCATACTGGAGATACTCTGTTGGTGTTATATCTTGATTATATTTATGTTTTAAATAAATCATTTAAAACATCTTTGAAGACCTTTGCTTACTACAAAGACAATACATGTTCACTGTAGGAAAATAGAGATAAGTAGACATAAAATTTTTAAATGGAAAAAAGGGAAGTATTTCAGATAACGTTCTGGAAATAAATGCAGTTAGTTTTGTTGGCCTGCAGATATGAGTGTGCATGAATGGTCAGTATATTGCAGTGGTTAAGAGCAAGAACTCTGGAGTCAGGCACACCTAGGTTTGAAACCTGACTCTGTCAGTTACTTCTTTGTGACTTTGTATAAATTATGAAGTTACTCTGAACTTCAGTTCCATCCTTTGGAAATAGAGATGATCACATTTCATAGACCTCTTGTGAGGATTAAATGAAATAATGTATGTAAAGCACTTTGTATGTGCTTGGCACATAGTAAGATCTCAATAAGTGGGGCTATCAGCTATAGTAAAGTAGCTTGATGCTTAAACCATTCGGATTTACATTATTTGGCATTATGGCCTTCAAATCATTGACGCAATCATTGTCAATGTGTTTGGCAATATTGACTCACTACATGTTTTATTTAATAGTAACTCTTCCGTATCTTATGTTTATAACCTGAGATATTCAGCAAACATTTATTGAATGCCTGCCCTGTGCAAAGTACTGTGTATAAGAGAATACATCTTGAAGATATCAGTCTAAAAGTGACAGCTATTTTAATCTATTGTTTTATTATTTAAATAATCTCAGGACCAAAGGACATTTGATATTCCGTACATTTTTTCCCAGATCATTTGGAACAGAATAACAGTACCTCCCCCCTGAATCTATAGAAGCAATGGTGGACTTGTGAGCATCCTGTGTTTGACATTTCCTTACTACATTCCTAAACCAGTATATTACAGATACAAGTGACGTTTTTGTCTGTCAGCCTTTATGGAAGAGTTTGGTTTATAGACATTTTATCAACAAATAGATTTTTGGGTACTATGACTTTTTTGATTTTGTGTACTTTAACCCTGAGAATTATTGGTCCATTCCAGTATTAAACTTAATATAGTGGTTGACACATAATAGTTCCTGTGTAAGTGTTAACAATAGAGTCGAAGCTACTACTGCTGAAAAGTTGATTGGCATTCAAGTTTTCTTAGTGAGCTTTAAGTTTAATTTGTTTATATTTAGCGTTCATCAGCCTAAATGTTGTTGCTTTCCTCCTTAATCTCATATTTGGTTTTCTATCCAAACAGTCCTATTTTCTCTTTTCCCAGAATCCTCCAGTGCAATCCTCCTATCCAGTTGAATTTCTGCCTTCTGATTGGCCTTGCAGTGCTACTGATGAAAATAAAAAGTCAGAATTAAACCTAGAGGCTGCTTTTCAGATAGTAGATGAGTTGCATTCCTCCCCTAAATTGGAGATGGTAAAGGTGGAGCCTGTTGAGAATCAGTGCTCAACATCTCAGTCTAACAGAGGCCAACATATCCTAGCTAATTCAAACAACAGCAATCCATCTTCCACAAGTCAGGCTAGCCAGCTGGAGCCACTTACTGCTGTAGGCTCAGATATTACGTCTTTTGTGGCTGGAACAGAACAAGCAATTACCTGCTCTCTACCACAGTCACCTGAGTACAACTATACCATCCACACGGCTCAGCCTGTTGAAAACACTACAATGCAGGAGTCTGCAGCCAGTCAGCAAGCTCATGTCAAACCGAAGGAGCAGCTAAGTCATAATCCATCTCCGTCTTCAGTAGTATTTGTGCAGGAAGGGCTACCGTTCAGCACACACGAGGTAAGAGGCAAAGAAAAAATCCTAATAGAGCTCAAAGGTACCTAGTGCTTCTTGCTGAAGACTGTTCTAGTGGAGACTTTGTCCAGGTTTTATTTGGGTTTAATACCAGTTCATTATGCTCTTCAGAAGGATCGTGTCCCAGTGGTTCTGCACAAAAGATTCAGAAGTAACCTTAACCTTCAGGCATCCTCTCACTACGTTGTGGTCTGAAGTCAGCCTCTAGAGAGGCAGTCTGAATGAGCATTGTGGTATGACTGATTTGCATGTTAAAAGCATCCCTTGAGTTTTGCTTCCTAACTTAGTTTGGATGGACTAGGTGTGCCTGGCTGATTAAATTCCACTCCTCAGAAGGGATGGTTTATCTCATAGATAATATCAGGACTTTCCTGGCCATTTGTAGCATGGAGGTAAGGAGATGGTTGGAGGTGTTTTCATACTTTCTTACAGCATCATTGAATTCCAAATTTTTTTTAAAGATTTATTTATTTGCTTAATTTATTTTTGGCTGTGTCGGGTCTTAGTTGCAGCAGGCGGGATCTTCGTTGAGGCATGTGGGATCTTTTGTTGAGGCATGGGGGATCTTTCTTTGTGGCGTGCAGGTTTTCTCTCTCTAGTTGTGGTGTGCAGGCTCCAAGGCGTGTGGGCTTTGTAGTTTGTGGCACGCCGGCTCTCTCGTTGAGGCGCGCGGGCTCAGTAGTTGTGGCGTGAGGGTTTAGTTGCCCCATGGCATGTGGGATCTTAGTTCCCTGACCAAGGATTGAACTCGCATCCCCTGCATTGTAAGGTGGATTCTTTACCACTGGACCACCAGGGAAGTCCCTATAGAATTCTAATTTGACTTGACAGCATACTGTGTTTAAATTTCCCTACTAATATTCTCATTCCTAAAGCAGAATTCTGACTCTAGTTTGAGAGATATATTCTGAAGGTAGAGACTAATTCCTTTATTGCTGCTAGCTTATGACCAAGAAATGAATAAACTTTGATTCCAAAAAATAAAAGTACATCCAAATTAAAATCACTTTTGTGATTATTTTTTTTCCTACTTAATTTTTTTTCTTGATCTTAGCCTGATACATATGTATTTCATTTTGGATTTTTTTTCTTTAATGGAACTGAAAATGTCTTCATTGTTAGAGATTCCCAAGATAACTTTTTGGCAGTTTGTGTGTGTGTATGGGGGGCGGGTTGTGGCCGCACTGCACGGTTTGTGGGATTTTAGTTTCCTGACCAGGGGTTGAACCCAGGCCCTCGGCAGTGAGAGCGCAGAGTCCTAACCAATGGACCACCAGGGAATTTCTGGCAGTTTTTAAAATGCATTCTTTTCTAGCTCTAACTTTAGATCCAAATGTCTTATGGGGTTTTTGGGTTTATTTATTTATTTAATTTATTTTTGGCTGTGTTGGGTCTTCGTTGCTGCACATGGGCTTTCTCTAGTTGCGGCAAGTGAGGGATACTCTTCGTTGTGGTGCGTGGGCTTCTCATTGCAGTGGCTTCTCTTGTTGTGGAGCACCGGCTCTAGGTGCGCGGGCTTCAGTAGTTGTGGCTCGCGGGCTCTAGAGCGCAGGCCCAGTAGTTGTGGTACACGGGCTTAGTTGCTCCGCGGCATGTGGAATCTTCCTGGACCAGGGCTCGAACCCGGTCCTCTGCATTGGCAGGCAGATTCTTAACCACTGCACCACCAGGGAAGCCCTATCTTATGGTTTTTATCAACTCATTGTCCTTCTTGAGCCCAACTGTTGAGATCCGGTATACTGTGTATTAATATTATAAATTCAATAGACCAAAGATAGTCCCATTATGTTTCAAATATGCCTGTGAAAAGAACATGATATTTGCCTTTATTCCTTCGTAGTCACATCCAAAAGATTAGATTTTGTACCTTAAAATTGCATTCACACAGTTATTTTTTTTTTAATTTGGATATCACAGCTTTTGAAAGCTATATTTTGAACTCCTAGCTCTACTTCATTATATTGTTTTATTTTAAAATAAATTCATAAACAAATAGAGTATTTGAGAAGTTGGTCAGCTTGACAAAGGGATTTGATATTCCAAAGAAAACATAGGAACTCCAAGAGAGAAATTCATATGTCATAAGCAGAGCAGATCTAGATTTCATAGGGAGTGAAGCTTATACAAATTTGAGGTCCTCATTAAGCCAAAGAATACAAAATTAATAGAATAAAGTGTTTATAACCCCTCTGACATCATCCAACAGGATAATGCCTATGGCCATTCCAGTATCACCAAGAGGGGCAGGCAATCTGATGGAAGGGATGTTAGAGTGGGAAAAGATAGTGGTATTAACCAATTGTGAATTTGTGTGATGTGAATTTTACCAAAAAAGAAAAAAGAAACTTCATGGTGAATCTTCCTCTGATCGTAAGTAAATATTGTAGCTCCATAGACATTTCAGTAGTTTGTGTATGGGGAAATATACATCTTACTACCGAATATTCAGATTAGCTTAACAAAATCGGGTGGTATCATTCTTTTTTTTTGGCGGTAAGAAAATGGCGGGTCTCTCACTGCTGTGGCCTCTCCTGCCGCGGAGCACAGGCTCTGGACGCACAGGCTCAGCGGCCGTGGCTCATGGGCCCAGCCGCTCCGCGGCATGTGGGATCCTCCCGGACCGGGGCACGAACCCGCGTCCCCTGCATCGGCAGGCAGACTCTCAACCACTGCGTCACCAGGGAAGCCTGGGTGGTATCATTCTTAAGGATGAAAAGCCTTACAGTCTTATTTGTTGGATCATGTTTCTATAGTAGAACTCCTGTGATAAAATATCTTAGCTTTTAGTAGATATTTGGGGAAAATTTGGAATAATGAGTGGGTTTAATATTTTAGGTGGATGCCAGTATAAAATGCCAGATGAAAACACCTGAGAATATCTTGCCTTCAGAACAGATGGGATTCCTTATTTCAGAAATGGGGCCTGCTAGCAAGCCTAGTAAAGACACAGGTTTATCCACTCCAGCCAGATACAGCGAGCGAAGAAGCAACTCACAGCAAGGAAAGTCCCCTGGTAAGGATTATTGTGCTCTAGAATGCTAGCAGTAGAATCATAGTGTAGAATTAATATATGAATGATAGTTTTTCTAGTCTTCATTTATTATTCATAATTGTAATATACTAATCACATTGCTGTTTCATACAACTGCAATTTTAACTCTTTATTTTTTCTTAATCATCCTTTTAAAGTATGTAAACGTTATATTCCAGTATTGCATGTAAGAGTATGAGCTTTTGAAAAGAGAACATGGTAAGTAAAAGCAAAGGAATTTGGATTATTTAACTTGGAGAATGCAAGGATGAAGGGTGATTCAATAACTGCTTCAGATGCCAAAGACTTTGTAATTACGGAAGTACTTGTTCTCTTATTAGCAGAGTATAGTACAAGAGGGAATATGCTTAAACTGTGGCAGGAAAAAATTAGATGGACATTAAAGACATTATCCTGAGCATATTATAAAGATACTCTAAAGTATGACTCTGTATCAATGGGATTTTTCTTGTGGTTTGTAGGAGCCCGAGTGATTGTTTTAGTACAGTTGCTGCTACTCTTTCTAGGGAAATTGGAAAGAATCATTTTTTTAAGAAAATGGTGACATCCAATAAAACATGTTTCTTGTATGATCCAAAACCAAGTCATCAAAGTCTTCAGTGGACAACTTGAATATTCTCAAATTATATGCATGTCAGAGGCATGCAGTTCAGTGAATTAATGAATCAGGTTAAGCAATCATTTTAACCCATAAAAATTGGAAAAATCTTGGGAACTTCTGTGAGAATTTCTCCAAAAAGCAAACTAATAGTAATATGATCGAGATGTTGTTTAGACTCATTGGGTTCTTTCTGCAAAATGCCTTTTAGACTAAAAGCTATCTTGATCACTCATTTTGTTTGTTAAACTTAGCTTGCACAGTTGCTTTTAGTTGAGTATATGATCCAATCTACGATCAAAGATTAAGATTTCTTACCACTGCAGATGTTCAAAGCAATGGCACAGACTTTGAAGGCAATTTAGAAAAGGACAGTGATGAATATTTACTACACACTCACTTTTATGACATACAGCAAACTTGATGAAACTGGTATTATCGTCTTAAAGATCGGGAAACTTAATCTTGGAGAGGATAAGTAACTTGTTCAAGATCACATTAATTTAGCTAATATTCTACTCACAGTCCTTCTGTTGACTGTGTCCTTTGATGCACAAAAGTTTTAAGTTTTATGTAGTCCCATTGGTCTACTTTTCCTTTTGTTGCCTGTGCTTTCGGTGTTGTATCCAAGAAAGCATTGCCAAGTCCAGTGTCATGAAGTTTTTCCACTATGTTTTCTTCCAGGAGTTTTATAGTTTTAGGTCTTATATTTAGGTCTTTAGTCCATTTTGAGTTAATATTTGTAGACAGTGTAAGGTAAGGGTCCAACTTTATTCTTTTGCATGTGGACATCCAGTTTTCCTACAACCATTTGTTGAAGAGACCTTTCCCCACTGAGTGGCCTTGGCATCCTTGTTGAAAGTCATCTGACCATATATGTGAGGGTTTATTTCTGGTTTCTTTATTCCAGTCCACTGGTCTATTTTTCTGTCGTTATGCCAGTACCATATAATCTCTGTTTAACCAATCAATTCTGCCATTGTAGCACAAAAGCAGTCATAGATAATACATAAATGAATGTTTGTGGCTATACTTCAGTAAAACTATTTACAAAAACAGTTGCTGGGCCCAGTTTGACCCAAAGGTCATAATTTACCAACCCCTGAGTTAGACTAACAGTTTATTTCTGAAAAGCAATAGTGGAAGCCAGAAAGGAGTAGAATCATATTTTTAATATATGAAAAGAAATCCGCAGTCCTGGAAATCTCTACGCAGCCAAAAGATCCTTCAATAATGATGGCAAAAATGAAGACATTTTCAGATAAACACAAAATAGAGAGCATGTGCCACAGCAGATAAACAGTAAAGGAAATTCTACAGAGTGGTCTTCAGGCAGCAGGAAACAAGGAGACATACTGTAGCTTCTAGGGTAATCACCAAAATTGGTATAGAAATAATCCAAAAAAAAAAGGCAGGAAAGGAGGAAGCAAGGAATTAAAAATAAGGAAGACAGAGAAAACAAATAGTAAAAAGGTTGACCCAAATTTAGCCAATACAACTATTATATGTAAATGGTCTTAAAATCTCAAAGACAGAGATTGCTAGAGTAGATAAAAGGGCAAACTCCTACTATAGGCTGGCTACAGGAGACATGTAGGTTGAAAGTAAGTGGATAGAAAAAGATACAACATGCAAACAGGAAGAACGAGAAGGCTGGTATGGTTATTTTTAAATATCAGAAAAAATAGACTTTAAGACAAAGAGTGTTATAAAGAGGCCCACTTCATAATGATGAACAATTCATCAGGGAGGTGTATCAACTGTAAATGTGTTTTTTGTAGTAATAGAGTTTCAAAATACATGAAGCAAAAATTGACAAAAATTAAAGGGGGAAACACAATTCGTCAATGTACTAGGATATTTTAATACTTCTGTCTAAGCAATTGATAGAACAACTAGACAAAATATCAGTAAAGACATAGAAGATCTGAACAACATAAACACCTTGATCTAATTGGCATTTATAGTACACTGAGCATCCAACAACTGCAGAATATACATTGTTCTCAAGTGCATATAGTACATTTACCAGGATAGGTCATTCATCGGGCCATAAAACAAGTCTCAATACATTTAAAAGAACTGAAGTCATACAAAGTGTACTTTCTGAATATAACAGGATTAAATGAGAAATCAGTAACAGAGTAATTAGGAGAACCTCAGATATCTGGAAATAAAGTGACATACTTCTAAATAATTTGTGAATCAAAGACAAAATCACAAGGAAAATTAGAAAATATTTTGACAATGAAAATACAACATCACAGTTTGCGGGATGCAGCTAAAACAGTGTTAGAATGAAATGTGTAGCTTTAAATGCTAATATTAGAAAAGAAGTAAGATCTAAAATCAATGACCTGAGGTTTTACCATACGAAACTAGAAAAAGAAGAGGAAAGTAAACCCAAAGGAAATACTAAAAATAAAAATAGACATCAATGATATAGAAAACAGACAATTGAGAAGACTAACAAATATAAAACTGGCTTTTTGAAAAGATCAACAAAATTGACAAACTCCTAACTACACTGATCAGGAAAAAGAGAACAAAAATCATAACTACCAAGGATGAAAAGAGATTAACACCTCAGAATCTGTGAATAGTAAAAGGATAGTAAGAGAATATTATGAACAGTCTTATGTTAATGAACACAACCACATAAATGGAATAGCCACAGCTCTTAAAAAATACACCTTGTCAAAATTCACACAAGAAGAACCAAGGAATAGCCCTATATAGATTAAAGAAGTTGGTTATCAAACATTTTCCTCAAAGGAAGGAAGAAAACTACAGACTAATAATCCTCATGAATGTAGATGCAAAAATAATTAACAAAATGTAAGTAAATTGAATGCAACAATATGTAAAAAGGCTGATAGACAAAGTAGAGTTTGTCTCAAGAATGCAAGGCTTGATTGAATTTCAAATGCTAATATTATGCACCATATTAACAGAGTAAAGGAGAAAAAACTCTATGATGATTTTAATAGATTCAAGGAGAGCACTTGACAGACTTCAGCACTCATTTGTAATAAAAACTCTCAGCAAAGTAGGAATAGTAGAACATTTCTCAAACTGATAAAGAATATCTATAAAATATGTATAGTGAGGATCATGATTAATAGTGAAAGACTAAACTGTTTACTCCAGAGACTGGGAACAAGGCAAGGATGCCCACTTTACCACTTGTATTCATTATTGTACTGGTGGACCTAGCCATTGCAATAGGCAAGAAAAAGAAGTAAAAGGCGTAAAGATTGGAAAGCACACAACTGGAAAATGAAATTTAAAAAAAATAAAACATTTATGGTAGGCCCAAAATCATAACATACCTAGGAATAAGTTGAACAAAATATGTCTAAGGCCTCTACGCTGAAAACTACAAATTTTGCTGAAAGAAATTAAAGAAGACAAATAAATGGAAAGATGTGCCATGTTCATGGATAAGAATACCCAATATTGTTAAAGTGACAGTTCTCCCCAAGTTGATCTATAAATTCAATGCAATCCTAATCAAAATTCTAGTAGACTTTTTTTTCTTTAATGACAAGCTGATTCTAAGATTTAAAAGAAAATGCAAAGGACAGAGATTAACCAAAGCAATTTTTAAAAATAAAAAATTGGAGGAGACTTTACCAGATTTCAAGACTTACCATAAAGCTAAAATAATCAAAATCGTTTGGTATTGGTGAAAAGAGGGACCTATAGATGAATGAAACAAAATAGAGAGTCCAGAAATAGATCCGCACATATGTGGTCAATTGATTTTCAACAAAGGTGCTAAGGCAGTGCAATGGAGAAAGGAAAGTGTTTTCAACAAAAATTAACATTGACCCATACCTCAGCCTGAAGGAGCAAGATGGCAGAGTAGAAGGACGTGCGCTCACTCCTTCTTGCAAGAGCAGCGGAATCACAACTAACTGCTGAACAGTCATCGACAGGAAGGCGTTGGAACTCACCAAAAAAGATACTCCACATCCAAAGACAAAGGAGAAGCCACAGTGAGACGGTAGAAGGGGCGCAATCACAATAAAATCAAATCCCGTAACTTCTGGGTGGGTGACTCACAGACTGGAGAACACTTATACCACAGAAGTCCACCCACTGGAGTGAAGGTTCTGAGCCCCACGTCAGGCTTCCCAACCTGGGGGTCTGGCAATGGGAGGAGGAATTCCTAGAGAATCAAACTTTGAAGGCTAGCGGGATTTGATTGCAGGACTTCGACAGGACTGGGGGAAACAGAGACTCCATTCTTGGAGGGCACACACAAAGTAGTAAGTGCATCAGGACCCAGGGGAAGGAGCAGTGACCCCCATAGGAGACTGAACCAGACCTACCTGCTAGTGTTGGAGGGTCTCCTGCAGACGCAGGGGGTGGCTGTGGCTCAATGTGAAGACAAGGACACTGGCAGCAGAAGTTCTGGGAAGTACTCCTTGGCATGAGCCTTACCAGAGTCTGCCATTAGCCCCATCAGAGAGCCAGGTAGGCTCCAGTGTTGGGTCGCCTCAGGCCAAACAACGAACAGGGAGGGAATCCAGCCCCACCCATCAGCAGACAAGCGGATTAAAGTTTTACTGAGCTCTGCCCACCACCAGTCCCTCCCATCAGGAAACTTGCACAGGCCTCTTAGATAGCCTTATCCACCAGAGGGCAGACAGCAGAAGCAAGAAGAACTACAATCCTGCAGGCTGTGGAACAAAAACCACATTCACAGAAAGATAGACAAGATGAAAAGACAGAGGGCTATGTGCCAGATGAAGGAACAAGATAAAACCCCAGAAAAACAACTAAATGAAGTGGAGATAGGCAACCTTCCAGAAAAACAATTCAGAATAATGATAGTGAAGATGATCCAGGACCTCGGAAGAATGGAGGCAAAGATTGAGAAGATGCAAGAAATGTTTAACAAAGACCTAGAAGAATGAAAGAACAAACAAACGGAGACGAACAATACAATAACTGAAATGAAAAATACACTAGAAGGAATCAATAGCAGAATAACTGAGGCAGAAGAACAGATAAGTGACCTGGGAGACACAATGTTGGAATTCACTGCCACAGAACAGAATAAAGAAAAAAAATGAATGAAAAGAAATGATGATCTTTTGACAAAATTCAACACCCATTTATGATAACAACTCTCTAGAAAGTGGGCACAGAGGGAACCTACCTCAACATAATAAAGGCCATATATGACAAACCCACAGCAAACATCATTCTCAATGGTGAAAATCTGAAAGCATTTCCTCTAAGATCAGGAAGAAAATGAGGATGTCTACTCTTGCCCCTATTATTCAACACAGTTTTGGAAGTCCTAGCCATGGCAATCAGAAGAAAAAAATAAAAGGAATACAAATTGGAAAAGAAGAAGTAAAACTGTCACTGTTTGCAGATGACATGATACTACACATGGAAAATCCTAAAGATGCTACCAGAAAACTACTAGAGCTAATCAATGAATTTGGTAAAGTTGCAGGATACAAAATTAATGCACAGAAATCTCTTGCATTCCTATACACTAACAATGAAAGATCAGGAAAAGAAACTAAGGAAACAATTACCATTCACCATTGCAACAAAAAGAATAAAATACCTAGGAATAAACCTACCTAAGGAGACAAAAGAACTGTACTCAGAAAACTGTAAGACACTGATGAAAGAAATCAAAGATGACACAAACAGATGGAGAGATATCCCATGTTCTTGGATTGGAAGAATCAATATTGTGAAAATGACTATACTACCCAAAGCAATCTACAGATTCAATGCAATCCCTATCAAACTACCAATGGCATTTTTCACAGAACTAGAACAAAAAATTTCACAATTTGTATGGAGACACAAAAGACCCCAAATAGCCAAAGCAACCTTGAGGGAAAAACACGGAGCTGGAGGAATCAGACTCCCTGACTTCAGACTATACTACAAAGCTACAGTAATCAAGACAATATGGTACTGGCACAAAAACAAAAATATAGATCAATGGAACAGGATAGAAAGCCCAAAGATAAACCCATGCATCTATGGACAACTAATCTATGACAAAGGAGTCAAGGATATACAATGGAGAAAAGACAGTCTCTTCAATAACTGGTGCTGGGAAAACTGGATGGCTACTGTAAAAGAATGAAATTAGAACATTCCCTAACACCATACACAAAAATAAACTCAAAATGGATTAAAGACCTAAAGGTAAGACCGGACACTATAAAACTCTTAGAGGAAAACATAGGAAGAACACTCTCTGACATAAATCACAGCAAGATCTTTTTTTGATCCACTTCCTAGAGTAATGGAAATAAAAACAATAATAAACAAATGGGACCTAATGAAACTTAAAATCTTTTGCAAAACAAAGGAAACAAGACGAAAAGACAGCCCTCAGAATGGGAGAAAATATTTACAAACGAATCAGCGGACAAAGGATTAATCTCCAGAATATATAAACAGCTCATGCAGCTCGATATTAAAAAAACAAACAACCCAATCAGAAAATGGGCAGAAGACCTAAATAGACATTTCTCCAAAGAAGACATACAGATGGCCAAGAAGCACATGAAAAGCTGCTCAACATCACTAATTATTAGAGAAATGCACATCAAAACTACAGTGAGGTATCACCTCACACCAGTTAGAATGGGCATCATCAGAAAATCTACAAACAAATGCTGGTGAGGGTGTGAAGAAAAGGGAACCCTCTTGCACTGTTGGTGGGAATGTAAATTGATATAGCCACTATGGAGAACAGTATGGAGGTTCCTTAAAAAACTAAAAATAGAATTACCATATAACCCAGCAATCCCACTACTGGGCATATACCCAGAGAAAACCATAATTCAAAAAGATACATGCACCCCAATGTTCATTGCAGCACTATTTGCAATAGCCAGGTTATGGAAGCAACCTAAATGCCCATCGACAGACGAATGGATAAAGAAGATGTGGTAAATACATACAGTGGAATATTACTCAGCCATAAAAAGGAACGAAATTGGGTCATTTGCAGAGACGTGGATGGATCTAGAGACTGTCATACAGAGTGAAGTAAGTCAGAAAGAGAAAAACAAATATCGTATATTAACGCGTATATGTGGAGTCTAGAAAAATGGTACATATGAACCGGTTTGCAGGGCAGAAATAGAGACACAGATGTAGAGAACAAACGTATGGACACCAAGGAGGGGTGAGGGGTGGGGGATGAACTGGGCGATTGGGATTGACATTTATACACTGATATGTATAAAATGGATAACTAATAAGAACCTGCTGTATAAAAAAATAAATGAATTTCTAAAATTAAAAATAAATGGACCCATACCTCGTACCATACATAAAAATTAACTAAAAAAGGGATAAAAAAAGGAAAAAAAATTAACTGAAAATGAATCACAGACCTAAGTATAAAACCTAAAACTTTTTGAAAAAACAATAAGAGACAAACTTTGCTACTTTGGGCAAAGATTTCTTAGAACACAAAAAGTATGATCAATAAAGAAAAAAATGATAAATTGGATTTCATCAAAATTTAAAACTTCTGCTCTTCGATAGATATCATTCAGAAAATGAAAAGGCAAGCCAAAGCCTAGGAATAAATATTGACAGCAATATTAAAATCAAAATATCAAAACAAAGACATATCTAGAATATAAAAACTCTTACAGTGCAGTTCAAAAATGGGGTACAATATGAACAGACATTTCACAAAAGATACACAGATGGCCAGGAAGCACATGAATAGATGTTTAATCATCAGAGAAGTCGGTTAAAACTGCAATGAGATATCACTGCACACCAATTAGAATGGCTAAAGTTTTTTAAAAAGGAAAAAAACCATGACCATACCAGGTGTTGATAGGGCACTGGAACTCTCATACACTGCTAGTGGGAACTTAAAATAGTATAACCACTTCTGGAAACAGTTAGGCAGTTTCTTAAAAATTAAGTTAAATATATAAAATCAAGTTAAACTTTGTCCATCCTTTTCTCTCAACCTAATGGCACCTATATTGAGATCATCTGAAAACGAGGGTTTGATTGGGAAGATAACACCCTTAATCTCACCTTTGCCATAGTCTATCAGAGATACTTGAGAAAAGCTTGAGGCCCTCATTAGAGGTACCTCTTACTACTGTTTCAAGTTGGGATAGTAAATTACTTCGATGCACACCCCAAATTACTGAACGCTAGTCAGTTGGTTTTCGACCACAGACAGAGGAATATTCCCTTCCGTCTCTGCTTGCACACTGGCTACCTCTAGCCTGAGTTCATCTCTTATTTTAGGGCTTTGCTGAATCGTCAAGAAAACAGCCAACACATTGTGAATTTTGTCAGCCTTTCCCCGTATGGTTACATGCTCGCTTGGCATGTGGTCTGCTTTCCAGGGTACCACAGGCAGTGATTTTACCAAATGTTTTGAAATAGATTTCAATGATCACCAACGTTCTAGCCTGATGTGCCTTAACCACCTGCTGTCTGACTGCTAAGCCAGTACCACGTATTTTAATTTGAATTACAGCAGCACCTCACTTATAGATTCCAAATTCCATATTAGTCCACATATAAGTTAGGCTACTGTAAAAAACAAAACATAAAAACCAGTGTCTTAAACAATTTAGAAGTTTATTTTTTCCTCATAATAACAGTCCAGAGCTGATGTGGCAGCTTCGCTTTTCTCTGCTAGCCCTCAGGTGTGACGTGGTGAAAGATGGCCCACCACTCTATCCTCATGTCAGCCAGCAGGGTGCTATAAATATCCCTTCCTTTTATGAGCATAATCACTGCTTATGCTCACATCAGTTTGACTAGAACTTAGTCACATGAACAGGCTGCAGGGGAGCTTGGAAATGTGGTCTGTAGCTGTGTCCATTTGCCTGTGTAAACAATACCATGATTTAAAAGAAGAATAAATATTAGGAGACAACTAGCAGTCTCTGTTACATGGACTAAGAGAAAATATTTACAACACAAAATATAAAGCATTGTATTCATAATACATAAAAGCTTCTACAAATCATTAAGAAATAAAGCAATCCAATAAAAAGAAATAAAATAATATTAATGTGCAGTTCAATTGAAGAAATACACATGACCAATAAGTGTATAGAAAGATGTTGAACCACTCAGATAAATCAGTAATCAGAGAAATGCAAGTTATAAATCAACCAAAAAAAATTTTTTTTTGCCAGTCTGACAAAACTTAAATTATTGATAATATCCAGGTTGATAAAGGCGTAGGGAAAAAGGAACCTCCTATACACTGTAATTGGAATGTGAATTTGTAGAGCCAATTGGAGGGCAATTTGGCATGATCTGTAAATAACTAAAATGCTTATATGCTTTGACTCAGGAATCCCATTCCCAGGAATCTCTCCTACAGAGTTCAGTGTAGTGTGTTATTTATAATAGTAAACATTTGGAAAAAAAGCATAAATGCCTGACAGTGGAGTATTAGACAAACTACGATAAGTTCATGTAATGAAACACTGTGCAACCATTTAACAAAATAAAGTAGCTTGATATGTTGTTACTTGGAAAGATAGAAAGTGTTCGTAATATGTTAAGTGAATGAAGCAAGTTGCAGCATACTGTGTCTAGTACAACCCCCTTTCTAGGACAAAAAATATATATATACTGTAAAATTATAGAAAAAAGTCTGGAAGTAAATAAAACTGATACATATAACAGTGGTCACCTCTGGGCAAGTAGAATTGGAGGTGTAGAGAGGTATTTTTTTTGCTTCTTAATTTGTGTTTGAGGGTACACAATGGTGGGATTATGGGGAAATCTCCCTTTTTGTATTTGTCTAGATTTTTAAAATTGAAAAAATATTTTAAATAGTTTAAATACTGTAAAGAGTTTTCTATAGTATGAATATAAAAGCCTCAAAATAATAGGAATGAGCAATTTAATGTTTTGAAAAAAAATTTATATCCCAGATATTAATCTGACTTTTGAGATTTAGATATGATTGACTTAAGCTAACCTTATCCCACACCAAAAACGCTTTTCTAAGATTTCTGAGAATTTCTAGGGCTTACAGTGGCTTTTATTTTTGAGTTTCTGCTTTTGCTTAATTCTAGATTCATCCATTTCTCACCTCCTGTAGGTGTTCTGTCTGCTCCTTGCCAGACCAGATGCAGAGCTCAGCCCCCTTACTTTGATTTCTCCCCTCCCCTGAGCATTTACATTAGGTATTTGTATGTGTAGCACACTTTTCTGAAGATTTGGTGAGGTAGAAAGTGTTTGCATTTAAAATATTACAAATAATTAAAAATGGAATGTTAGCCATTGTTCTTTTTAAAGGGCCTTCAGTCAGTTTACCGCTTTCTCACCTTTCCTTGTCAGTAGTCAGTGTGGCCTCCTGTCATGTTGTCCTCTTTCCTTGTACTAGCACCATACCTCCTCTTCTCTGATATCTTTTTTTTTTTTTCATGTTCTTTAATCAGGCCCTGAATTTTGTGTCTTAGGCAGAGAAGGTTAGGAATCTCTTCTGTTTCCTGATGAGGCCTTGAGACCTTATCTTGCCCAACCAAAACAACCTGTCAAGATATATTCCTCAACAGACAGTTACGTCCCCAAGAGGAACTCTGGTTTCTGCTGTTAAAATAATTTCCTCTCTTGGGCTTCCTTGGTGGCACAGTGGATGAGAGTCCGCCTGCCAATGGAGGGGACACGGGTTCGTGCCCTGGTCCGGGAAGATCCCACATGCCGCGGAGCGTCTGGGCCCACGAGCCATGGCCGCTGAGCCTGCGCGTCCGGAGCCTGTGCTCCGCAACGGGAGAGAGGCCACTACAGCTAGAGGCCCGCGTACCGCAAAAAAAAGAAAAGAAAAAACCTCTCTTATGGTTTTAAGTGTAACTGATAAAGTAGTTAGCACATTAATTATCTTTTTTAACTCTTCCTTTTTTTTTTTTAATTAAGCCTTATCCTTTGGTCAGTGGTGTTGGCAGGTGAGTCTTAACTGACCTTGGCTTCCTGCTGTGAAAGAGAGGAGTTGTGAAATGTTGGCATTATTGTGACATCGAATCACATTTTCATTTTATTAGGGGCAGGGAGCAAATAACTTATGCTTAAACTAGAACCTGTTTGCTAAAAAGTTAGCTTTTGTAATGAAAGTGTAAGGAGAAATACAATTCATGAAGTTGCAAATTATTCTTCCTTCATAGAACTTAGCCTAACAAACAGTTGATCTATGAAAACATGGCTACATATAAGGTCCTGTGACATTAAAAGATTTTAACCAAAGTCAGTATAAAATTTATATACTATCTATTAGAGGCTGTACAGCACAGTCAACAGGAAGAAAGCCTCTGGTGTTAGAAAAAACTAAATTAACATCTGGATTCTGCTATTTACTTAACTTCCCTGAGCCTCAAGTTTCTTCATCTGTAAAATGAAGATAATAATAAAACATATGTTTATATAAAACATGTAACTGGCTTAGTATGGTGCCTGGCATATAGTAAGTACATGGTAGCAACAGAATTTTAGCAAAATTATTATTTTCATAATACTTACTATTTTGATGTTTATTACTGTCAAATGCTTTTCAAATGACTGGTCTCACTTTAAATTCATGTGGGCTCTTAGTGTTGCCAGCAGTTCTATAATATTTCCCTAGGCAGTACACTCCCCATTTTCCAAAGCCACTTTATCATATCTTCTCTCTGCTCCACCTTCCAACACAACTCCTCTCTTTTCATTCTCAGCTATGACCTTGTTTCTTACTGAGAAAATAGAAGCAGCTAGAAGAGAACTTTCATATCTTTCCACCAACAAATTTATCAGTCTACCACTTGTGTAACTCTACACTCTGCTTTTCTTCCTATTATAATGGAAGAAAGCCAGTCCTCCCATATGTGTACACAGTCCCCTTTTGTGTACTCACAGACTTAGCCCTGAACAGTTATCCTCCCTTACTCTTCAGTAATTACATCTTACCTTTTATGTTAGATAATTCCCATCAGCATACAAACATGCCATCATAGGTTCTATGTTAAAAGAAATTCCTCTCACCTTCCCTTCATTCATATTTTCATCCAGCTACTCCTCCGTTTTTCTCTTCCCCTTAGAGAAAAGCTCTTTGAAAGCCTATCCTTATCTCAACCAGGTTTTCCAATCAGGTTTTCATTCCGGCTACTCAGCTGAAACTGTTCAATGTCAAGGTTTCCAATTACTGCTCTTGTCAAGGTTTCCAATTACTGCCATGTTGCCAAATCCTGTGGTCCATTCTCAGTCCCACTTGACTGTACCTCAGCAGCATTTGAACAGACTACCTCAACCTTCCTGAAATACTTTCTTCACTTGGCTTCTGGAACATCACCCTTTCCTGGTTTTCCTTCAACCTCACTGGCCACTCCGTAGTTTCTTTTACTGAATCTTCTTTATCTTCCCTGACTTCTAAATATTGATGAGTCCCAGAGCGCAATTCTTGGACCCCTTTCCTTCTCTATTCATTTCCTAGGTTATATCAACAAGTCTCACTGCTTTTGTCTAAATGGTGATGACTCCTAAATTTATATCTAAGCCTCTATCTTCTCTGAACTCCAGGTGTGCATACCTTTTTCCCCTTGCCACTTCTTTGTTTGGATGTCCAGTAGTGTCCCAAATGCATTATAATGCCACCCTTTCCCCAGTTTTACTTATTTCAGGAAATAATACTTCTAGTCACCTCTAGTCAACCAAAAGTCTTGGAATCTTCCTTGACTCTCTTCTCTCTCATCTCACATCCAACCCATCAGCAAATTCTGTCAGTTCTATCTCAGTGTAGATCCAGAATCTGACCATTTCTTATCACCTTTACATGCTATCACCATGGTCCAAGCCACTACATCTCTTGCCTAGATCTTTCTGCTTCCACTGTGTGCCCCTACAGTTTTTTCTCCACACAGCAATCAGAGTGATACTTTAAAATTATTTCCCTGTTTAAATTTTTCCAGTGGTTTTCCATCACATTTAGAATAAAATCTAAAAATCCTTACTATGATTTGGCTCCTGGTAACTGCTCTGACTTTATCTCCTGCCACCTTCTATCTCTCTCATCTATTCCAGCCATAGCAGCCCCTTCACTATTGTTTGAACGCACCAAGCATGGTCCTGCCTTCACACTTGCTGTTCCCTCTGCCGGAAATGTTCTTCACCCAGGTATTCACATGGCTTGCTCCTTCATTTCATTCAGTTCTCTACTCAAATGCCAGCTCATTATAGGAACCTTCCTGATCCTACTGTCTGTAATAGCACCCTATTCTCCATGTCCTGCCCTCCTTCAGTCCCTATTCTTTTTCCTTGGCTTTCTTCTATAATGTTCATCGCTACTTGACATTTTATATTTATTATTTTTCTCCCCCTCTAGAAGGTTAGTTCCATGAGGGCAAGGATTTTGTTTTGTTCATTGCTGTATCTCCAGCACCTGGAGTATTACCTGTGGCACTCAGTGTTTATACACTGTTATCTTACTAATATACTTTTCAAAAAAGATCCTTGGAAAAAAGCAATCTTAAAAAAAAATTGTGGTAAAATATACATAACATAAAGTTGAGCCATTTTTAAGTGTATAGTTCAGTGGCATTAAGTACATTCACATTGTTCTGCTACCATCACCACCATCCATCTCCAGAACTCTTTTCATCTTGCAAAACTGAAACTCTATACCCACTAAACAATTCCTATTCCTCTTCTCCCCCCAGACCCTGGAAAACCTATTTTACTTTCTGTCTCAATGAACAATCTTTAATTAGCCAACAAAAGATAAGTTTTGAACATCTGGGGAGTCAAATTCAACCCATAGGTTGCTTTTAATGAGTGCTTATTAACAACTACTCTGGGGTTGGTACAGTGCTAGGTACACTAGGGATACAAAGGTAGTGTCCTGTACAGTTTTATTCTGCTGGAACTAAGAATTGCATATGTTTTACTAAAGATAACCATCCTATATCTCGTTACTATGCTCTGACATTGAAAACTGAGATATATTTGGTTATGAGTTTTATTTTTATGGCCATTTTCTGCTTTCCCCTTCTTTTTGTCCCATCATTTCAAACTGATAGGAAAGTATACATTTTAGGGGAGATTCACATAACAGAAAATTAACCACTTTAAAGTGAAAAGTTCCATGGGACTTAGGCCATTCACAATGTTGTGCAACCTCTATCTAGTTCCAAAACATTTGCATCACTCCAAAAGAAAACCCCATATTCATGAAGCAGTTGCTCTCCGTTCCGTCCTCTCCCAAGCCCTTGGCAACCACCAGTCTGTGTTCTGTCCCTGTGGATTTACCTATTCTGGATATTTTGTATAAATGAAATCATACAATGTGTGACCTTTTTGTGTCTGGTTTATTTCACTTGGCATGATGTTTTCAAAGTTCATCCACAAGGTAACATGTATATCAGAACTTCATTCCTTCTTATGGCTAAATAGTATTATGTTGTATGTATATATGACAATTTTTTATCCACTCATCTACTGATGGGCATTTGGGCTGTTTCTACCTTTTGGCTATTGTGAATAGTGCTGCTATAAACATTGTACATGTATTTGAATATCTGATATCAATTCTTTTGGGGATATACCTAGGAGTGGAATCGCTGGATCATTTGGTAATTCTATGTTTAACTGTTGAGGAACTGCCAAGCTATTTTCCATAATGGCTGAACCGTTTTACATTCCCACCAGCAGTGTACAAGAGTCCCCATTTCTCCACATCCTCCCTAGCACTTGTTATTTTCCGCTTTTTATTATCACTATAGTCATGCTAAGTAGGTGTGAAGTGGTATCTATCTTATTGTGGGTTTAATTGCATTTCCCTCATGACTAATGATGTTAAGCATCTTTTCATGTGCTTGTTGGACATTTGTAGATCTTCTTTGGAGAAAATATAATTTCTTGGACAACTGTATAATAATATTCGATTTGATGAAATATTCTCCTATTTTGGTTAAATTTCTCTTGGTTAAAGCTGTGGTGTGTGCTATTAGAGCAGAAGTTGGTAAACTATGGCCTATGGGCCAAATCTAGCTCACTGGTTGTTTTTATATGGCCTGCAAGCTAAGCATGTAGCTAAGCTAAGTAAATTTTTTTACATTTTAAATGGTTGAAGGGGGGGAGGATCAAAAGAAGAATATTTCATGACACATGAAAATGATTCAAATTTCAGTATCCATAAATAAAGTTGAATTGGAACACACAACCATACCATACATTTACATATTATCTGTGGTTTCATACTGCATCAGCAGAGTTGAGTAGTTACAGTAGAGGCCATGTGGCCCCTAGAGCCTAAAGTATTTGCTATCTGGCTCCTTACAGAAAAAGTTTGCCTACTCTGTGTCTTACTTCATTCTACTGCTATGACAAAAATACCATAGACTAGGTGGCTTATAAATGACAGAACTTTTTCTCACAGTTCTGGAGGCTGGGAAATCCAGGATCAAGGTGCCAGCAGATTCAGTGTCTGGTGAGAGCCAGTTTCCTGGCTCATAGACTGCCGTCTTCTTGCTGTGTCTTCACATGGCAGAAGGGACAGAGGAGCTCTCTGGGGTCTCTATTATAAGGACACTAATTTCATTCATAAGAGCTCCACCCTCAGGACCTAATCACCTCCCCAGAGTCCCACTTTCTAACACCATCACATTGGGGGTTAGGTTTTAATACATGAATTTTGAGGAGATATAAACATGCAGACTGTTACACCCTGTATTAGAAAGTCCTCATTCTTAGCTTCTAATTTTTCACAGTCCTGATCATTGATGGCCAGAGAAGCCATTAAGAGTCAGGAGGGGTCCCTGGTTTGTTCCCGGGTTTCAGCACATACACAAAAAAAAGAGTCAGTAGATACTTGTGGGAGGACTCAAAATGAACTAGTATTCAGTTTAGTTCTTGTAGATGATGTATACTAAATCCAATTTTAAAGTATTAAAGGTAGGAACTAAATGTAAACTTTCTAAAATATCACTTAAATTTCAACTGTCGCTATCATTAGCAGTACCTCCCCTCAATAAAGTTCCAACTCTCCCATTATTTATGGTAAAAATAAGAGAATTTCTTGAAATCACATCTAAAGAGTCCTTTGGCCCCAAATTCTGAAGTACTATGATTCCACCATTAACTGTTGGAATGTTATTATGTTGCTCAGTATCCCACTGAACAGGGGTTTCCTGTATCCCAGAACTTATCAGTGCCCTTCTGTAACTGAATTGGTTTGAAAATTTGTCTTCCCTAGGGCATCTTCTTACACTTTAAGCTTTCTTTGAATTTTTTTTCAAGTAGGAGACTTCAAGTTGGTTAGGTATCCAGATTGTACTGATTTCAATAGATGTGCGTTTTGTTAGAAGGAGGTTGTTAATCACAGTCATTGCATGCTGTGTGTAGGCCTTTTGAACACGTGTTGACTTAAGAAAATACCTTTTGGGGCTTCCCTGGTGGCGCAGTGGTTGAGAGTCCACCTGCCGATGCAGGGGACATGGGTTCGTGCCCTGGTCCAGGAAGATCCCACATGCCGCAGAGCGGCTAGGCCCATAAGCCATGGCCGCTGAGCCAGCATGTCCGGAGCCTGTGCTCCGCAACGAGAGAGGCCACGACAGTGAGAGGCCCACATAACGCAAAAAAAAAAAAAAAAAAAAAAAAAAAAAAAAAAAGAAAATACCTTTTGGATAAAAAAACATCAAGAGGTGCAGAAAATTAGACTCAATAATGCTGCTCCAATTTCTACAATGATATTACCCTAAACCAAGATAGGGTAATATCAGCCAGATATTAATCACCCTAATAACACCCAGATATCAGTCTTATTGTGCAAGCTACACTCTCTTATGTTCTGATAGGTTACTTTATAGTTAAGGGAAACTGAATGTTTAAGAGCAAAGTTCAGTCCACTCCTGAAGAAAGGACTTCGCATTCTGTAGCTATTGGATTATGGATGAGATTTCGTTAAGGTAATAGCCTCCAAATCCTAGAGAGTGTTCTTAGTAGGAGTTAACATTCCCAGGGAATTTCCTGGCCATCCAGTGCTTAGGTCTCCGTGCTCTCATTGCCAAGGGCCTGGGTTCGATCCCTGGGCAGGGGACTAAAATCCCACAAGCTGTGTGGTGCGGCCAAAAAAAAACAATCCCAAATGAGTAGATGCAATGCTCCTGTCCCTGGAGGCCTTTCAGCTCTCAAATCAACTCAGCCACTGTGATTCTCAAACACTTATCTTCTCTGAGGAGTATACAAGTTTCTCTTCTTTTTTTTTTCCTCTCTCTATGTATTTTATTTTATTTTTTTATTGGGGTGTAGTTGTTTTACAATGTTGTTAGTTTCTACTGTACAACGAAGTGGAGTTCCCTGTGCTATACAGCAGGTTCTTATTAGCTAGCTATTTTATACATATTAGTGTATATATGTCAATCCCAATCTCCCAATTCTTCCACACCCGCTGACTTTCCCCCCTTGGTGTCCATACATTTGTTATCTACATCTGTGTCTCTGTTTCTGACTAGCAAACCAGTTCATCTGTACCATTTTTCTAGACTCCACATATATGCATTAATATACAATATTTGTTTTTCTCTTTCTGACTTACTTCACTCTGTATGACATCTCTAGATCCATCCACATCTCTACAAATGACCCAGTTTCGCTCCTTTTTATGGCTGAGTAATATTCCATTGTGTATATGTACCACCTCTGCTTTATCCATTGGTCGGTCGATGGACATTTAGGTTGCTTCCATGACCTGGCTATTGTAAATAGTGCTGCAATGAACATTGGGGTGCATGTGCCTTTTTGAATTATGGTGTTCTCTGGGTATATGCCCAGTAGTGGGATTGCTGGGTCATGTGGTAATTCTATGTTTAGTTTTTTAAGGAACTGCCACACTGTTCTCCATAGTGGCTGTATCAGTTTACATTCCCACCAACAGTGCAAGAGGGTTCCCTTTTCTCCACACCCTCTCCAGCATTTGTTGTTTGTAGATTTCCTGATGATGCCCATTCTAACTGGTGTGAGGTGATACCTCACTGTAGTTTTGATGTGCATTTCTCTAATAATTAGTGATGTTGAGCAGCTTTTCATGTGCTTCTTGGCCATCTGTATGTCTTCTTTGGAGAAATGTCTATTTAGGTCTTCTGCCCATTTTCTGATTGGGTTGTTTGATTTTTTGATGTTGAGCTGCATGAGCTGTTTATATATTTTGGAGATTAATCCTTTGTCCGTTGCTTCGTTTGCAAATATTTTCTCCCATTCTGAGACTTGTCTTTTTGTTTTGTTTATAGTTTCCTTTGCTGTGCAAAAGTTTTTAAGTTTCATTAGGTCCCATTTGTTTATTTTTGTTTTTATTTCCATTACTCTAGGAGGTGGGTCAAAAAGGATCTTGTTGTGATTTATGTCAGATAGTGTTCTTCCTATGTTTTCTTCTAAGAGTTTTATAGTGTCTGGTCTTACCTTTAGGTCTTTAATCCATTTTGAGTTTTTTTGTGTGTATGGTGATAGGGAGTGTTCTAATTTCATTCTTTTACGTGTAGCCATCCAGTTTTCCCAGCACCAGTTATTGAAGAGACTGTCTTTTCTCCATTGTATATGCTTGACTCCTTTGTCATAGATTAGTTGACCATAGGTGTGTGGGTTTATCTCTGGGCTTTCCATCCTGTTCCATTGATCTATATTTTTGTTTTTGTGCCAGTACCATATTGTCTTGATTACTGTAGCTTTGTAGTATAGTCTGAAGTCAGGGAGTCTGATTCCTCCAGCTCCGTGTTTTTCCCTCAAGGTTGCTTTGGCTATTTGGGGTCTTTTGTGTCTCCATACAAATTGTAAAATTTTTTGTTCTAGTTCTGTGAAAAATGCCATTGGTAGTTTGATAGGGATTGCATTGAATCTGTAGATTGCTTTGGGTAGTATAGTCATTTTCACAATATTGATTCTTCCAATCCAAGAACATGGGATATCTCTCCATCTGTTTGTGTCATCTTTGATTTCTTTCATCAGTGTCTTACAGTTTTCTGAGTACAGTTCTTTTGTCTCCTTAGGTAGGTTTATTCCTAGGTATTTTATTCTTTTTGTTGCAATGGTGAATGGTATTGTTTCCTTAGTTTCTTTTCCTGATCTTTCATTGTTAGTGTATAGGAATGCAAGAGATTTCTGTGCATTAATTTTGTATCCTGCAACTTTACCAAATTCATTGATTAGCTCTAGTAGTTTTCTGGTAGCATCTTTAGGATTTTCCATGTGTAGTATCATGTCATCTGCAAACAGTGACAGTTTTACTTCTTCTTTTCCAATTTGTATTCCTTTTATTTCTTTTTCTTCTCTGACTGCCATGGCTAAGACCTCCAAAACTATGTTGAATAATAGTGGCAAGAGTGGACATCCTTGTCTTGGTCCTAATATTAGAGTAAATGCTTTCAGTTTTTCATCATTGAGAATGATGTTTGCTGTGGGTTTCTCGTATATGGCCTTTATTATGTTGAGGGTGGTTCCCTCTATGCCTACTTTCTGGAGAGTTGTTATCATAAATGGGTGTTGAATTTTGTCAAAAGCTTTTTCTGCATCTATTGAGGTGATCATATGGTTTTTTTTTTTTTTTTTTGGCGGTATGCGGGCCTCTCACCGCTGCGGCCTCCCCCGTTGCGGAGCACAGGCTCCGGATGCGTAGGCTCAGCGGCCATGGCTCACGGGCCCAGCTGCTCCACGGCATGCGGGATCCTCCCAGACCGGGGCACGAACCCGCGTCCCCTGCATCGGCAGGCGGACCCCCAACAACTGCGCCACCAGGGAAGCCCGATCATATGGTTTTTATCCTTCAGTTTGTTAGTACGGTGTATCACATTGATTGACTTGCATATATTGTAGAATCCTTACATCCCTGGGATAAATCCCACTTGATCATGGTGTATGATCCTATTAATATGTTGTTGGATTCTATTTGCTAGTGTTTTATTGAAGATTTTTGCATGTATATTCATCAGTGATATTGGTCTATAATTTTCTTTTTTTGTAGTATCTTTGCCTGGTTTTGGTATCAGGGTGATGGTGGCCTCATAGAATGAATTTGGGAGTGTTCCTTCCTCTGGAATGTTTTGGAAGAGTTTGAGAAGGATGGTTGTTAGCTCTTCTCTAAATGTTTGGTAGAATTCACCTGTGAAACCATCTGGTCCTGGGCTGTTGTTTGTTGGAAGATTTTTAATCAGAGTCTCAATTTCAGTGCTTGAAATTGGTCTGTTTACATTTTCTATTTCTTCCTGGTTCAGTCTTGGAAGGTTATATCTTTCTAAGAATTTGTCCATTTCTTCCAGGTTGTCCATTTTATTGGCATAGAGTTGCTTGTCTCTTAGGATACTTTGTATTTCTGCGGTGTCTGTTGTAACTTCTCCTTTTTCATTTCTAATTTTATTGATTTGAGTCCTCTCCCTCTTTTTCTTGATGAGTCTGGCTAATGGTTTATCAATTTTTTTTATCTTCTCAAAGAACTAGCTTTTAGTTTTATTGATTTTTGCTATTGTTTTCTTTGTTTCTATTTCATTTATTTCTGCTCTGATCTTTATGATTTCTTTCCTTCTACTAACTTCGGGTTTTGTTTGTTCTCTCTGTAGTTCCTTTAGATGTAAGGTTAGATTGTTTGAGATTTTTCTTGTTTCTTGAGGTAGGATTGTATTGCTATAAACTTCCCTCTTAGAACTGCTTTTGCTGCATCCCATACATTTTGGATCATCGTGTTTTCATTGTCGTTTGTCTGTAGGTATTTTTTGATTTCCTCTTTGATTTCTTCAGTGATCTCTTGGTTATTTAGTAGTGTATTGTTTATTAGCCTCCATGTGTTTGTGTTTTTTATGTTTTTTTCCTGTAATTTATTTCTAATCTCATAGCATTGTGGTCAGAAAAGATGCTTGATACAATTTCAATTTTCTTAAATTTGCTGAGGCTTGATTTGTGACCCAAGATGTGATCTATCCTGGAGAATGTTCCATGTGCATTTGAGAAGAAAGTGTAATCTGCTGTTTTTGGATGGAATGTCCTATAAATATCAATTAAATCTATCTGGTCTATTGTGTCATTTAAAGCTTGAGTTTCCTTATTAATTTTCTGTCTGGATAATCTGTCCATTGTTGTAAGTGAGGTGTTATAGTCCCTCGCTATTATTGTGTTACTGTCGATTTCCTCTTTTATAGCTGTTAGCATTTGCCTTATGTATTGAGGTGCTCCTATGTTGGGTGCATATATATTTATAATTGTTATATCATCTTCTTGGATTGATCCCTTGATCATTATGTAGTGTCCTTCCTTGTCTCTTGTAACATTATTTTAAAGTCTGTTTTATCTGATATGAGTATTGCTACTCCAGCTTTCTTTTGATTTCCATTTTCATGGAATATCTTTTTCCATCCCCTCACTTTCAGTCTGTATGTGTCCCTAGGTCTGAAGTCGGTCTCTTGTAGACAGCATATATGTGGGTCTTGTTTTTGTATCCATTCAGCGAACCTGTGTCTTTTGGTTGGAGCATTTAATCCATTCACGTTTAAGGTAATTCTTGATGTGTATGTTCCTATTACCATTTTCTTAATTGTTATGGGTTTGTTTTTGTAGGTGCTTTTCTTCTCTTGTGTTTCTCACTTAGAGAATTTCCTTTAGCATTTGTCGTAGAGCTGGTTTGGTGGTGCTGAATTCTCTTAGCTTTTGCTTGTTTGTAAAGCTTTTGATTTCTCTGTTGAATCTGAATGAGATCCTTGCTGGGTAGAGTATTCTTGGTTGTAGATTCTTCCCTTTCATCACTTTCAATGTATCATGCCACTCCCTTCTGGCTTGCAGAGTTTCTGCTGAGAAATCAACTGTTAACCTTGTGGAGATTACTTTGTATGTTATTTGTCATTTTTCCCTTGTTGCTTTTAATAATTTTTCTTTGTCTTTAATTTTTGTCTGTTTGATTACTGTGTGTCTCGGCGTGTTTCTCCTTGGGTTTATCCTGCCTGGGACTGTCTGCACTTCCTGGACTTGGCAGGCTATTTCCTTTCCCATGTTAGGGAAGTTTTCAACTATAATCTCTTCAAATACTTTCTCGGGTCCTTTCTCTCTCTCTTCTCCTTCTGGGACCCCTATAATGTGAATGTTGGTGCGTTTAATGTTGTCCCTGAGGTCTCTTAGGCTGTCTTCATTTCTTTTCATTCCTTTTTCTTTATTCTGTTCTGCAGCAGTGATTTCCACCATTCTGTCTTCCAGGTCACTTATCCGTTCTTCTGCCTCAGTTATTCTGCTATTGATTCCTTCTAGTGTATTTTTCATTTCAATTATTGTATAAGTCATCTCTGTTTGTTTGCTCTTTAATTCTTCTAGGTCTTTGTTAAACATTTCTTTCATCTTCTCGATCTTTGCTTCCATTCTTTTTCCGAGGTCCTGGATCATCTTCACTACCATTATTCTGAATTGTTTTTCTGGAAGGTTGCCTATCTCCACTTCACTTAGTTGTTTTTCTGGGATTTTATCTTGTTCCTTCATCTGGGATGTAGTCTTCTGCTTTTTCATTTTGTCTATCTTTCTGTGGTTGTGGCTTTCATTCTGCAGGCTGCAGGATTGTAGTTCTTCTTGCTTCTGCTGTCTGCCCTCTGGTGGATCATGGTTCTCTTCTGAATGAAGTCCTATAAACCTCTAGTAACATCAGGCTAGTCTCTGTCTTTTTGCATTTTTATTGGTTTCTATACTTTAATTCCTTGATTGGCAGCTTTGTTAATGAAGGAAGCTCACTTTAATAAAATTATTGTGTTTAGATGCTTGTTCTTAGAAGCTGTGTGCCAAATGCTTTTTTTAAAAACATATTTATTTATTTGGCTGCCCTGGTTCTTAGTTGTGGCACACAGGATCTTTGTTGCAGCCTGTGGGATCTAGCTCCCTGACCAGGGATTGAACCCGGGCCCCCTGCATTGGGAGCGCAGAGTCTTAACCACTGGACCACCAGGGAAGTACTGACAAATGCTGTTTTAAAGCCCAATCATTAAGGCTAAGAGGATTTGTTGCTCATACATAACTCACTACATAACTCATTCTGAGACTATTACAGAGCCATACAGACTATTGTTTCTTTAAACATGCCTATTTGTGATGTGCTGTTGTCCATTATTTGAACCTCTCAATACAATAAAGTGTCAATTAAATAAATGACATTTGTTCACTGAAAAAAAGAGGATTTGTTGTTGTTGTTCTTCAGTCTGCCTCCCCATAAGAGCTCTGTAGGTGCTTTATAGTCTTTACCTTTGTCATTATCAAGAATTCCTACTCTGCTTTCAAAGCAGGGTTGCAGTTGGGTCTGTTCATTTTCCTAATTCTTATTTTCGTATTTTCTGTCACCATATGGCCTTTCCTTCTTATTCTGATATGGAGTTGAAGTGTGTAGAGAATGATCATAATTAGGTATTACTCATTCTATATCCTTTGGTCAGCTTTTAAAAGTCCTGATGCCTAGGTTGTACTCTGTACCAATTAAATCAGAATGTATGGGGGTAGAAGCCCTCGATCTCAGTATTTTTTTAAAGCTCCCCAGGTGATTCCAATGTGCAGCAAAATTTAGAAACCATTGGCTTTGCTTATTAGCCATATAGTGTAGAGGTTCTTTCAGTCATCTCTTCACTCCTCAGGATTAATTAGATGACCTTCTAATAATGCATTTTAGTTACTTGAAAAAAAGATGTTATATAAATTATTACTGTAATCATTGTCACTGTTCTTTAGACTGTAAAGAAGCCATTTTTGTGGTAAAATATACATAACATAAAATTTACCTTTTAACCGTTTTTAAGTGTACAGTTCGGTGGCATTAAGTACATTCACATTATGTACTACCACCACCACCTTCCATCTCCAGAACTTCTCTCATCTTCCCAAACTGAAACTCCATATCCATTCCGTCCTTCCCTGCAGCCCCTGGCAACCATCATTCTACTTTCTGTCTCTATGAATTTGACAACCCTAGCTACCTCATATGAGTAGAATCATACAGTATTTATCCTTTTGTGACTAACTTATTTCAATTAGCATGATATCTTCAAGGCTCACTCATGTTGTAGCATTTGTCAGAATTTCCTTCCTTTTTAACGCTACATAATATTCCCT
The DNA here is from genome assembly GCF_011762595.2 of Tursiops truncatus. Lineage (NCBI taxonomy): Eukaryota > Metazoa > Chordata > Mammalia > Artiodactyla > Delphinidae > Tursiops > Tursiops truncatus. Next base: position 28,396,478 of record NC_047053.1, on the reverse strand, counting down.
TGTATGTAGCTACCACATTTTGTTTTTCCATTCATCCATCGATGGACACTTGGATTGCTTTCACTTTTTGGCTATTGTAAATAATGCTGCCATGATCATGGATGTACAAGAAGCCACTTTTAAGTGATAAACTGATGTCTGTTCTCCCTCTACAAGATGCTTATCTGGATAGATGCTTGTTTTTTGTTTGTTTGTTTGTTTTTAATTTTTTTGGCCTCACAGCATGGCATGCAGGATCTTAGTTCCCCAACCAGGGACTGACCCCTTCCCCCTGCAGTGGAAGCTTGGAGCCCTAACCACTGGACTGCCAGGGAATTCTGAAATTGCTTGTTCTTTATGGATAGGTTGTAGTGTTGTTCACCAGATGAGCTAGTACCTTCTCCTAGTGATTGGTCTTCCTTTCACAAAATATGGAAAAAATTAGATACTGTTCCAAATGCCCTCTAGATTGACTCATAGTTGGTGGTAGAATTATTTTATTGTATCAGCTGTCTTGCCCAGGCTGTTGATCAATCCTACAAAGGTTGTGTTCTACAAATATAGTAACAAAAGTCTCTGTATGTCTAGTAGGAAATAAAGGACTCATTCTGTATAATTTAGTTTAACTCCAAAATGCTACTAGGACAAAATTGTAAACCTAAAAATCAACCTAAAAAAGGCTCCCTGGTCATGTTGCTCTAGAAATTGCAAACTAATTAGACTGAATCTAGAAGCCACATTAGGATTCCTTCATTTCTGACTGTGTTATTCAGATAGGCCATTTAACTCTATTTCTTTTCTTTTTTAAACATCTTTATTGGAGTATAATTGCTTTACAATGGTGTGTTAGTTTCTGCTTTATAACGAAGTGAATCAGCTATACATATACCTATATCTCCATATCTCCTCCCCTCCCACCCTCCCTTTCCCACCCCTCTAGGTGGTCGCAAAGTACCGAGCTGATCTCCTCGTGCTATGCGGCTGCTTCCCACTAGCCATCTATTTTACATTTGGTAGTGTATATATGTCAGTGCCACTCTCTCACTTTGTCCCAGCTTACCCTTCCCCATCCCCATGTCCTCATGTCCATTCTCTACATCTGGGTCTTTATTCCTGTCCTCCCCTAGGTTCTTCAGAACCTTTTTTTTTTTTTTTTTAAGATTCCATATATATGTGTTAGCATACGGTATTTGTTTTTCTTTTTCTGACTTACTTCACTCTGTATGACAGACTGTAGGTCCATCCACCTCACTACAAATAACTCAATTTCATTTCTTTTTATGGCTGAGTAATATTCCATTGTATATATGTGCCACATCTTTTTTTTTTAACATCTTTATTGGAGTATAATTGCTTTACAATGGTGTGTCAGTTTCTGCTTTATAACTAAGTGAATCAGTTATACATATACATATATCCCCATATCTCTTCCCTCTTGCGTCTCCCTCCCTCCCACCCTCCCTATCCCACCCCTCTAGGTGGTCACAAAGCACCGAGCTGATCTCCCTGTGCTATGCGGCTGCTTCCCACTAGCCATCTATTTTACGTTTGGTAGTGTATATATGTCCATGCCACTCTCTCACTTTGTCCCAGCTTCCCCTTCCCCCTCCCCATATCCTCAAGTCCATTCTCTAGTAGGTCTGCGTCTTTATTCCCGTCTTGCCCCTAGGTTCTTCATGACCATTTTTTGTTTTTCTTAAGATTCCATATATATGTGTTAGCATATGGTATTTGTTTTTCTCTTTCTGACTTACTTCACTCTGTATGACAGACTCTAGGTCCATCCACCTCACTACAAATAACTCAATTTCGTTTCTTTTTATGGCTGAGTAATAGTCCGTTGTATATATGTGCCACATCTTCTTTACCCATTCATCTGTCGATGGACACTTAGGTTGCTAAAAACAGTGGTTAGATGCCATGAAGTAGGTGGCAGTGCCTTAACCGCATGCGTGTTGTCAGGCCCGAAGGCCTTTTCCATCCTTGTCAAGGGGAGTGCTAACCTTCTCTCTCCTTTCATACAACACTTAACTCTATTTCTGTACATGGTCTTAGCTTTTTATGTTAAAGAACCTAGTGCCTGAACTGAGAGCTCACTTTTTTACTTCTTTCCAGTCTTAATGACCACTCTTTGTTTCTTGACCTCCTTGAAGGGTATACTTTATTTTTAACAGACAATTCAGGTAGACCTTTTTGTAAGAGAATCAGCTGTGTTAGTCAATAAGTGGAGATTTTTTGGAGGCAATCAACTTTGGAAAGGTAGTGATTACTTATTTTAACATTGTATTTCTGAAGGCATTACTTTTTCATATTCCCAAAACCCACCTATCTATTTTTATAGCATTGAAGAAATGAATTTTCATTTGTGTGTGTTTATTTCACTTTGATCTTTTTGGCACTTTTCCTTAATTTTTCACTTATAATAAAAGTCAGTTGGAAAGAGGCTTATCCACATCACTAAAAGGAGAGAAACTTTAAACTTTGTTAGTCTCTTTGGGTTAACAACTGGGCTGCATCTGTGTGCTTTAGAGGTACGGGAATGCCCCCCAAATTGAGAATCTGATGAGGTAATGTGATTTTAGAGCCCATTCTACAGGTGAAACATAGCAACTTGTTCTTCTTGTCTAAAGACTTGTCTATTGAACTCTCCAGTTCGAGAAGCTAAGAGTGAGTAAACAAATCTTTTTTCTTTCTAGATCTTCATCTGCTGGTGGATGTGGCCTGCAAACAGGAGCACTTTCCACAGGAGGAAGAATTAAAAGAGTGAGAATGGATGACAAACGTGACATTGTGCACTGGCTGTAGCTGGAGGCAGACTAGCCTTGCACATGACACACTGTTGGGGCTCTTTCAGTTCTTTAAGGAAAAAAAGTATTTTTTTTTTGTTAATTGAGAATTGGGAATTTGGTATTTACTACAGCTGTTCAGTTCAGATTGTTTACCTGGACAAACTACCAACCATCTAGCAGTCTTTTTTTTTTGCTGCCCAGATCCCTTTCAAATGAAAGTTCCTGGTCTTCTGTTACAGTCAAAAAGCATCTAAAAACAGCTGCATCTATGGTACCGGAGAATAATCTGTGTGGGTGTGCTGGTTTGTCGTCTCGCCACTCTCAAAAGTAGTCAGCACAACTCCAGTGGGGAGTTCAGTCTATCTGTTTCAAGTCACAGTGTGATCCTTTTAGAGAAAATTGTGTGAGAAACAAAGGCCTGTGAGGTAACCAAGATCACAGGTCTAAATGGGTCAGGAATTCCAGGGAGAAACCCTGGGAAAGAGTTAATTTTCTAAGTGATTAACCAGGAAATGCTCTTACTTCCTAACCCAGCATTCTGTTTCAAAAGCAAGGCGTCCGGACTTGGACCATCCATCACACTTAACAGCCCCTGATTCTTCTATATTTACGGGAGCGTTCTTCTATTTTCATATCTTTCTTTAATTTTAATGATACATTATCATAAATGGTAAGAAGGTTTTGTTAATATATCACTTATTTAATATATCTTCTAAAGAAAAGTATTTAGCTTGTTGAATATAATTGTATTTATAAAATGTTGGTAGATTTTTAAGTTTTAAGGCTTTATATTTTTATTAATATTGAGGGGTAGAAGGATAAAGGATGCATATATAATATTTTAATTTTGAAATGGGAATGTACAATGTGTGAACAAAACCATTAAGAGATTTAACACAGTGTTTTCTTATTTTAGATTTTTACATTCAGTAAGTATAAATTCTCATCTATAAAAGATAGTGTGCAAATTTTGGGAGAAGCTGATTAGTAGTCACCTAACAGAAGCTATACCTCTGATATTTTTAGTAGTTTATGTATGGTTTAAGCTTCTGAGAGAAGTTTGGGTAGTGGGATAGACTATAACATTTTTATCTTATCCCCTCTTTAGGATCCTAAATTCAAATAGTAGGATTATGGGACTGGTTTTTAGGAGAGGTATCTTGGATGTCCACTTTCTGTGGTTGATCCCTCACTTGCTAATCCAATGACAGCAGAAAATTTCTGATTTAAAGTCTTTTAAATTGACTAGAACTTCCTTATTAGATTCTGCCTCAGTTTTCCTAATAAGCACTGCAGAAACAAAAGGAAAGCCTAGGAATATGAAACTAGTGAAAAAGGAAAGGCCCTTAGTGATGTGACATAAGTACTATTCAAGCCACGGTGGATGTAGCAATTCATTTCTTAAATTGCATTGTGCCTTCCCAATGATGTACTTCCCCAGAAGTATTACAGAGATAGTAGTTTTTTGGAAAAGGATGAGCTCTATATTGGTCTGCAGTGACTCAGTTTAGATATGAAAATAGGTTCTGAAAAATGACCTGTTTGGTCCATCTGATTAGACTAGACGATGTCCATGTGGTGAACATTTATTCATCTTTATTAGCAAGGTTTAAAAGAGGAACAGATTATCAAGACTCCTACATCTTTTGGTCAGACTGTGTATTTTGGCAGAGTATGTGAAGAGGAGACCCAGTTTCTATATGAAGGAACTTTGCCTTTTCTCTGTCAGGTTGAAAAGCTGATACACTATGTAGGTGATATTCATTCCTTCCCTTAAATATGCCTTTCTTGGCTTTGTATATGTTGAAAGAGATAATATCTTTTGAGGAACATGTGTCAAGCAGGAACCTTGGCATGGATTTGGTTTCAGTTGTTTTAAGGCTTAATTAATGAAATACCTTTATCAGCTTTCCAAACCTCTTTTTATATATGAATACAACAGACCAAGGAGCTGGATCTACTGCTATACTCACATGCCTGCTACCTATCAGCTAAAGCTATCATTACTGTCTTGGACAAAGTGGCAAAAGATAAAATAAAATCTTTGTGTGAATTAGTCAGTAGGGTCTGACACATGCTAACAAGGCTCCTGACTAGTGCCTAAGTATTTCAGCACCTTAAGCATGATAAATTTCAGTCAGTCAACAATAAAGTGTTTCAACTAGACTTGTTGTCTTGCTTGTTTTTACTGTTTGGTGATCAATAGAAACCTCAGTCATTATAACTATTAATCATAATAGTAAAGTTCAGAAGAAAATGTGCTCTGTTTTCCAAAGAATCTGACTTTAAAAAAAAAATCCTGAGTTTTTTTCATTTACACTTGAATAGAGATTGAATCCTTAAAATGCCATTAAGGATAAGGACGATTCTTGGACATGTTTATAGAAACCTAGGTTTTTGGAAAAGGATCAAGGTCTTCAGTAACTTTAGTCAATGCAGATGTGAAAGTAGATCCTGAGGTGTGATCTGTCTCGTGTAAAGTTAGGTAGTAGGTGTCAGTGAGATGGGCGATTCATTACCATAGTGATGGCATCTTTATGACATCTCTATGGTAGTTGTGGTCTGTCAATCCCTGAGGGATAACGCCAAAACTTTGAAGCCAGAGAATAATTTCTCTCGCTTATTTATTCTGGTGACTTTGCTTGTCAATACTGTTTAAATAAACACAATATATCAGTGAACTAAGCTATATAGAGCTGTTTGGTTTGATCCTGAGTAGCTCAAGGTACCCAGACTCATGATAGCTATTATCGTCATGCTCAGATCTCAGAGTTTGCTCAAGAGAGGGCAACCACATCTATATTCTTTTCCTTTCAGCTAAGTATCTGTATTAAGTCTCAGGTTTGTGTGTCTTAATTCCTTTGCAAGTTTCAAGCAGTAATAGGTGAGGCAAAGTCAATTAGTGGTTACTTTTTGTTTAGTTTAACACTAAAGATACTTTTACATATATCAGATATATAATAATGTATATTTTACACATTTTATGCTATACTTTTACATGGCATACATAAAATAAAAATGTAAAACCAGGGACTTCCCTGGTGGTCCAGTGGTAAAGAATCCACCTTGTAATGCAGGGGACATGGGTTCGATCCCTGGTCAGGGAACTAAGATCTCGCATGCCGCGGGGCAACTAAGCCCGTGTGCCACACTACTGAGCTCGCACACCTCAACTAGAGCCTGCCTGCCGCAAACTACAGAGCCCACGCACTCTGGAACCTGAGCGCCACAACTACAGAGCCCATGTACCCTGGAGCCTGTGTGCCACAACTAGAGAGAAGCCTGTGTGCCACAACTAGAGAGAAGCCTGTGCACCACAATGAAGATCCCGCATGCCGCAACTAAGACCTGATGCAGCCAAAAATAAATAAATTAATTTAAAACAAATCTTTAATTAAAAAGAAAAAAAGAATCCATCTTGCAATGCAGGGGACGCTGGTTCAATCCCTGGTCGGGGAACTAAGATTCCACGTGCCGCCGGGAAACTAAGCCTGCATGTGGCAACTACTGAGCGCTCACACCAGAACTAGAGAGCCCACACGCTCTGGAGCCCGGGCGCCACAACTAGAGAGAAGCCTGTGCACTGCAAAGAAGAGCCTGCATGCTGCAACGAAAGATCCCACGTGCCACAACTAAGACCCGATGCAGCCAATAAATAAATAAATAAATATTTTTAAATAAATGTAAAACCAGAGCAGACTTTTAAAAAATTCTCTCCAGAAGAATTAGAGCTACTCCTATTCTTTAGGAAAGGAGCTATGAAAGGTCTATACTTGCATTATGTTCTTAAGGTCCAACCACTAAAGAAAAAGTGCTAAATTAAGAATTTACTTTAGAATTTCTCTCTCTGCTCTAGGTGTTATTAGGCCTAAAATGCCAAAACTATCCCCATAAACCCTCTTTAAAATTTTTTTTATTAATTTTTTTAAACTGAAGTATAGCTGAATTACAATGTTGTATTAGTTTTAGTGTACAACAAAGTGATTCAGATATACATATACATATATATTTTTTTCAGATTCTTTTCCATTATAGTTCATTACAAGATACTGAATATAGTTCCCTATGCTATGCAGTAGGTCCTTGTTGTTTATCTATTTTACGTATAGTAGCATGTCTCTGTTAATCCCATACTCCTAATTTATTCCTCCGCCACCCACTTTCCCCTTGGTAACCATAAATTTGTTTTCGATGTCTGTGAGTCTTTCTGTTTCATGAATAAGTTCATTTGGGTCATATTTTAGATTCCACATATAAGTGATATTATATGATATTTTTCTATGTCTGACTTAGAATGATAATCTCTAGGTCTATCCATGTTGCTGTAAATTGTATTATTTCATTTTGTAAAAATATTTATTTATTTATTTGGCTGTGCCAGGTCTTAGCTGCAACATGCGGGATCTAGATCCCTGACCAGGGATTGAACCTGGGCCCCTTGCATTGGGAGCGTGGAGTCTTAACCACTGGACCACCAGGGAAGTCCCTCATTCCTTTTTATGGCTGAGTGATATTCAGTTGTATATATGTACCACATGTTCTTTATCCATTCATCTGTCGATGGACGTTTAGGTTGCTTTCATGTCTTGGCTATTGTAAATAGTGCTGCTGTGAACATTGGGGTACATGTATCTTTTCAAATTGGACTGTAGACCCTCTTTAGGGATGAAATTCTCAAGGTGGCTAGGTCACTCATACTTTTTGCCTTCAGAGGCATTATGTCCTTTAATCTTTACAACAAAGCTACAATGCAATTATTATTCTCCACGTTTTACAAGTGATCAATTTGTACAATTTTTTTGTACAAACTAAAAATTGTTTTAAATTTTCTTATGTGTTTTTTACCACAATTTAAAATGTGATTTTTACCACAATAAGCATGTAACATAAATCTTAACCATTTTCAAGTGCAATGTTAACCATATTCACATCATTGTTCATTTGTACAATTTGGAAAGACTGTTGGCAGCAGGTCAAAATAAAATGTCTGGGCACAGTCAAATATAATCTGGTCGACATGAAAATTCAAATTTTAGAAACATATATTAGAAACTTCTGCATTATTTCTAAAGACAGGGCTACTAGAAGGGTTATTGTTCATGAGTGTGGTAATTAACCAAAAATTAGTTTTCTTTTTGCCTATATTCTGATTAAGCATATATATTTTACCACTTTGTTTGTATTTATGATATAGACTTACTTGCAGTCTCACATTGAAGGCCCAGGTCTGATCCATAGTATTATTTCACCTCCCAGGGATGTGAGAAGAAAATAACAGATTCCAGACCTCTGACATCACCTAATCTAAAAGCTTGGTACAGGCACAGTTTAGAAAAGAGCTACTGAATTTAAATTTGTAAGGGCTGAAGAAAAACTATGCATAAAATGGACAGAGTTCTTGCCAGGGTAGCAGACTTAAGACAGCAATAAATCAGTAAGAACTATAGCACAGGATCACTTTATTCTGGCTTTGTGGCATTTACAGACACTAAAACCTGGAAAGAGCAGAAGTGCCTTTGAATTTATATTTGCAAAACCTTGTGTCCATTATTTTATCTTCTGGGTTTCCTTTTTTTTTTTTTTGTCTTTATTTCCTATACCACCATCTATGTCTCTTGGGGGCAGAAGCTGCTTACATGTCTGTTTGTGTGGCCCTGATTTACATGTGGTAGCTTGCTTACCCAGAGAAAGGTATTGAAGATTGAATTGGATGCAGTTTGGCTGTGGCTCAATAGAGGGAGTCGAGGAGCCGAGAGAGGCTCTCTTCTCAGCACCGGAACGTGTCTGGTGAAGTGTGCGCGCACCAGGCCCCAGCCAGCCAGGAGGAGGAGGGGCGGGATGGGGGTGGTTGCCTCTAGCTGCTCCACCCTCACTTTGTGTCAGCAGGTAGAGAGCGTGATTGCAGTCCCAGGGGAGGGAGTCAGAGCTAGAACACCAGTTACAAACCACAGGCTTCCTCCTCTAGGGAGCTGATCCAGAATTGTCTTTCTGGAAGGGAAGCACTCGAATCCTTCCGAACTTTCCAAGTCTATCCATGATGCAGAGACATTGCCCTCTGGGATTTTCTATGTTCCTGGTAGTGAATTGTTGCTGATGTATTTGCTACTTTGCTTCTTTTCTCTTTCAAGATTTGATCATTTTTATATGCTGTTCGGGGAGAAAAAGGACTTTTGTTAGAAAGGAGATTTCAGAAATGGTTTTGGATCCTCTAGAAGTGTTTTTAGAGTTCTTGGGGACAGTAGCTCTAACCTTGGAGTAAGTTTCTGCCTTTGACCTGCACGGATTATTTTTTCGGGCTGCGGAATTTCTCGGCACCTAGCTGCAGTGTGGGGCACTTGGTTTGGTTGCAGAGTAAGAAGGTGGAAGAATGAGCTGTACTTGGTTAAGCAGTTGAAACCTTTTTTTTGAGCAGGATCTTTAAAAGCATAATTGAATTTGTTTCACCCCCGTGGATTCCAGTGGGCCTGACAGCACAACAGGTTTGCAGATTTCTTTCGAAATTCTTTTTTTTTTCCTCCCTCTGCCTCAGCAAAAGAAAAGAATCTATATCACAGGTTCATGTTCCATTGCTTGGCTTTTCAGCATTTATTCTGAAGACTTAATAAGATTTTTTAACTTGACCTCTGAACACAGTGGGCTTTGTGGTTGAAGTGCATTTGTATTTACTTAAGGGTGCACATTTTGAAATCTTAGAATAAGACGTTGTTTGTACAAAGACCCAAATTCTCAAGTGTGCCTAGAAATAGCACAGATCTACTCTACTCAGGTTTATTTTTACTTTTTCAGGGTTTTCTACTTAGAGGCTGTAGACTAATCACCTCCTTACTCCCCCTTTTATTCCCCACCCCCTCAAGGAATTTGAAAACGTGTTAGGAATAGTCCTTTGTTTTACTTATAAACCTAGAAAATTACAGATTATAAGATCTGGATAATAAAGTAGTTTCCAAAAGCATCTCATGGGAAATCAAAGTGCTTGGAATTCTCAAGCAGGAGCATAAAAGCTGGAATCCCTAAGAGAGAAGGGAAAATAAAGATAGAAATATGAATGTCAACTGGGAAAAATAGTTGGAAAGCCAACCTTTTCAAATATTCTTCTAATTACGAAAGTTGGAAAAGTTTGTGATGCTCAGGTTTATCCTGTGACTATGTGAAGACATATAAATTAGCACCTAGTTTACAGGCAAATCTAGGTTGAAAATCTAAAAATCATAGTATATTTAAGTTCATGAAAAGTGTTGTAAGTTCAATGGGCCTGGAACTTTGGCTACAATGAAATACAGTTTAATGTTGAAACTTTTATGAATACATGTTGTAGCATCTTTGGACATCTCTCAAGGTGTGGCCTGAAATAGTGTTTCCTCTCCTTCCCCATTTTTTAAGAAAAAATTCTCCTGTGATCTTTAGTCTTTTACCGTTGACAAATTTTGTGGCTTTAAAGGACCATCTCTTCGTTCTCTGAGCTGGAGTTTTTCACTCTCACCTTTGATGCATGGCCTTAGTCATTTACTTTGCCTTGTTTTGTTCATTAACATTGGGTTTAGTGGCTCGAGAACTTGATGCATATGGAAGACCAGCACCAAGTGATCTGACATAATTAAAATTCAGGATGTGACATTCAACCTCAAGCAAAATTGAAAATTCCAAAGAGAAGCGGCGATATCTTTACTAATCATAGTGAAGATGGGAGAAAATGACATACCTGAAGCAGAAGTAGGCTGAAAATACCTTCTTCCCTGCCAGATAGGAATACCACCTGTTCTTGGGAATATACTTTAGAGAAAGGAAGGACCAGAACTACAACTCGGCTTTCTGAAGCTGAAGCATAAGTTTCTTTTCCTCCGTTTGTCTGGATCTAGGAACCTGTGTTTGGTATTAGCTAGTGGAAGCAGTATGTATGGCCGAAGTGCATTGCTGCAGCTGGTAGCATGAGTGGTGGCCACCAGCTACAGCTGGCTGCCCTCTGGCCCTGGCTGCTGATGGCTACCCTGCAGGCAGGCTTTGGACGCACAGGACTGGTACTGGCAGCAGCAGTGGAGTCTGAAAGATCAGCTGAGCAGAAAGCTATTATCAGAGTGATCCCCTTGAAAATGGACCCCACAGGAAAACTGAATCTCACTTTGGAAGGTGTGTTTGCTGGTGTTGCTGAAATAACTCCAGCAGAAGGAAAATTAATGCAGGTAAGGATGACTTTATTCTTTTTTCACTTTCCATCTGTTTGAAATATGCCTTTCTTCTTTTGTCTGCCGAACCAAATTCCATACAAGGGCTCTGCTGCTTAGCTTCCTGTGTTTCATCTTGTTAAGTATATTACCTTATTGGCCTTCTAAAGCAAATTCTTATTTTATACTCGAGAAGAAACGTATAAATCCTGTATTTTATAAGATCATCTGCTTATTTTTAACTCTCGTACTACACTGCATTACATAATAAGTCCTTTCTTTGCAAGTGATATATTTTGGACACTATTTTTTTATAGATGAAATATATGGGCTTGTATTTAATGAACCTGAGGATTGTACTTTGCATCATGTTTCGATTTGAAGTGAGCACCGAGGAGGTTGATTTTAATGGGCAGTAGCACCCTGAAATTCTAGAATGTCCTTGGAGCAGATTTGATCAGTGTGTCACTTTTAAAATTCAGTCAAGCTTGAATGCTACGGCTGGCCTTATACCACGTGTGGCACCCTATTGCTAAGCCCAAAATGGAGAGGACTGGATTACAAAATGGACACAAGGTATAAACTTGCCTCCTGATCACTTTGGCCTTGTCTACACATAATTTTATTACTTCCAAAAATTTTTAATTTAACATGTTTTTTATCGACCCACAAAGTTTTTCAGACACAGTTTCTTAGGCTTTCAGGTTGTGAATTTTGCCTATAACTCATTCATAGCCTACTCTTTATGTGCTTAGTGTATGAACTGACTGAAGCCACAGCATTTCATAGATGAATTGCTCATTCCCCATGGTGAAGATAGAGCCTTGAGGGCCCTACCTTTTTCATGTGGCATTCTAGTGTCTTACTCTATAAAATTATGTTGCTTATTGATTAAAATTCATTTTATAAAAGGACATTTCTTACTGTAGCTTTTAGTCACAGGTGAAAAATGTTAAATATCATTCATCTCAGCATCTAAGCTCAGATTTTTATTTTGTAACATGAACAGAACCAAAATATTGTATGAATTTAAATTTTTGTCCACTGAGAGGAAAAAGATGAGAAAATTTAACAAATTATAGAACTCTCTTTGCCAAACACGGATTTTTACATATATGACTTATTGGCTCTTCATGATCACTTCTTAGGCAATATTTTGAAGCTGGGATAAGTGAGGTGGAAGAAGAATTGGGTGAAAAGGAAGGCTGTGCTATTTAGAAAAATAAACAGGCAAAAAGAATATATCTGGAAAAAAGAGTGTAAGAATTTTTGGATAAGAGTCTATTCACTTAATTTGAACTTTAGGATAGAATTAGGAATATTTAAAAGTTGAAACCATAAATCATTTTGAATACAACAGTTGGAAAGGAAACTTCCATCCTGACCTTGCCTAGTTAATACCTTGAGGCATGAGGTATGTGCTCCATTGTAATTTTTTGCCCTAAGTAATTTTACTATAGAACCATATTCTGGAGGCTCTGAGGTCTTTGGGAACCATGCTAAGTTTTGTGTCTTATTAATGTCCTGTGGCAGCATATTCAATGGGTTAATTATATGCTGCTTAAAATAGTGTCTTTTATTTTGAATGTTTTGCCTTCTATTATCATAAAGCTCCACATAAAGTTTCTGTGTATTCATAAAGGAAAAGGTATATGAGAGATACTAGCTGGCATTCTCTGCCATTTATTACCTTGTCAGTCTGTATCCTATCTTCTCTTATTTTGCCCTTTTTCTCACTCTGGTAAGTGTTGCTTAATCCTTTTTTTTTTTTTTTAACCTATTAACTTTGAATCTATCAGTGTACTTTAAGTACAGATTCTTTACTTTGTGAAGAGAGAATTTCATTGTATCTATTATTTAGCAAGGCCCTTCCGGGCTTTCCAATAGATAGTTTGCATCATTGGCAATTTTCAGTCTGTCTTCACCTTTTCTCTCCATACAAGCTTCTTCTAGGTCATTAATAAATTTGTACACTAGCCTAGTATTAGTCTCTGGAGACTTTCAGTATTGGTCCTGGTTTATTTTCTATTAATCAGTTTTTAATCTACAGTAATTACTAAATTTTCTTAATAACCTCTTATGAGAGACTATTAAAAAAAAGAAACTTTTGGATGATATGCCTCAGTTCATTTTTATCCACTATTTGATTAACTCTTTCAAAGAAGTCTAGCACGTTAGGGACACATGGTTTACACTTGTAGAATCCATGCTGTTTGTTCCTTATCAGATTACACTGCAACACAGGTTTACTCAACTGTGGTTAACCAAGCCTTCCACTCAACTGAAGTTCTGTTTAAATGTCCTAGAGCTGTGCTTTGCTGCACTTTAGCTTTCTTGATGGATATCTGTTCCCTGGTGTCACAGATCTAAAGGCAATCTTCTCTGTTGGCTTTGCAGAATTTGGGATAATTCTGTGTATCCTTCTACCTATGAATCATTCTAGTTGCCTGTTAAGTTTGATTATCTTCAAAGATGCAGTCAGGTCTTTGTAAAATTGGGCATGCTATGCATTGGGAGATGTAAAGTTATGAGAACAGTGATTTACAAAAATCATAATGACCTTGTTGTGGTTTCTGGAATTTCCAGAGAGTTTCAGAAAATCTGACATTTCTTTACATTTTGCTCAACTATTTCAGGGTATGTACTTTTTCATAAGGACCAAATTAACTGGACTTTCATTTGTATTACAATTTTAATTTTCCTTAGACAAAGAGAAACATCCCATGACAATGTGCCCCCAATTTGCTTAATAATAAAATAGGCCGTAGAACTGTCTCTAAAATAATTTTGCTTGTCTCAGCTTCATCTGATGGCTGTATGTACAAGGCCAGGCCTTGGTGAATTTTTGTCCTGATTCTTATTCCTCACTCTTTGTAATTAGGTTTCTCTTTACCAACAGTTATATCCATTGTACAAGATATGTTCAGAGTCTTAAATTATAATATTCTTTTTAAAGTACTAGGAGAAAGTCAAAATAGAAGAGGAAATGTTGCCTTGGCTGTATTCCTTTCATTTCTCAAGTCTTCTCTTTTCCATTTCAAAACTCCGCATCTTAGCCCTGACCAAATTATATTGCTTTCCTTTCTGTTTTGCCCAAGAGCTGCTTCTTTGCACGACTATATCATTTCAAATCCCTGTGCGCCTTTGTCATTGTCTTTAAAGTGTCTACTTCTTAGGTTTCCCCTACATTTGCCAAAATCCTGTCTCTCCCTCTCCTCTGATTTCTTTCTACTTTTTAAATCTTTGTTGCCCATTGAAATTTTATATTTAGGATAACCTTCCACCACTATTCTGCCTCAGTATTTCCCTAACTAGCCCTCAAAAATCCATGTCCAAAAAAATTTTTTTTGTAATTATGAGTAATGATGGATGTTAACTAAGCTTATTGTGGTGATCATTTCACTATATATATAGTATATATATATATCAAATCATGTTATACATCTAAAACTAATACAGTGTTATATGTCAGTTATATCTCAATAAGAAAAAAAAAGAGAGAATGTGGGAGACACACACAAAAAAATCCATGTCAAGGAAACTTTCAAGGATCTCCTCATTACTTGGCAGTGACTGATAAAGAGGACTAAATGATAGTGATTTTACTATTATTCTTACTATTTTGACTGTTCATTTGACTAATTCTTCTTCTCCTGGTTTATACCATTGTAGAAGGAAAATGAGCTGGAGCTTATGCATTGTCTCATTGTCCAGTTTTCTGGTTTGTTTACCTCTTATCAACATTTGTTTATATTATTTCTAAGTGATAATGTTGCTACCATTTTACCACTGTAAAAATGATTACAGTCCTATTTTCTTTCTCAATTCTTGTTCTTTATTAATAAATGTTACTTAGAGGGACAACTCAAATTAATCTTCCTTCTTCTCAAAGCAAAAGAGCAAGAGGATCTTTGTGTAGCGCAGGAGAGGTCACCGATTCTTTAACTATCACACTCTTCCTGCTCAGCTGGTTGTCCTGGATTTTCTTAGACTCCAGGTTAAAGTTATGATCAAGATTAGAATGTGCTGCCCTGAGGCTTCAGACCTACAATGGGAGCTGTGGTAGTGCAGCATTTGGCCAGTAGCAGTGAACACCTCCTGGACAAATTCCCCCTTGCACAATGTCTCTGCTTGCCCCTTCATTTTACCTATTAGTCAACACATAGTTATCCCATCTTTCCATTTTCACTTTATTTGTAGTCAGGGCCTGAAGTGAATTATTTGGGGAGGAAGAGAAAACTTTGTAAGTAAAGTGTTAGCCAAAGCCAGAGAGACAATGCTTTATAGCAAACTGTAGTTGACAAAGTGCCTAAACTGTGACTAAAGGGACTTGACTTTTAGCTTTGACTCTGCCACTAAGTAGTTGGGTGATTTGGGACAAAATAGTTTTTTACCTTTCTAGGCTTTAGATTTCCCATCTGTAGAACTGAACTTGTGCTATGCACTTCACATGTATTAACTCATTGAATCCTTGTAATACCTTCATGAGAGAAATACAGTACTTTTTTTTTTTTGAGATTAGGGCAGATGTTTTTTAATTGAAGTATAGTTAATGTACAGTATTATATAAGTTACAGGTATACAATATAGTGATTCACAATTTTTGAAGGTTATACTCCATTTATAGTTATTATAAAATATTGGCTATATTCCCTGTGTTGTACAATATATCCTTGTAGCTTATTTTGTAATACATAGCAGTTTGTACCTCTTAATCCCCTACCCCTAGTCTGCCCTTACCCCCTTCCCTCTCCCCACTGGTAGCCACTAGTTTGTTCTCTATATCTGTGAGTCTGCTTCTTTTTTTGTTGTTATATTCACTAGTTGGTTGTATTTTTTAGATTCCACATACAAGTGATATCATACAGTAGAAGTACAGTACTTTTATTTTTACATATTATAGGTAAAGAAACTGAGGCTCAAAGTGAGGCTCAAAGCTATTTGCTAAGATCTAATAGTAGGGGGCATAGCTGGAACTTGAACCCCAGAGCTCATGCTTTTCTAACTCTAAAATTCTGTACAGGGACTTCCCTGGTGGTCCAGTGGTTAAGACTTCACCTTCCAATGCAGTTGGTGTGGGTTTGATCCCTGGTCGGGGAGCTAAGATCCCACATGCCTCACGGCGAAAAAAACCAAAACATAAAACAGAAGGAATATTGTAATAAATTCAATAGAGACTTTAAAAAAAATAAAATTCTGTACATCTACAAATGCCAAAGATGAACAAAACACCAGTGTAGGCTTTGTCTAAATGATGAATTTATTTCCAGAATAGAAAGGAATGAAACTGATGACTACTATTCTCTGCAATTGATCCAAACTATATAATATCCTGCTAACTTCTAATAATCTCTGTATTTCTTCTATTTCTCTCATTTGTGTTTCATTTACACATTTACAAAGATATTTACAAATCAGAATGTTTATTTACTTAGTATTTCCGTTTGAGTGGAACAACTTTCATTACCTTTCTTTTCATTTTATAACAGTCTGTGGTAAGTTATCTTATATGGGAACCTGAAATAATAAACTTTGAAATAGTATGCATCTAACTGTCATAGTATGCATCTAACTGTTAGAATTCCTTGGAAGCAGAGATTTCAAAGATTTTGTGATTTTGCTTTGAGGCCAGCCTTTAAAAGAAGTATAAATATTCAAGGTACAGTCAACTCTTGGTTATTTATGTTAATGGCGGTGCAGAAAATTCAGTTAATTTATAATTGACTTTGGAATGTAGTCAGAAGTACACCGTCAGATGTAAATCTTCTGTGCACACAAGCAATCTTAGGTGCTTGCCTTCTATGATCCCAGCTCAGAGCCTTCTTGATATGGCTTTGTTGTTAGAAGCATGGCACCCAGAAGAGAGAAGGAAGCTGCAGAATATTTTTAATGATAACTTTTCAAGTTAAGGAGATATCTCATTTATATAAAAGTACCTATCAGACAAATTTGTATATATAATAGTTCCGTACTTCATGTGGAAATCCAGCAAAATTGTTGTAAGTTCAAATTCATTAATCTCTGTGGTTAATCGGAGGTGATGAATGAGCTGTGCCCTTGGTTACTGCCCCTATCAGGCTATTTAGTGTCCTTTGAGCGGATTCTAGGGGTATGCATTTCCTTGGTTTTTGTGGTAAACTCTGTGTGTGTGTTGTAATTTTCTTTATCTACAAATTAGCCATAGTTAGCTTTTTATACAGTTTTAAAGATATCCCTGGGGCTCAAGGTTTTGTTTTTGTTTTTAATAAAAAAACTTTAGGGCTTCCCTGGTGGCGCAGTGGTTGAGAGTCCGCCTGCCAATGCAGGGGACGCGGGTTCGTGCCCCGGTCCGGGAAGATCCCACGTGCCGCGGAGCGGCTGGGTCCGTGAGCCATGGCCACTGAGCCTGCACGTCCGGAGCCTGTGCTCCACAGCAGGAGAGGCCACAGCAGTGAGAGGCTCGCGTACCAAAAAAAAAAAAAAGCTTTACATTTCATTCACTGGAAAGTGTTTATTGGAACTTTCGTGTGCTTTTTTTCCCTCCTTTTACTCCCTTCAAATTACTAAGTACAGTAGAGGAAAAAAGAGGTTATAAATGAGCAATGTACGATTATAAATGTTCTGTCAGGAACCAGAATTGGTAGCAGGGTATTGTCAGAGAAGTGTGTGCTGATGATGTTCCATCGAATTTATGTAGCAATTTTCTTCCAAGAAGCTTGAAATGATCCACAAATACTTGCAAACCAAATACAGGTGATACTTACTCCATTTTATAGAAAAAGAAACTTAATGGGAGAGAGAAAGCAAGTTAATTATCTTAGAAGAAGGTTGCATAGAGATGGACCCAGTGTGCTTTGCAGGAGATAGACTAGTAATCCACTTTTTCAGTTATCCAAGGATGTGGGTTTCTCAGGGAAAATCCTCAAAAGCTAAAATATTGTCCATGGCTGAGATATCCTCTATTTGGACCGATGTTGCTCAGTTTGACAGTTCAGTTTAAAAGCTATTGGTGAAGCAGTTGGCCAGCTTTATGTCTCAAAAAGCCCTCTGAGCTAACTCTCTGACCTGCATTAATTGTTCTTTTGAGAATTGTTAGAGAACAAGCCAGAGTCTTTACAGTGACCGATAAGGCCCTTCAGGATCTGGCCTGGCACCTGCACCTTTTACCTCCTCCCCGCTCACTCTACTCCAGTCACCCTGACCTCCTTGTCCTTCAGTTAAACCAAGACTGTTGCCACCTCAGGGCCTTTCCACTTACTAGTCCCACTTACAACCTGGGTATTTTCTTCTCTCAGTCTCAAATGTCAACCCCGTGTCAGATATACCTTCTCAGTGAGGCCTTCCTAGACCATCCAATTCCGAAGGACTCTTCCTATTCCCCCTAGGGCTCATATTCTCCGTCCCTGCTTTATTTTTCTTTATAAACTTACTGCCATGTGACATACTTTTATAGTTGTCTGCCTCCCCTCAGTAGACTATGAGCTCTGTGAAAGCAGGGATTTTGTCTCTTTAGTTCAGAGCTTTTTGGGACTAGGGCTTTAGTATTACTTAGATAGTGCCTTTGACACAGTAGGTCTTAGTAAATATTTATATAATGAATATAAGGAACATTATGGTGGTGCTGAGTGGCTGTGATAGGTTGGACATAACTCTAGGATGAAGCAGATTTATTTATATCTCATCACATTTTTTAAAGTATATTGTGAAGTCAATTATTTTGAGTGCTTTGGGTTTGATAGAGCATGCTGTATTCCTTTATTTCTCTGACTTACTGACAGCATAGTGTCTCCTTGATTGTCATTTTCAAATTGTAAATATGGCTATAATCAGTATGTTTGAGGAGCTCCTTTACCCAGCACTTATTTAGTTTAATAACTAGCCCAACCCCTACTTTTTAGAAAATTCTAAAGACATAGACATAGAGAATGGACTTGAGGACACAGGGATGGGGAAGGGTAAGCTGGGATGAAGTGAGAGAGTGGCACTGACATATATACACTACCAAATGTAAAACAGATAGCTAGTGGGAAGCAGCCGCATAGCACAGGGACATCAGCTTCGTGCTTTGTGACCACCTAGAGGGGTGGGATAGGGAGGGTGCGAGGGAGACACAAGAGGGAGATATGGGGATATATGCTGATTCACTTTGTTATACAGCAGAAACTAACACACCATTGTAAAGCAATTATACTCCAATAAAGATGTTAAAAAACAAAACAAAGAAAATTCTGATTTTCCAAGAAAAATGGATTGGAGTACTGATTTAAAATCTGTGATTATAAGATATTAGCATGTATCCAAAGGACCTCACCTTCTTAGTCCTTAGGCCTGTGATTCCCAATTCTAATTTTGAGATACCCTAACACAGTGGTTTTCAATCTTTTTTTTTCCATTCTTTTTTCCCCTAAACTATTTGGTGGGGTGGGAGTGGGGGTCACTGGCCCCTTTGAGAATGTGCTGAACGTTATTGACCATGTGTACTTAACGTACAGTTTTGCATAAAATCTCAGTGAGTTGAGAGAATCTCTGAGACACATGTAGTAATCTAAGGACTCCAGATTAAGAGCTGTTATCCTAGAATAATCCCAATTATTTCAAGAAATGAAACCAAATTCTCAAAACTAATTTACCCTCAGTTTACTTAATTTAAAAAGTATTTGTGTACATTACTAGAAGTCAAACAGACAGCAGTATTACAGTGTAATTATAAGAAGGTTAGCCTGACCTAAGATGACCTTAGATATAAAAATTGGTATCTGACAAAGATCTGCTCAAATATAGTGTAGTAAAGGGATTGTGCTCTCCAAATATCAGGTGAAACTGCATCAACTCAAGAAATGCTTACAGCCCTTCATCATGGTGGTTTCACTGAAAGGCCCACAAGAATAAAAGATATTTTCCTAATTTGTTTTGACATAAGTAGAACAATTGTGGCTTTATGTGTTTATTTGGTTACTGAAGTCAGAGAACAGAGGCTGTAAAATGAGCTAACTTTGGTTACTTACCATCAGTTTCTCTTCTGTCCTTTAGACTCCATTGCTTTTCCTAAGGTGTAGGAATCCTTGGGCCCTTCAATTTCTATTTGCTATAATGGAAAACTTTGAATCTCTTTTAAAAAGTTTATTGTTTCTTGCTTGTTTGTTTTTAAATAACAGATAAGCTACTTTACATACTCTTATTTTTATCTGGGTTTTAAACATTACAGTTCATTTTGTTTTGTTTGATGCTTTTTAATATATTAGAGTCTGTGTTTACATTGCATATTCAAAAACACCAAAATAATCAAAGTGATTTAAATTAGGGTTTTAAAAATTGTAAACACAATGTGTCACATTTTTCCTGGATAATAATTAGATTATTTAGATACTCTGATCCCTAAATCTAAAGCAGTGGTCCCTGTTCAAGACGGCAGCCTATCTATCTTCAAGACCCCTGTTCGTTTTTAAAAAATTTAGAGTACTTCTGTTATGATGGAAATCAACCATATACTACTGTAATTTTAAGTAGCATATTCAGTTATCATGTACCTATCAATTCTGTGCATGCTGTTATATCAAAAGGGTACTATTGTGCGTATATAAATTTATGATCATTGAGAAACACTGTTGCTATTGTTATTTCTGTAGAATAATTTGGATGAGACTGAAGGCCTTATGTTTTATGCCTACTGATCTTGCTATTTCCTAAAAAATGATTACAGATTTCCATTCTTTTATCACCTAAACTATTTTCTACAGTCTTATGAATTATCCACTCTTAAAAAGAAATCTTTTACATGGTTCAAGTTTCATGTTCTTTCACTTTTATATCTTCTACTTAGAATCATATTGGTTATCTGACTTTAAGAATCTTGTGGCCAAGTTCTCTTTAATTTTGTGAAGGACTTTGTTGTCCTTTTACTGGAATTAGGTCCTCTTCAGTTTTCCATACCTGGGGTAAAATACAGTTTTGGGTGGGAGGGCAGAGGCACAGGCTATTCCGTTTGTAAAATATAATCATCAAGTTTCAAGCTAGGAAAAACACCTAATCCAATCATTTCATTTTACAGATGAAGAAGTAAACCCAGAGAGATTAGTGGTTTGCCAGTCAAAGAACTGCCAATCTACTACCATATCTTACTGGCCAGCGTTTTTAGCAAACCTTATTTATTTATTTTAAACTTTCTTGGGTCATTGCAGGAAGATTAAAAAGAAGATGTTGGCAGAGATTTTCCCCCTGAACATTCCATTAAGAAGATATGGAGTGCCGTAGGGTCTCTTTCCTCTTTGATCCCTAGTCAACTAGAAGGCATACTTTAAAACAAAGGAACAAACAAAAAAATACCTTGCTGCAATTTAGCATTACTTTACATGGTGCATATGCATAAAGTAATTTACGCCATAGACTCACTGCACCAGGTGGCCTTTTGTCCTGGATTGTCTCCTCAAAGCAACAGAGGCTCTTTACAAAGTCTAGGCCAGGAAACTTACCGAGATTGGGGGTGCACTGGAGTCTCCCCATGTCTTATACTGTGGGTCTCCTACTGTGTACCAAACGCTGTGGCAGGTCCTGTGGGAATACAGAGAACAGCACCCTAGCCTAGTCCACCTGAGGAGTTATACCTTCGACAGCGGAAATCAGTATGCGATGAATGCCAAACAAGAAGTGCACGCGTAAATGCGTTAGCGTGCCAATTTTCATTTCTCAGGAGTCATTCAAATGACTGTGGTGATTCTGTCTCAAGATCCCCTATGACTGGAGAAAAAATAAACAAAAACCGTAAAATTTTAACCCAGGCAACTTCAAGGAGCTTAAATCTAGAGGACAACTACACCCCAAACAGTCATACCTTCTAATTTTCACTTCTATCAGTTAAGTACAGGTTATAATATTGCCTGTACAAATATTCCTGTATGTATAATACTCATCAGTAGCATCTTCTGTAGAAGTCCAAATAACTAAACACCGTGGCTTTCTTTTCAAATTGCAAACTGACTTTCTAAAATGTACGAGAAGTTTCTGTTAAGTTGCAGTAAAATTAAAACAAAATTTAGCTTTAAACAGAATTGAACACATTGGGAGTTCTGTTTTAATTGATAATCTAACTGGCTCGTTTTAATTCTTTGTAAACTGCATAAAGGAAGAAATAAACACTAGGACTATGTAGAAGGTGAAAAGTATTTGAATATCATCTCTATTTTAAAAACTTATTTCAGTACCAAGATTTTTATTATTATTATTGACTTTAGTCATTATGATCTGTTATTCCCATTCTCTTGGGTTGGTTATGTATAATATGAGGGCTATAGAGACCAACTCAAGAAGAATATACCTGTCTGCTATGACAAAAACATTAGATTATTACCTGCTGTGAAGTTAGTAAACTGTATGGTATACGTCATATATTTTTATTGTCATTGGACATTATTTGAAATTTAGTTGTCTCCCTTTGGATATATGAAAAGTCCGTAGGTGCCTCATGACCATTTAAAAGGTAAAAGCAAGTCACTTAACCTTTCATCTGTTGGGGTAGGGTTGGTGGGGTAAGTAAATGATCTTTAAGTTCCTTTCCAGCTGTAGACATTTAGAGGTTATACTTATTTCAGAAATAGTCTTATTTTACAAAAGGGACGTGTAACTTGCTTATTTATTTCTTTTCCCTGAGATAAAATTGATTTGGTAGGTGGTACAAAAAATCTGACCAAATTCCTTAAAGTCACACAACAAATTAGTAGGAAAACTAAGCACCAGACTCAGTCGCACTTCTAGTCCTTCGGTCCTATACTATGTTTACATTCGGTTAACACACACAAAAAGGACTTTTTCTCTGGAGTCTTATATTTCAAAATATGTGTAGTGGATTGAGGACCCTTATTCTAAATCCTTCATCAAGGCTGTCCCAGTGACCAAACCACACTGACTTCAATCACGAACCTACGTCTAAGTGAATCTGAACCTTTGAAAAGGCTTGAAGAAGCCAGAGGTAACCTGGAGCTGTAGTCGTAGAAGGAGGATGATGAATCTGATCCTAAAATCATTTGTAAAGTGGAATTATTAGAAATAAGTTGAATAGTTACATTAGACATAAGATTTCAGAAAAGCTGATAGGTGTTCATGTGTGGAGTTGAGGGTTGGAGCTTCAGTAAGTAAGCATCTGGAGGCATCTGGGAGGAGTGGAAACGGGGCCATCTGATTAGTAACTGTGCCTTGTTATTAAACCGTGACTTTCTGCATTGTGTATCCCCAGAGTTGGAAAACTTCCGCTGGCAAAAAAAAGAGAAGGGCTGCCGTGCTGTTGCTGAGGGCCATACAGTAGACACAAAAGCGCCTTCTTAGAGGCCTGCAGCAGAGGCAGCTTGTACAGGCAGGCCCATTCCTCTCAAAGACTGGGAATCAGATTCTTTCCCCAGGGGGTTTCCAACTAGTTTGCACTTCAGAAAAATCTTTTCTTTCTCCTGCTGTTCACGCCCTGCAAAGAATTTTCTTCCAACCAAAGAAATTGTTTTATAATCAAAGATCCTTGTCCTTAGTTGTTGGACATCAAAGAAAGTTTGGAGGAGACTGGGGGATTATGTGAGTGCCTAGAATTTATTTTGAATGCAAACTTGCAACATTAGCAAGTCCCCCAAAGAATATACTCATTTCAGAGCTGGGAGAGAGCCTAATATAACTAAGTCTCTATTTTTCCTTGGTTGCATATACCCCGGTAAGATACAAATGAGTTGAGCAGCTCTATCTGGACTTAACTCCTGTTACATTTGGTTCTTGAGGTTCTTACCAAGGGAAGAGGTACCCGTACTCCACCTACCCTTTTAAAACCTGATATTAGGGAACATCAAAATCTATTGAAACAAACAAAAAACCTCTTTTTTAATCTTCAATACTTCAACTCTTGGGAATTTGGGGCTTCTCCCAGGGCAGTTGATAATATATAACCAATGTTGAGAGTCACATTCCCTACATTCCCTACTGTCTCCGAGGTGCTGTTGGTGTCATTTTCTCCCACAAAGGAAACCCTCAGCACCCTGAGGGCCTGAACTCAGGTCTTGGCAGGTAAATGAAGGAGGAACTTAACTTCTGGATTTAAACTGTTTGGTTGAGTCAGGCGTAAAAAGGCACAACCATGTTAAGTACCAGCTTCATAGTCTTACCTCTGGGCCCCGAATAGGAAGAATTTATCAGTTAGGGAGAATGAAGACTGTAACTTTAAAAAATTATTTTCTGGGTAAGAACAATGATTCACTTGATATTTTGGTTCTTGCACTTCGGGACATTTATAGGGCCTTGTTCTCAGATTATGGCTCCTTCTTAAATATCCTTCTCTGAATCTATGAATTTTTTCAAGTTTTTCTGGAATCCACTTATACATTATCTAACTTTCCTTCCTAGGGCAGATTAACAGCAGCAAGAACAAGAATTAGGAAAAATAAAGTGATGGATAGGGCAGATTTAGGCAGAATTATGCCCTGGGCAACGAACATTCTTGTTATTTTGATCTTGGCTCTGTGGTTATGAACAGAAAAGAGTGTGTGCTCTAGAAGACTTCCAATCTCTTTCTATCCCTTCATAGCAACCACAAAGTAGTGGTTGGAAGTACAATTCCAGGAACACCAAAAATGCTCACAGTTTCAATAGTGCCCCCGCAAGGATTCTCTGAGTACTCTTCCTCGTAGCCTTCTTGTGGTGTCCTTGCGGTTAGGAGCCTACATCATCAATCACAAAGGCTTGTCCTGAAGACAAACCTGGTAAAAAATGTCAGTTCTCTGTCCTTGCCACCAGAAACAATCCTTTATATTTTACTGTGTTCTGAACTAACATGCTATAGTTTTTTTTAGACGAATACAGTCTCTTGGATGGACTCATCAACTGATGATGCTCACAAAACTTTAAGTGCACTTGTTTATAGTACTAGGAACGTAAGGCAGGATTGTGTGGGGGAGGCAGGATTTGCCAAAGTTTTTTATTCCACTCAGTAGTACTAACTTGCCTGTGCTACTCCTATGCAAATATGAGATTGTAATTTTCAGGTTGTTTGAACACTAAGAGTATATGGAGAAAATTCACTGAAATGTAAGCATGTCCCTTTAACTTATATACGGGAATAAATAGGGACTTGGACTATAAGGGAAGAGCACAACCTGAAACTGACCTTTCATTCTAGTCATCTCCTTTCTCCTGAGTTGGTGTATTCTTGAACCAAATTAACGTTATTATAGAAAATGCCCTAGTTTTTCAAGCAATAACAATCTTCAAGGTATGGAACAGGATTTGGCGTTTTGCTTCCATTTTTATTGTTTTGTTTTCTAAAGGGAATTTTGAATTGGAGCCTGTCTGGCAGGATTCCATACTTCTACCAAACCACCTGTCCTGGCAGAGACAATGGAATCCAAAGTCAAGTTCTTTATGACTGCACCTGCCTTGTAAGTGCTGCCAGAAGATCTGATTTTCTCCTGTTGCCAACCTCTACCCTGAAACTGTAGTAGTTGGCACCCGAACAGTGGGTGCATACAACCCAAATTGGGACTTGGATGTCCCAATTCAGTACTAGTTCAGTACTAGTACTAGTTCTGCCATTGACTTTTTTTTTTTTAATTTATAAATTTATTTATTTATTTATTTTTGGCTGCCTAGGGTCTTTGTTGCTGCACGCAGGCTTTCTCTAGTTGCGGCGAGCGGGGCCTACTCTTCGTTGAGGTGCACGGACTTCTCATTGCAGTGGCTTCTCTTGTTGCAGAGCGCGGGCTCTAGGTGCACGGGCTTCAGTAGTTGTGGCATGCAGGCTCAGTAGTTGTGGCTCGCGGGCCCTAGAGCACAGGCTCAGTAGCTGTGGCACACGGGCTTAGTTGCTCTGCGACATGTGAGATCTTCCCAGACCAGGGCTCGAACCCGTGTCCCCTGCATTGGCAGGCAGATTCTTAACCACTGTGCCACCAGGGAAACCCTCCCATTGACTTCAAAGGTAGTCTTTTACATCGCATTCAATGATTATTTTACTGTTTATCAAATGGAGGAGATGAAACTTTCTGGTCCACTTGGTTTTCAAGATTTTTGTGAGACTCTGTTAATGATGATGAATCATTTGGTATTTTATTATTTGGAAATTGTCCTGTGCAGTTATGCACCTCGTATGCATGAAGGAGAGTGTGATCTACCTAAAGGAGATCAGGAACATATCTCTGAAGTCAGAACACCAGGCAGCATTTCCAGGAGTGAGAAGCCACCATTGTTCCTCCTTCTTTTTCCTTTTCCCAGAAATGTCAGTTACCCTATGGGCCGCCAGCTGAATGCTCTCTGATTAGGCAGCTGTTGTGGAAGCAGTCTAACTTCCTTGATGAGGACTTTTCTCCTTTTGAATTATCAGAGTGTTTCTTGGGTTCCCTTAGGGTAGAGTTACTTCATTATCTTCTAACTTTATATGTAGCTGGAGGCCTTCTGGCCTAAGCTCATAATTTTTATCACCAGTCAGGTAATTGAAGATAATATGCCCGCCAAATAGTGCTCTCTGTACAGTATCCACATATGATGATATGATAATAAGGCACAAAATGCATTGTAAAATGAGTGGCAGCATCCTGCAGTGAAAAGAGCTCTCAGTAGTCCTGTATTTCCGTCTCAGCTCTGATCCTTCTTAGCTTTGTGACCTTAAGGAAAATTGCTTAACCTCTTTGAGT
The DNA here is from genome assembly GCF_011762595.2 of Tursiops truncatus. Classification (NCBI taxonomy): domain Eukaryota; kingdom Metazoa; phylum Chordata; class Mammalia; order Artiodactyla; family Delphinidae; genus Tursiops; species Tursiops truncatus. The sequence continues at coordinate 28,369,922 of NC_047053.1, read as the reverse complement.
CTGTGTCCTCATAAGTAAAATGGGGATAATAGTAATAAACAGTCTGCCTACCTGAAATGAAGTAATGTATGAGAACTGTCTTTGAAAATTGCAAATGTAAGGTAGTATTGTTATTAATAGTAATTAGACTTGAGCTCTTTCTTTTTTTTTAAAAAAAGATTTTTTTTTTTGATGTGGACCACTTTTAAAGTCTTTATTGAATTTGTTACAGTATTGCTTCTGTTTTATCTTTTGGTTTTTCGGACACGAGGCATGTGGGATCTTAGCTCCCTGACCAGGGATAAAACCCGCACCCCTGCATTGGAAGGCGAAGTCTTAACCACTGGACCGCCAGGGAAGTCCCTTAAGCGCTTTCCTTTTTATTTATTTATTTGTTTGTTTGTTTGTTTATGGCTGTTTTGGGTCTTCATTGCTGCATACGGGCTTTCTCTAGTTGCAGTGAGCGGGGGCTACTCTCCGTTTCAGTGCGCCGACTTCTCATTGTGGCGGCTTCTCTTGTTGCGGAGCATGGGCTCTAGGCGCATGGGCTCAGTAGTTGTGGCTCGCTGGCTTTAAGCCCGTGACACACGGGCTTAGTTGCTCTGCGGCATGTGGAATCTTCCCAGACCAGGGCTCGAACCCGTGTCCCCTCCAGTGGCAGGCAGATTCTTAACCACTGTACCACCAGGGAAGTCCCAAGCTCTTTCTTATTCACCTAATTGCTGTAAGAAATATTATTAAGTTTGAGGGTTGTTGATTTAGGCTCAGTTAACCTGTTTGAATTCAATTTGGCATTATCCTAAAATGACTAAGCAAAACTATTTGTTTTTTTTATGTAGCTAAGAAGACAAAGCTTTAGATTAAAAATTTTGTGGGCCAAAAAGCTGATCAAATTAACCATAATGTAATAACAGGTAGCCTTGGTGACTTAGAGAATGACTAATAGTGTAGAGGTTCTAGGGTGGGAACTTAAGTTCTGTAACTGCCTTGTTTGTGCTCTGGTGAATCACTTGCCCTCCCTGGACCTTTGCACATTGGTAAGGCCATTACCTTCCTTCCATGGTCAATGAGGTAGTAATCACCAACACAACGCAAAACAGCTACTTTCTACTTTTCAGAGTCGGAGGGATCCTAGAGCCGTGTTACACATCGCTTTTACATTTTCATTTTTTGAAATTTTAGAGTGTTTTTTTTAACGGCTGCTACCCTGAAACAATTGCTCAGAATGCTGAAGCTTCAGCTGTCCAGCTTTGCAGCAATTTTCCAAGGGCTAGAAGGGAAGGAGTTTGGGATTATCAAGGCAGCTAATGCACCCAGTTCATTATACTTGTATTGTGCTGGTCTCAACATGTTGTTCTTTGAAGCTCAGCAGATGAGGTTCTGTAGCCTACTTGGAGATTATCCCACAAGTCCCCGAGACTCCCAGTTCCCCATCTGAGAAGTATTAGATCAAAATGAGAATAAGTAGTTTCAGTCATAGCACCTATGAAATATTTGTGGCCTGGGAATCATTTGCAGGTAAAGATCATTGAGTCGTCTCAGGGACTAATATTATGCTGTGTGGAAAATCTGTACTCCATACTGTAACTTTACCAATTTGAATCCTCCCCGCCGAAAAGGTAAATAGTGGGATAAAGGTAATTATGGGTTTTCTCATCTTTTCTACTTACCTGTTCCCTGTTATGATTAAACACACATAGCTTATAACTCTTTTAGAAACAAACTCAATTACCATTATTATCCTTCCAACGCTTGCATGGTATTATAATCCATTTCAATCACAGTGGGACATAGTGGGAGTCAGGAGGCAAGTGCGTATGGGGGAAGATGGAGAGAGGCAAATGTTTTCCCTTCTATTGGTTTTGGGAAACATCCTTCTTCTCTGAAGGTACTTCTTGGGGAAAACTGTTTTCTTCTCAAGGCCTAATAAAGATTAGTGAGAGATGTCTGCAAAGCATTTGAAGCGCTTTGAAATAAAGACATGGATAAACATTCAGTATCACTGTCATTATCATTAAAAAGGAAAGCCCAGCATGTGATGTTTTGGGTCACTTCCAGCGGTCTTGTTTGATGTTCTTAGTTCCTTTTTTGACCTTTACCTCTTGATATCTTTATACATTTATTGAGGCTGTTGGACAAAGTCTTGAGATCCTAAGCAATATGGTGTTAAGAATGAATGACTGCTAGCCTCCATTTTTTATGGGTGGAATGCCTGAAAATGTGTTTAAAATGAGCAGTAAGGTTTCTATCTTTGGATACCTGTTGTTCAAGTTTGGCAATGTTGGTGGCAAACTTAATTTAGTATCTGATCATTTGATTTTTTTTTTCCAATTCTATTCCCTACCTTGGAACCAGAGTTTTAAAGGAAAATTTTCATTAAATAGAATAAATAACAAATTAACTAGGATTTTTTTCTGTACTGTGCTTATGAATTAGAGATAAATTGAAAGAATGAAGCAGATATAAAGGATCTAAAAAACAAATACTGTAAGAACTTCTGGAAATAATATAAGTACTTCCTAGGGACACGGTAAGTTCCAGCTTCTTGTATGTCAGAATGTAAATTATTTCATGCTAAAAATGACCATAATGATATCCTTGTAGTGTTACAAGATACCAAAGATACTAAATAAAGGCTAAATTATGTTCAGTATAATGTATTTAAGTGATAGTGTGTACCAATACATTTTACTTATTTGCTCCTTGGCCTGCAGGTTCTTAGTTCCCCAACCAGGGATTGAACCCGGGCCCTGGCTGTGAAAGCACTGAGTCCTAACCACTGGACCACCAGAGAATTCCCAGTACCAATATATTTTAGAAAGGTTTTCAATAGTACAGATTGAATTTAAAAGGACTTCCTTCTGGTCTTTGGAAGTCTGAATAAATCACAAAGTTTTATTTTGTGCCTTCTGTACTCAAGAACTTGCGCTCATCAGAATATCCTGTCCTCTGACTGGCAGTTCTATTTGAGAATTGAGTAGAATTATCACTCTTTTTTTTTTTTTAATGCTGCTGCTTTTTTTTTTTTTTTTTTGAGTTTTTGGGGTTACTGTGTTGTTTTGTAAAAAAAAAAAAAAGTGGGCGCATTCTTCATAACTCTAGTTAATGAATTGTTTATTTGTTTTAGATTTTAAATGCTTAACCTACAGTCACATTTGCTCATACACACATGTATTTTTCCCCTCTAGTCTTTCAACTGAGTTTGTTTTCTTCAGTTCCTACCCCAATTTCAGCATCTCTACTTAGGCGCACAGATTTTTTTATTTCTCAGCTTAGATGTCACCAAATAAATGTAAAGTAGGAAAACAAATTGAAATTTTCCATCAGAACCAAAGGAACGCAACAGAAATTGAAGATGAGGGTGGTATATATCATGTTAACCACGAATAGAAAATTATTTGACATTAACATCATGTTTAGCTTTATGCAAAAGCAACCACCCTGAAAGTACTATGGTAATGTATATGTTTGTATGATATACACATAAACACTCATTTTCAGTCCTTTAGGGGAAACTACTTCCTTTAAGCAAACCTTGGCTCAATCTCTGAAAACAGCTGCCTTTGGAGACCCTTAAGCCAAATTAATTATCTGGCCTTTGAAATTTTGCCTATTGAGAGGATGGTCATATGCAAAATGGATAACTTTAGGACAGTCCCCCCTCTGTATTCTCTTCCCTGGAGCTTCCTCTTTCACTTATAATTTTAGTTAATATCACTCAGCAGAAAAAAATTACTATTTGTGATCTCTTCACAAACTATCTTTCTGTTTCAGACTTGTCTCAGATTTAGCATGTTGGAGCTGAGTTCTCTTTTCTGTTCTGCTCACTCATCTCACCTCAGTTGTGTTGGCTGTCTCTCTCCTTAAGAATTTTAACCTACATGATGGTCCTTCTGTTTTCTTTCTCTCATTTTCATTTTGGGACCACCAAAAAAGTCTGTGCCCGCTGTCAGATAAAATGCCTCTTCTCACTATGAAAGGTTACCACTTTCGTGTCCTCCATATTACGTTGGTCGTATTCAGTTGGGATTTTGATGACCAGGTCTGTTCCCTTCTATGTCATGTACTGCACCAGGTTCACTGTATGTGTTCAGTGAATGCCATTAACTAGCCATCATTTTGTTGAACAGGTTGGTGTGTTGCTGCCATTGTTCATCTGTTTTCTGCAGGCTGCATTAACAGGCAACTGCATGCCGGATTACATGCTGACAGCTGTGTCTTCCCATCAGAAAATGATCCTTTTTCCCTGCCTATCAAATGAAAGCTTAGTTTTAAGAGAAAATTACAAAATACAGAAAATGAAAGAGAAGAACTGAAATCACAGCATCTGCCGTTTTCTCTATCCTTAATGGCAAGGCAGCTTCCTAGAGGATTTTATTGTAATATGTTGATGGAATGTTTATAGTCATCCTTTTGCAGTTTGTTTAGAAAGTAGTTTCTAAGCAGCAGTTCCCGCATCATCTAGAAAACTTTTAGCTAGAGAAACCACATTTCTTTTCTTTCTCAAGCTGAAAAACCACTCATCTTTTTTTTCCTTTTTTTTTTTTGAATTTAACACTTGGTCTTTATGGTGAGAGACTAAGTTACATGATCTTCCTTGTAAAAGGATGTTTCTCAGATTTTTGTGTTTTATAGCTTTCTGATTTCATTGCCATGGTCGACGTACTTATCAGGGAACTGTGACTATCTGTAGGAGTTCAAGTGTACACTGTAAAGAACTATCCCTCAAAAGAAGGAATAATTTCATAGCTGTTGCTATGGTAGTAGGTTTGGATGCGTCTTACCCTGGATCCAGACCTCTGAAATAACTGAGTCATATGTATGTTTTTTTTTTTCTTTTTTTTTTTTTTTGCGGTATGCGGGCCTCTCACTGTTGTGGCCTCTCCCGTTGCGGAGCACAGGCTCCGGACGCGCAGGCTCAGTGGCCATGGCTCACGGGCCCAGCCGCTCCGCGGCATGTGGGATCTTCCCAGACCGGGGCACGAACCTGTGTCCCCTGCATCGGCAGGCGGACTCTCAACCACTGCGCCACCAGGGAAGCCCCATATGTATGTTTAAAGCTAGGGAACTTACCATCACGTATTGCCTCACATCGACAATACCCTTTCCATAATATTTGGATAGGTAGGTCATGCCGTGACAGACTATTTGGTTCCCTCAGAGCCGTTACTTTATATTTTTCCCCAAAGGAATTTCAGTTCCTGTTTAATATTTGCTAGTTTTACTAGGTACTGAGGCAGAGAGGTAGTAGTAGTATTCTCCATGAAGAAGGAAATCAGTGTTTCTTATCTATTTTCCATATATTGTCAGTCTGTCCAAACAAACCACTATATGGAAACCTGATAAGGAACATTGTTTTCCTCTTGATATACTTGCCTGCTCAGCTCACCATACCCCACTTTGGAGAACCCTGTGGTAGAGTTTCAGCTCTCTAGATAAGGTGGAATATCTGTAAAATAGCTGAACCACTGAGCCTCCATAGATTTTCAAAACCCTGAAGGCGAGAGGAATTGGGAAGATGAAAGGGGGCCATTTCCTCAAAGAGTCCTAAAGTTCAAAGATGCAGCTCTGGGGTTCCATGGAGCCAATGCATCTGGAGCAGCCCAGTTCCTGGAGAGGTAACTGTTGCACTATAGCCTTCCTGCTGTTATCCTCTAAGGTGTTCATCTAGGTGGCCCTTGCCCTTCCACTGTGAATCATCTCCTCAAGTCCTTCTTTCCTTTTGTTGGCTGCTTTGAACTTCTTGTGTATTCATCTCCTTTACAAAGCAAGGGCTCTAAGCAGGGGATAGTAAACACTCTAGGTAGACTTTCACCCACGCTGTGTGAGAAGGATTGTTGAACTGTCGTGTTCTGCATATTTCAAAACTGCCAAAGAACTCTAAGTTCTTGCTCACTTGATTTCTTCTGTTTCTCTAATAACTTTGTAAATGATTTCTCTCCATTTGTATAATATCCAATGCATTATTTTTCTTCATTCTAGCTGATGTCAAGTCTTTGATAACCATCAATACAGAGAGGCTAGAGACATATTTTCTTTCCTCTTGAAGCTATTTTTCTAGAAGTGTTTGGGGCTAGATTCTAAGGGATTGTCTGGAATTTCTTTATAAAATTCACCATCAGTTGAGAGGATTTACTTTTGTAGTGTTACCTCTCAAGGTTACCACTGACTCATATTCTTTCTACAATTTCAGTGCGACCAAGATTTCGATTTGTATTTCAAAAGTCAAAATGAACTCTAATCTTTCCCTAGGAGAGAAGGGTGTCCCCAGTAGGTAGGAGCAACCCAACAATATCCAACTGTGTTTCTATTCAAGGCATGGTGCCAGTAAATGCACGTGGGTTGTGGTCTTGTAGAAAATGTAAGACATTACAATGAATCTCAAAAATCCAATCAGTCAGTTTCCTGACCTACACTGTAATCAAAACAGTAATGTCAAGTTTATCTCCACCTCAAGGTAGGTAGTCTGAAGCGTAGTCTTTGAACATGAAGACCTGTCCTCCACTACACAGGGTGGGTCACTCGTTGCTCCATAATAGCAACATTACCAGCAAGTTAGGACAGGAGAAGAAAACAACCACAGCCAACAGAAGCAGCAAAGGAATTCGAGGAAACACAATGTAATCATGATTTCATATATATATGTGTATGTATATATGTGTATATAATATTGTTATAATATTATACATGGATAAAAGAGCACGAATTGCATCCACTGTCCCCAAATTTTCTTGTGAGAGCATTTTGTGATAAGTTGTATGATGTCTGTTCCCTCAGTGTCAGACCACGTATGGAAATAAAAAACCATATAACCCTCCTTAGATTTTGAAGACAGGTATTCCTCTTTGAGAGAGTTGTAGTAATGATAATAGTTTTGGGGTGAATGGGCAGCTATCATATATTGGCTTTAGACTTATAGGTCTTAGTTGCCATTTATTCTACTTTCAAGTGTATTCAGAGGCCAACAGGTACTTAATAAAGAAATAGGGACTTCCCTGGTGGTGCAGTGGTTAAGAATCCACCTGCCAGTGCAGGGGACACGGGTTCAGGCCCTGGTCCGGGAAGATCCCACATGCTGCGGAGCAACTAAGCCCGTGCGCCACAACTACTCAGCCTGTGCCCTAGAGCCCACAAACCACAGCTACTGAGCCCACGTGCCACAACTACTGAAGCCCGTGCACCTAGAGCCTGTGCTCCGCAACAAGAGAAGCCACCGCAATAAGAAGACTATGCACCGCAACGAAGAGTAGCCCCTGCTCACCGCAACTAGAGAAAGCCCTCACGCAGCAACGAAGGCCCAACACAGCCATAAATAAATTAAAAAAAGAAAAAAAAAATAGTCACGGGGCTTCCCTGGTGGAGCAGTGGTTAAGAATCTGCCTGCCAATGCAGGAGACACAGTTTCGAGCCCTGGTTCAGGAAGATCCCACATGCCGCAGAGCAACTAAGCCCGTGCGCCACAACTACTGAGCCTGTGCTCTAGAGCCCAGGAGCCAGAACTACTGAGCCCACGTGCCACAACTACTGAAGCCCATGCGCCTAGAGCCTGTGCTCCGCAACAAGAGGAGCCACCGCAATGAGAAGCCCATGCACCACAACTAGAGAAAGCCCGCACACAGCAACCAAGACCCAACACAGCCAAAAATAAATAAATTTATTTATAACAAAAGAAAAGAAGTAGTCAAAACTTCTACTCGCTTCCTTTGGAGTCCATAAGTTAACATATAATTAAATAATAATTAGACTCAATGTTCCCTGGTTTGAGTGCTCTTTAATATATGCTGACCCTAAAAAGCTTTTCTGGCATTATTGGTGTTAAGTCTATTTCTCTATCATAAGCTAGCTGGTTTCCCATTGTATTTCATGATTAATACTCATATTGAAACTCATACGTACTTGTGTGAAAAACATTTTGATAATGTTCAAACAGATGCCAGTCTCTTGGGAGTCACCCTAATAAAGAGGGTCACCCTTAGCTCCCCCTAACTTTATTTACTATCATTTTTGAAGTCTCTCATTTTATCTTAGTCTCTAGGTGATGTTCTTTTTCAAGTTGTACATTGCTCTCAGAAAAAAACAATACACTGTCCTCCCTCCGCTGTGTGCTACCCCATAATAATAAATCCAGCCTTACAGATCTTCTGTCTTTGAGGCTTCTGTATCGTGTGGTAGTGCAGATTTCTGCTTCATCTCAAGGCCTTGTTTCCCCACGCCATTATCCTCTAGCTGTCAGCTGTACACCTCCTAAACTGCTTAGAAAAGAATCTGTTTCTCCTGGCCCCAGAGCTGACCTTGACCCTTTCCCAGTCCTGAGCACTCCTGGAAACTCAGCCCCCTCAGCACCTAATTCATGTCTGATACTCTTAACTTTCTTGCTCTGGCCTCAGGAGAGAGAGCACATTCTGAACACTCCTGCTTTTGTGTCGGCATCTCTGTGAGGTGATTTGGAAGGACTCCAACCAGGCATGGAAGGGCTCTTTGATAATATCTGATGGGTGGGTAACAAATTCGGGCACCTAGCCAAGACACACATTGCCTGTAATCGTTAACTCAGTCTGTAAACAGTTCAAACGGCACTGAGAGGCCGTCAGTTATTATATTAGAAGAAGCCTTTCATCTCTCTTGCTTAGCAGCCAGGCGTCCAGCACTGGCCCCCACTGGGGCCACTGGAGCCACGGTGTTCTGTGCACAGCCACCAAGGCCTGAGCCACACCGGGATGGACAGTGGAACCTGCTCCAGTGACTGCCTTTCCAACTTTCAGCATTGGAGCAATAACTAAATCATTCATTTCCTTTTGTTCTGCACCTGGAAGATGCTGGAAGGAAAAAAAAAAAAAGAGAAGTAAACCCAAGAAACCTTGACCAGGAATAAGTAGTGGGGAAGGAATTATATCACCTGGGATCGGAAATTTCATTTTTCAGCTCAATTTTCCTACCCACATTCATGTTTTGAAAGCTTTACAACCTAACCATTCACCTTTTTGTTGTCCCTTGTTGTCCCTTTACTCCAAATTGATTTTAAGATTGGTCCTCAGGGTACCTCATGCCTCCAACCAGCTTTAAAGTTATTCCGTATTACTAGACCCGAAGTGCAAGACACAATGCTGAGCCCGAAGGAACGTGAAGATTGCAAACATTCCTGCCCTCAAGGTACTTACTAATTGAGACTTTTAAGATAATACCAGGCATATACTGGAGATAAGTACCACCAGGAGCATTTATAAGTGCCAAATATGGTGTACACTGAGTTTCTACTGGAGGTCACAGCGGTGTGGACAAGGCTGATCAGGGAAACTCCTTTCCAATTCTGTGAGAAAACTTTTTTCAGTAACTTTTAAAAAATTGACCTCTTTTCCTTCATGTTTCTCATCCATTGTCTTTTGCCTTTTTCATTGAATTGCTAATTTTGCTAGGCACGTACTGAGTGTTGTAGGTGTTTGGTGAATGAAATCAGTAAGTCTCTTTTAGAATTACCAGAAGATGGTGCAGGAAAACCAAGCACAACTTATTCTAAGCATCTTAATTGCAGAGGACCCTTTATTGATGAATATATTTACAGTTGTTCAGATTAGTTTTAAGGCTACTGTTGCTGAAGTGGTTTGTTCCACATAGCACTGGAGCAAAATTTAGATTAGGCTGTAGTTTTAAATAAACAAGTGAAATAAAATCCTATTCTCACCATAATCAAGGGGAGCATCAAAGCCCCGGGTTATGCCCCTTACACCAGAATCCTAAGTATAAAGCAGCTAGATTCTTTTCCTCTACAAAGCAATATCTTAACACTTGCCCCACTTCCTTCAACTGAAGGAAAATGATAGAGCCGTAAGACATTCTTCCAGGAAAAAAAAAAGGGGTTTTGAGGGGTTGGGAGGGAGCTGTCTTATATAATTAACTTGACTGGGGTCCTCATGACTTATTAGAAAGCTCTGACCTCATGCCTCTTATTTTCTTTGCTTCATTTTCCATTTTGCTCAGCTTTCTGGGTCACCTTTTCATCCCCTTTTCATATTTGGGATTTGGGGTTTGCCTCTGTCCTACCATCCGAGTTTTCTGTGCTGATTCTGAATGTAGCTTTGGAAGAGCATGAATAAAAGAAAAAAGAAGGCGTGGCTTGAGGGTGTGCAAGCTTGAACTCCATCCTGTGTTCTGCGTCTGCTTTACCAGAGTCTGCTGAGGATGAACTCCGGTAAATCCTTTCTTTTACCTAGGATGACAGTACTTTCCCATACTTCATAGAAAAAAGCAGCTCAATCTTAAAGAAAGAAATGAAATCCTTTAGTTTATTTATTTTATTTTTGCTGTGTTGGGTCTTTGTGTCTGCGCGAGGGCTTTCTCCAGTTGCGGCAAGCAGGGGCCACTCTTCATCGCAGTGCGCGGGCCTCTCACTATCGCGGCCTCTCTCGTTGCGGAGCACGGGGTCCAGGCGCGCAGGCTCAGTAGTTGTGGCTCACGGGCCTGGTTGCTCCGCGGCACGTGGGATCCTCCCAGACCAGGGCTCGAACCCGTGTCCCCTGCATTAGCAGGCAGATTCTCAACCACTGTGCCACCAGAGAAGCCCCAAGAAATGAAATCCTTTAGAAGAAAAGAGGCACTAGAGCAAACAAAATCAAGTTTTTTTTACCAATTGCTCAGCATTGTTATTTGTTCATGGTAAACATAGTGGTTATTTGAAAGGATGTGTTAAATCACATTTATACAACAGGATTGTAGAAGTGCAGAATTTATAAGGTACTTGTACAAGGAAGCTTTGAGGCCTGCTATCTGATCCACTCAATTCAATGCCTTGGTTCATTTTGAGGTCGTTTACAGGTTTAATATGATGGAGAATAATAGAGGAAGCCCTGCTCTTCCACCTGAATACAGCCTGTCTTTTGGGAAATGATCAGTCTTAAATTCTGGCTCCCCACCCTCATTCCTTTCCTTGTACATGTTAGTAAGGAAGCTGCCTACCATTATTTTGGTGCCTCTAGATCAGTGGTTCACAAATTTTAATGTGTATCAGAATCAGTTTTAGAAAGCTTCCTAAGACACAGATTGCTGGGCCCTGTCCCCAGAGTTTCTCATACAGTGTGACTGAGGTGAGCCCTGAATATTTACATTTTAAACAAATTCCCAGGTAATGTTGATGTTGCTGGGTCTTCGGGACCACATTTTGAGACCCAGTGCTTGAGGTTACTGCCTACTTTATAACCATGATGACTTTAACAGGTACCGACCATCTTCACAGGGCCAGAGTATCCAACTTGTGTTGAAGTGACTGAGGCTTTACTGTCTGGAAGTGGACAGTTAGGTACAAGAGATTTTGTCCTACTTGCAGAGATTAAGTGGCCGGAAGACTAGGTCATCTACCTACAGGCACCTGGCAAATGGCTTACCAACTCTTTTAAGCAGCAGGTAGCAGGTAGCAGGTGGGAGCTCACTCTTGGAAAACCTATTAGCTGGACTACAGAACTAATAATATGACATAAGGAGAATAAAACCAGTGCTTTTGATTAGTTTCTGTGTCATCCTCAAAGAGAAGATTCCAAGGTTGCCTTGTCTTTAGGAATTCTCATTTTTCTTCCTTCCACTTCCCTGAACTACAGAACCCCTTAGGCTGCACATTAGATCATTTTAGAAGCTAAGTGATTCGAGTTTCACTCTAGTGTAGCAGCCTGCACAGCACCTTCTCTTCTGGATTTATTGTAGTGGGACCTGCTCAAGTGAACCAACAGCCACAAGCTCTACTTTTAATAGGATTCATTTATGCAGCCATTTTAACCTTAAGTCTTTTCATGCATTACACTTAACATTTAATGTGTTACATCAGTAGTACTATATCTGAAGATATAAACAGTGTTTGGCAAATCTGTAGCTCCAGCGCCGTCTTTTGACTCAAACTCCAGTTCTTATTTCGAATTGCCTGTAGGATTTACATGTTCATCTCGAATTCGGCCTTCCCGAGACTGAATTAAATTTTCCCTGCTCAAAATGAACCTCTTTTTCCTATGTTCCTCTTTTGGTTGATGCAACATTTCTCCCCAGTTCTCCAGGTTTAGAAACTTTAACTCCTTCATCCCTATAGTTCAATCTGTCAGCAAGTACTTTCAACACTTCCTTCATAATTTCTGTGATTCATCCCTTTGCCTTTTAACTGTTAGCACCAGAGTTCACACTCTCATCATGCCAGTAATAGGTTACTGGAACAGCTCTCGTATTGATTTTCCTACCCCCAGTTTTCCTTTCATTCCACTGCAGTTTTTACTCTGATACTGTATTGTTCTGCTTAGAATACTGTTTTGATCATGAGCTCCCCTTGCTTCAGAGTTTAGGATGATTCCTTTTTCACAGATGGCCAAAAAGGTCTAACTCCTATCTTGTCACTCACTGGCCTTCACAAGGGCACCCTACCTCAGCTATCCAAACCATCTCTGCAGATCTGTTTTTTAGTCATACAAGTCATGTACCTTGAAGACTTGAGAAAAACTGGTCAAGGACCCTACTTTTCCTCTCACTTGGACCCTTGTTTTTTTCTCAAGGCTGTAGCTGGGAAGTTCCCTAAATCCATTTGACAGATGCCAGTGGACCAGAATCCTGCTTATTTTACTTACATAGCTATTTTTCTCCTATTTGAAGGGCTGGCTTAAGATCTGTCTCCTCCGCAAAGCCCACAGGACCTATTGGCTGTACCACACCATGTGACACTTGATGATAAATCATTTTGTACCACCATTTAGTTTGTGTATATGTGTGTATTATCTCCCCAAGAAAACTGTGACTCTTGGGAAGGACCTAACACAATTTTGGGAGGGAGATAGGTGTTTACAAATACTTGCCAACTAAGAGGCCGTATTTCAGGCCCATTCTGAAGTGCCCATGGGGAAAATCTCCATGAGTCCCCATCTAGCCTCCTACTCAATAGTGACATCGCGTGACCCTCTATATCTTGACAAGGAACATTGGGGAGCTATTGATCTTCCCTGTTATAAAGGGTTTTGGGGGGAATTGTAGCAGTTGCTATATTTTAGGGAGAAAGATGGCTCCAGAAACAGGCTTGATAATGTCCAGGCTAAGAATAAACTTAGTGACAGACAGCAACTCCGCTAGTTAGGTATTTGGCTAGGAAGGGAGTTCAGCGTCTGAAGCGTTTCGGGTAGGTGTGGGCTTAGCAATTAGATATGCTGCTACTTTCTGAGGTAAGCCTACCTAAAGGCAAAAGCGTGGCCCGATGATGGGTGCCCGATGACTCCTGCAGTGTAAGAACTCATTTATAGGCGTCTGCCCAGAGGTACCCACCCGAACAGACACTAAGAAGCAGCAAAGGAAAGTGCCCAGGACTTCAGTGTAGTCACTGTGTCAACAGCAATATCCGATAAGGTGGCTTTTTTATGGGGGGGCGATGAGGGGAGGAGCTGATGCACCTGTGGTTAGTGACTCCGAAACTTGGTGCCACATTCTATGGCACCATGAAGCCACCTTATGCTCCAGCCACCCCATGGCGGCTGATGTTTTAGAATTACCTAGTTACTAACTGAGCCAAGAGGAAATGGACTGGATGAAAGCCAGAGTAAGGTAGAGTAATCTCTTAGCCGAGCCACATTCGAAACCCATGAAGCCAAATGGCTCTTCGGGACTCCTTTCTATACCAGTGGAGCGATTGTCATTGTCACCCTAACAGTGTTTGCTTTTTATAGGTATCACACGTTTTTGCTTGCCTCTTCCTAAGACAAATGTATGTTTTCATTTCAATGTATTCAAATGAGCCCCTATGGCTCACACAGTTTGCCAAATTATGATATCTCAAGCAGGAACAGGGTCCAGACAATTCCTGTTGGCTGAACTAGGGCTGAACTTAATCCTAGACTGACTCAGCTTCTCTGTTAAAGTTGTTTGGAATTCTGATATCCCGCCAGAGATTGTTTCTAAAGAGTTCTCAGTGTGAAGTATGAATCACAAATGAATGGAGTCTCGGGAGACCAAAAGCTCAAGCTCAAGTAATAACTCAATACACATTTATTGATTGCCTGTTACGGTAGGGCACTGGGTTACGTGGGATATAAGGAAACCCCTTGACCTCAATGTACTAGATGAGGATATAAAGCAGAAGATGAAAAGTGCCTTACAATAAATACAAGCAAGTCGATTGGGACATTTCAGTTGAAGAAGAGATTCTTCATGAAAGAGGTGGCATATAAGCTTGTCCTTGAAAGATAAGTAGGATGTTTTAAAGTGACAGGATAGGAGTTAAGAGGCATTCCAAGAGAATGTAAGAGAATAGTGAGTAATACAATTTGGTTGGACAAGTAGTATAGTACATTTAGGAGGGAAATGGAGATAAAGCTGAAAAGGGAGAGGAGAAGAGAAAGGAGTCAGTACTTTTTGAGTGGCTACTATGTGCAGGAATGGCTGGTACTTTCATTGCATTTATTTCATTTAATCTGTAGAATGATTTTCTTGGGTGGATGGTGGTACCCTCATTTTTTTACCCATAAGGAAACCAAGACTCAAGAGGTTAGGCCACCCTTCAAAGTCACACACATCTTGTACGTGGCAAGAGTTGAAATGTGAAACCAAGCTGTCTGATTCTAAAGCCCTGATTTGATAGGCTGAGTCTGAGTTTAATTCAGAAGGCAGTGGAGAGCCATTATGGTATTTGAACAGGACAGTGATATGATCAGTGCTATCTTTAGGAGATTGTTCTTGCAGAGATATACAGAGATTTAGAATAGTGAGAGATTGGAGACTAGTTAGAAGCCTATTGTAACTGTTCAGACTCCAGAGACATAGAGAAGGTTGGTTTCCAAATAGGAGTTTAAGTGATTGGATATGGGGAGGAGGAATCATAATGACTCTGAGATGCTCAGGCTAGATCTTTAGGAAAATGATGTCCCCATTAACAAAAAGGGTAAGGGTAAGAGGGCTTATTGGTTTAGGGTAGAGTAGAGGGCGAAGATGGTCTGTAGGTTTGCAATATTTGAGTTTGAGGTACCAGTAAGATGACAAAGAAATAATGTCCAATAGGCCTTTTGAAGTACAGGAGAATTTGACTTTGGAGACAAATTTGGGAATTATCATCAAAGATATTGGGGTGCTAAGAATACCAGAGAGAAATAATAGAAATCAGAGAATATGTCTATATTTAAATGAGAGGAAGAAGAGAAGAAAAAGAAAGAGGCAACAGATAAGGGACAGTCAGAGAAGTAGCATTATGTCATGAACCGCAGGTGAGGAGGGTGTCAAGAATGGGTATTCAACAAATCAGAAGGAATTTAGGAATATTTGTCTTCCTTTAGCCTCAGTCCCTTTTCTTAGGAAACAGCTGGCACCATTAAGTTCAGATATGTCCTTTTTTTTTTCCCCCTGCTTTTAACTCTGTTATGGAGGAAATCAGGAAATCAAGAGAACTGTCTATTAAAGATGTGTTTGGTGGTCACATTTTTAATTTAAGCTAGTGAAAGCTCTCAATTTTTGTGCTAGCAAAATAAAGTAAAAAATTTCAAGACTTGCGCTAAATCATTGGAGGTTTAGTTCCCAAGGAGGCTCTTGTAATTTTGGTGCTTCTGTTCTTTGACTCTGTGATTCTTCCTGTGATCCATCCAGTCTCCTTTCATTATATTTAGTACACGAAATCCACGCCCAGAATTCAGGATTCCTGGTTGCAAGCCCAATATGCATTGTGTTGTTTCTTCAACCTAATTTGTGATATGGGTAGTACTAATAAAGGAGAATAAAATAGCTAATGAAGGATTATAAAGCACTTTGCTAATACAAACTGCAACATCAAAGCTGAATAATAGTCTTAATTTCGGGTGAAGGGTTCCATTAGCAGAGTAAAAATAAAAAGGACAAAGGGTAGTGTCGCTTTGTACCTTGATAACAGTGTACCAATCACAGAGCGCTGCTATCGATCCTCATTGCCCTGTGAACTCTCAACCCAGGAATTTGGCTCCCCTCCCTAACTCTCTAAGTACTTCCCTCACCCACTAAGTCTGATGATGGTACCTCCCTGAATCTCCTGACAAATGCAAACAGGAACTTCTATTCAGCAGAACTAACTTGGTAACTGAGAAGATTCCTCTTCCATTTATCAGCACTTTGATTATCTTTTGGTATCTCTTACCATCTGCGCTTAGCAAGAAAAATAAAGGGGTTTGGGCAATTAGGAAGTAACAAAGAACTCATAGTTCACAAAGAACAAGTCAAGGGATGTTTGGAATATTTGAGCATGCAGTCATATTTGGCGTGAGGTAGCCTCCCTACATCCTACTCAGGGCAGGGTAGGCTGGCGAGCTGATCAGGCTGCTGGGAACCTGAAACAAAGGCAAATGGCCTTTGTTTGACGTCAAATGACGTCAAATGGCCCCTCAACTGAAGTCTTTAAATTCTGGGCTTCAGACACATCAACTTCTTAGGGTATAAAGAATGGAGAAAAGAAATATAATTTGTCGCTCATTCCACTAAAGGTAAGTTAAAAGAACGCACTCAGAAAAAGCATGGAATACTGTTGGGAGTAAATCAGCTCTGAATTGTTCCGTGCAGATCACTGGTGCAAGTCCTCATAACATCTTGGTAGGGACTGAAGTTCACCTGAGACACTCAGCCGACACTATGGCCTAAAGCCAGTGGGGAGCAAGACTTTCTTTGGGTCAATTCTATAGGCATGATAAATAAATAAAGTTGTTTTAATAGTATCAAAATGGCTCCTGCCCTGAAGGAGCTCCCCATCAGAGCTAGGAGATAGACTAAAGGACCCAAAGTGACAAGAGAGCACTTCCAAAGCGACATAGCTTTGGACATAGAGTAAGTTAGTCTACCCGTTCATTCCATGTTCTCCTAGTATGTATGTGCTGTGCTCTGTGAATTTGCATTCCGCATGTCTTGTTTCACAGATGGTCTTAGGACTGTTTTACATGTTTTACATGAGCGGGTGTATGCATGACTATAGATCTGCTGTTAGATTCTAGTCTCTTGAGGGCAGGAGCTATTCCCTTTTTTTTTTTTCTGGCAGGGAAATGTGTTAAGGATTATGCTCGACTTTGCACATTGATACTGAGGAAAGACAATAAATAAGAGTATCCGGGTATGGGTTATTAAGTAGGAAGTTCCTCCTAAAATAAGTGAGTTTTGTTCGGGGTTGTGGAGAAGATTTAGACATCATGTAAAAGGGAAGGAAGAGACCTCTCCCTTGCTAAGAGGTCAAAATACTATAAAGCTGACTTTAAAACTTAGAGGGAATATACAGGTTTCTGAAGAGAAAGCAGAAATCTGAAAATATTCATATCCTGATCAAATAACAAGGCAACCACCAAACTTATTTATCTCAGATCTGTTTATTAAAACAGATAATTCAACATGCATATTTTTCTTAACATCTACCGTGTACTAAGGGATGAATAATACCTAGTCCCTGACTTGAAGGAGCTCAGGATCTACTTTACAGGAAGGAGGAAAGGACTAGTGTTTTGTTGAACATCTATTAAGAACCAGGCGTTCTCCTGAAGGAAATGGGTAAGAGAGTGGGTCACAGTGGAACACTGAAACAACTAACTGTAAAAGGTAAGTGTCATTTAAGGCTTTTGAATATATCACTTTAGGAGACTACATGGGGGAAAGCATTTAATTTGGGGGACTGAAGGCTGGTGAGAGGATTAGAGAAGGACCCGGTTTGGGCTGGGCTGGGAGGTCAAGGGCAAAAAGGGGTGGGGAGCTGTAGGACTTAGAGCTTGGAGTCTCTGGCTCACAGGGGAAGGGGAGGTGCCACTTTTCTCTCTGTAGAGCCAAGGAGATAGGGGAAAGGTTCATAGGAAGAGAAAGTAAAAGGAATATAGCAGCGAACCAAACTAGCTTCCCATCTTATACACTTCCTGTAAAAGATTTCTTAAGAGCAAAGACAGTGTTTTTCTGGTCTCATTCTCTTTAATGCCTAGAACTCTGCCATAGGAGGCCACTTCGATGTCTTACTTTTTAGTTCCTAGGAGCTCAAGAGTTGCTGCTATTAGGAGTTACTAAAGTATTCAGAGGATGGAAATAGCAATGGCACAAATGCCAAGATATCCAGGCACCATCCATAGAGACCCAGTGAAATGCTGAGCCCAAAATGGTAGTACCTCCTAGGTTCTCACAACACTAACTCTTACTTTTTCTTTTATCCCCTGCCTAGAAGGCTGCACCATGGGTGGGAATAAAAATCTACTCTCCTGTTGCATCCAGGCAGCTGCCAGCAGTCTGTTTGCCTTGTTCTTTGCTGGCAAATCATTAAACAGCCCCCCCAAAGCAGGCCTCTTCCCCAGGGCCACCCCATGGACAGGGGTTCAGACCTGTGGTCAAAGGGCTGTCAGCAGTCAGGCTGGAGCCCTTGGGCTGTCTCCAGCACAAGCCTCCCCTGACAGTTGCCTCTTCTGAACAGAAGCCTCCTTGGCCTGATCTCAAACCCCAGTGGCTTTTGAGGAGACACTCTGGGCATCTGTGTTGGCTGTGGCTTGAATCATTTTGTCCTCCTCCTCCTGATGTAATTTCTAAGTGCAGCTATCCCTGTATTTCCTCCGTCGTTTCTGTATTGAAGCACAGGCCCGTGCTCCATGTTTTTTTCCCACTTTGCAATGTAAATGGAATAGTATGTTACTGCCCAGGAGCTGGGGAGTGTGACCAGCCAAGCAGACTCTATAGCTTCACCCCATCCCCACTCACAATGGGACAGTTAAAACCTGGGCATCGATTTGGTTGCGCTGGCCCATTTGGATACAGTGTCTGCCCTCCAAGGGCTTCTAAGCCAGTCGTGGCAGACGGCAGTATGGAGCAGAGTCTGCAGGGCAACTTGAAATCCCTACAACCTGTGAGCAGGAGACTAGGCCAGAAAGACATGGACTGTGTGTGTGAAACAACCAGGTTAATGTAGCCATTTCACACTCTTGCACTGAAATCACCAAACTTAGCAACGCTTGAGTAGCTCTGCTGATAGTCCCGGTACACCTCTGGTGTATTTAAATGAATCATCTGATTTCCTCAAGTTTCATTTCTTTGGTCTTTTTCACAAGGACTGTCTGCTTTTAGTCTTTGGCCTTTTCAGCATTAAAATCTGAACCTAACTAATTACTTAAAAACAAACAGTCCCTGCTTCCAGCAGGTTTCTAAATTCCTACCATCTCTGGCATGAGTTTGGCTAGAACAAGAATAACAAAATAATAAAGCAAACTGTGTCAAGGCTGTTTGCAAACAGCACATTGGGTTAAATGTGAGAGTTCAGTGAACTCTCTCACTGTGGTAAGAGTGAAGGCCGTGCCTGGGAAGGGCCCTGTCCAAAGCCTCCTTAGACCCTTACCCTGGAAGCGTGAGGGGCGGGAATTAGCCCTTGCGATGCTGCTACCTGTGTGAAGACCTCAGCCTTTCTGCAGCGGCCTCTCTGAACGAGACCCGGCTAAATGCGGGGCCTCCAAAGCGGTGCCTCCCGTAGGATGGAGGTCAGGGCGGGCGTCAGAATCTCCCATGACAGTGGTCGCTCACGGAGTGCAGAACTCAGCTGACATTTCAGGACCTCTTGGTAGGATTCCTAGCAGTTTGAGGCAAGGTAAATGCCTTACCTGGTGGAGGGAAAGAGTCCAAACCACATGACTGGCGTGCCTCCTAAGGTCTTGATGTCTGTGGGCCTCAGAGCCTTGGCATTCTGTTTCACAGCCTTCCTTCCAAAGCGTGCTGACGTAACTAAAATGGTATTTGATGGGCTTCTCCCTCTCCTTTGCTCCTAACTTCATGAGTAGCTTCTTGGTGCCCCTGTAACTAGAGGTCATTCTGGACTGAGTCAGGACAAAACCTGTTTCTTATATGGGAAGATAGTGGACAAAAAGGTCCACCTCTTGGGTAGTTGTCACTTTTCTCCTTCTCTCTCTCTGGTTACTGCCAAAGAAGGTTTCTTCTCTGACATCAATTTATTTCAAAAACAGCTCAGATGGTTAGCTTTCTCTTCTTTCCCCGCCCTTTCTTCTTCCTGCTTGTGGCTCTGCTTATGACCCTGTGACCCACCCTTACAAAGACAGCAGGCAGAGTGTGCGGTCAGGAAAGCCCCACCACGGGGCCATCGTAGGGTAAAGAGGCCCAGTTCCATCACGGAGCCTGGACACGATCTGAGACAAGCAGAGGTGAATTTTTAACTTGAAGAATGGAGGCTCTAATGTGGGGGGGGGAGACAGTGAGGGAGATGGCAGTCTAGCTGAATGTCCATTATCTGGGTCTGAGCTTCTGTGACCTCTAATTTTAGGACACACCTTTCGTATCCTAGACAAACACGGACTCTTCACTGGGAAAGCACCTCTGAGCAGTGTCTGGGTCTGGCTGCCTTGCTGTGGCTAGAAGAGATGAGATAAGCCCTAGGGGAGAGGAAGGAAGCTGAGGATGCTGGGCAGAGAGAGCCTAGGCCCAGAGGGAGAAGGAGCAGACAGACTTGGCTCCTGTCTTGTTGCTAAGACTGATTCAAGTTTGAAAATTCTAGGAACGTAGGCCCCCCTGAAGCCTTCTGTTCAGGCATTGTAGTACTCGGCTGGTGTTTGCTGTACCACACGGAATACTTCCTGACGCGTAGACCTGGAGGTGGCGTGGTGGAGTAGTCAGGGAGCTGGGATTGAATTTAGGAGGACTCAGCTTCCTTTGAGCGCCTCCGTATGTAACCATGGGCCGTCTGCAAGGTGAGGCTCGCATTCCTCATCTGCGTAAAGCAAGTTTTAAAGGTCCCTTACAGGTCTGGACCAGGCTCAGCTGTTAGCAATTCACATCTCTTTTATAAATTGTATGACAATTGGATGCAAGTTGAGTCTTATTCATTCTTTCACCAAATACTAAGGTCCTACAACATGCAAAGCCCCCTGACGGGACCCTTGGTGGGCTCAGCTCCTCCATGCAGACGGTGGCCCTGCCTTCTGTTGGAAGCTGGCGGGTCCTTTCAGGTCTTCTATTAACAGCCCTCTTGCTCACCAGTGCCCCTGCCCCCAGGAAGCTTTTCTGGATCAGGTTAGAAATACTGGAGGCCTCTGTCATCCATCCTCTCTCTTGCTAGTCCCTTTCCATCAGGGTTATGCTTCTCTCACCCCACCAACATTATTTTCTTTTGTACCTTAAAAAAGTTACACAGTTAAGCAGGAATACATTTTCCTTGTAAAAGCATTTTAACAAAATCGATAAAGGGAAACTTCTCTTGACAATTCCCCAGCCTCCCAACTTAATTGATTAAGAAACTCAGCCATCCCAAAGAGGTAGAGATGCAGGCTAACGTATGGATGGGAAAGAGGTCTAGAAGCTTCCAAAGCCTAAACAATTGCCATTAGGATCAACCTGTAGATGTGAGCGTTGACCTCGTTAACTAAAGGGCAAGATGACCAAACTGGACCTCAGAGACTGTTCTGGTACTGGGAGCCAGAAGCAGCAACTCCAGGCCTGTCTGCTTTTCCCAACCCCCCAGCTACAGGAGCTTGACTTTATGAAGCTGGTGTGTCCTGCCGCCTGAGATAAAAGTCAGGTAGTTCCAAGTTCAGGTAATGGAGGTTGCACAGGACAGGATGATTATAAAATCTGAAAAGAGGAAATGGGCAGAAGGTGCCTTTGATGCCTGGCCAATGTTCCTGATTACAAAAGCAAAATTGTAGCAGGCAGTAAAGTTACCTGTCCAAGGCCTGGGTGAAGGTCTGTGAGTGGAATCAGAGAAGTGAGAGATTACTGCGGCAGAGCTGGGCTGGGAAACAGGAGACAGTAAAGAATTGCTTGCAAAGGCACACACCCCAAGAGGAGGAGATGCCACGGATAAAATAAGGCCAGCGTTAAGTTCGGGGCTCAGTTGAGCCCTGGAATGCCCTTTGTGAGGAGGTAATGAGATCACATGGCCTCCTTCATGGGAAGGAGGCAGGCTGAGAACTGGAAGAGCTTGTTCAGTGGGGTTCGGAGGGCTGAGCCCAGGAGGGAAGTGACCGTGGATAATGAGCTGTCCCAGACTGTGCCTTGTGGAACACTGGCATTCAGAGGCGCTGTGACGACTGCCAAGGGAGAAGTAGTCAGAAAGGGCTTTGTCCCTTCCAGGAATAAGGAGGGATTTTACCATTGCAGATGCAATAATAAAAACAACTACCATTTTAACGGGTCCCTACTGAGTGTCGGGCTCTGGGCTAGGCACTTATGGCCATTAAATCCGGTCTTCGTGATAATCAGGAGGCGTTTTTTTTTTATCCCATTCTGAAGATGAGGAGCATGAGGCTCAGAAAAGCTAAGTAACAACCTGCCCCAGGTCACACAGGTAAATGATGGAGTCAGAAAATGTACGTAAGGTCTGTTTGGGGAGGGAAGGGAAAAATCAGAACCAATAAGTTTAAGGAGGAGGACAGAGACAGAGAGAACAGACACAAGAGCGTGAAATATAACACACACCACTAAAGACCTACATCTTTACATAGCTGTTTAACGTGTGTGCAAAGCGGAGTTCTCAGCCAGAGTGGCCTGGACACTGTGAGCCAGTCCTCTTAATCTGCTTCTCATAGCAGCATCTGGAACGGGGTGTCGCATCTCCTGGCCTTTTAGGAATATGCAAATAACCAATCCTTAAGCTCACCAACTTTCCAGGAACGCTCCCCAGCCACACCCACCCCGAATCCTGCAAGCCCATTTCTCTTGGCCCTCTCCTAGTGTCACTGAGAGGACGGGTGGCCGATGAAGAAATCACGTTTGCATCTTTGTTATTAGGGCACCTTGCATCCCAAGGAGGCAGATGCATTTCGATCTGTTTTCTTCTCAGGAGCCCTCTTCCCAGCTGAAAATTCCCTGGAGGAGGGGGCAAAGACAGCCCCTGTGTTACACCCCAGGGAGACTAACACTGCCTTGCTAGGTAATGCACAGCACCCTGGGTTCAATGGCCTTTTCTTGGCTTTTGCTTTTAATCTGAGAATATGTACTTGAGAAGCTCTCATTGTAAAAGAAACCAGACAGAAGTATAGTGAGCATGATTTTCATGCCACAAATATGACTATACAAGAAATACCATGGTACTTTATTATTTTTTTAATTGAATTAAACCTGACTTCAAGGTCCTATCCCGCTAGGTCAATGGAAATTTGTTTTCATGGGAACTCCCCTCATAGAGCAGCCAAACTGAAATAGCTAAGGGACATCTCTGATACTTGTTCACTCTGGTCTCCACAAATATGCCCATTGTCCAAGCACAATCCAGGTAGGCACAGCATCTTTGCTAGGGTCCAGCCTCCTGGGGTCCACCCCTTCTGGGGCACAGGCTGTAGCTTCCGACAACTTGGCACATCTCCAGGCTCCTCCCCCCCACCCTCAAGATTCCAGGAACTCTGACCACCTGCGCCGCTCCCCACCCCCACCCCCAAGCCGCCTCTCCTTTCTGCTTTCAGGACACTCACATTTCCTCAATGAGTTCAGTCTTTCATGGAAAGTCAGGAAGATAGGTCTTTACCAACATTTGCTTTTGGCCAGTGCCCCTGAGGCAAGGAAATAGAAGGCGAGCCTCTCTTCTTGGAACGGGAGGAGGGAAAAGACAGGAACAACGTATAAATAGCTGTCATTCTTTTTTAGTCTTCCACAACAGCACAAAATGAAACTCAAGTTAATATCTCCACATATTAGCCTATGATCGAAGTACTCAAAGCAAAACACCAAAGTCTCTTCACCATTTCCTCTGTAATTCCTCTCCCAAAGCCACGGTTGTCAGGATTTGGTGTGCATTGTGCTGTCTTTATAGGTATTTGGTTGTAGACATTCAATATTTAATTTTAAAACCTGTGTAGCAGGCACTGGAGGGGCAGTGGAGGTCTGTCAAAGCTGGGGGAGAGAGGGAGGGATGTACGCAGACAACTGAAACACGCTGGGGTGAGTATAGGACTGGGGAAATACAGTGTACTAAGGGTGGCCCAGATGAGGGCCTCCAACCCACCCTGACAGAGCAGCAAGCACCAGAGTGTTTGGGGACGTGAAACAAGGTGTTGTCTGCCTGCCGATGCAGGTGACACGGGTTCGTGCCCCTGTCTGGGAAGATCCCACATGCTGCGGAGCGGCTGGGCCCGTGAGCCATGGCCGCTGAGCTTGCGCGTCCGGAGCCTGTGCTCCGCAGCGGGAGAGGCCACAACAGTGAGAGGCCCGCGTACCGCAAAAAACAACAAAAAAAACCAAAACAAAAGTGCAGACTTCACTCTAAGAGCTCTGAGGAGCTTTTTCAGTGCTTCGGAGTGACACGCCCAAATTAGCATCTTAGACCCCTCTGGCTTCAGTATAGGGACCTGGGGGCAGGGGGAGGCGGGGGAGTGGGAGGAGATCAGAGGAGAGGAGGAAGATAACATCTGACTTGGGTAATAGGTGGATGGTGGTTCAGGTCCCTCAAACAGGGAACACTGGAGGAACGGTTTTGAGGGATACAATGATTAGTTCAATTTTGAACATGCTGAGTTTGAGGTGTCTCATTTAAGGTTCTTCAGGCAGAAACATCCAGGCCCCTCCTGGGGTCTGGGACTCAAGAGAGGTCTGGGCTGCACATACGTAATTAACCACCTCGACGTGGAAACCAAAGCCGTGGGATTGGCTGGGGTCACCCGGGGGACCATGGAAAGTGAAAAGAGAAGAGGGCCTAAGACATTCCTGGAAGTTACCACCAATATTTTGGGGACTTGTGTTTGGGCCTGTATGCTTTAGGAATGTATAATTAGGAAGGCAAATTTTCTTGGTTATGAATTGGGGGAAGGTATCGTGTTTTCAAAGTCAAATGGAGATTGTTCTTAATTTTTATTTTTTTAATTTTATCCTACTTCTTTCCATTTCCTCTGATCTTCTGCTCTCAGCTGTGTAATCCTGGGCATGTTACTTAACTGTTCAGTGCCTCAGTTTCCTCTTTTTTTTTTTGGAGGGGGGGTATGCGGGCCTCTCACTGTTGTGGCCTCTCCCGTTGCGGAGCACAGGCTCCGGACGCGCAGGCTCAGCGGCCATGGCTCACGGGCCCAGCCGCTCCACGGCACGTGGGATCCTCCCAGACCGGGGCACAAACCTGTGTCCCCTGCATCGGCAGGCGGACTCTCAACCAGTGCGCCACCAGGGAAGCCCTCCCCTTTTTTAAAATGGAGACAATTATAGGGTTGTTATGAGGATAAAAAGAGGTAATACACAAAAGCGCTTGGAACACTCACTGGCCACCATATTTACTCAATAAATGTACACTCTCATCATCATCAGCAGCATTAGCATGGACAGTGGTGGGTTTGCTATGTGTTTCATTTGGAGTTGCATAACTCCAGAGGGTGGAGTCAGAGCTGGGTTCTAATCTTGTGTGACCTTAATTTCTCTGAGCCTCAAGCTTCTTCCTCTTCTTTAAGTGGGGATGAGCACACCTACCTCATAATGAGATAACATCTACAGGCTCTGGCATGCCAAAGGCATTTACTAATGGTTCATTTCCTCCTCTTCCTTCTTCCATAGTAGTTAGCTCAGGACCACGGAAGTCTGGTGACTGCACCACGTTTTTTCCCCTCTATCTCAGCATCCTACCATGTGGCACTACAGTACGGTACACGTTGGTTCCCCCGCAAAGGCCTGGGGGCAGCGTGGTGGTGAAGTATTTGAAAATCCTTCTCTAAAGACTACTCTTCTCCAAAGTGACTTTCCCCATCTCCACTGACCCTCTGGTTAGCGAGAGGCATCTTGGAGTTATCTTGAGAAAGCTGGACCATGGGTAGGGTGTGGGAGCACGCACAGCAGTGGCTGTGCTGAAGGGAGGTCTCACATCTTTTGTTCTGCTGGAGCAGCTGACTCCTGACATCTCACCACACCAGCCTGTCCTCTGCAGTCACCAGGGAGATCCTTCTCAAACACAGATCTGTGGTCCCTGCTCTTGCCGACCTTTCATGCCGGACCTAACTGCCCCCCCCAACCCTCAGCGCAGGCCGCTTGCTCTGCCAGGAGCGTACCCTCCCCCCGGTTGTGGGTCCACTGGGTGAACACATACCTATTTAGTCCCCAAGGAAGCACTGAGGTCACTCTGCCCTCCTGCATGGGATTGTTGGTCCCCCTCCTCAGGCCCTCCCCCAGGCCCTTGAATGAACCTGCATTGTAACATCACAATACACAGTGTTTGCACGCTTGTCTTCTGAGCTTTAAAGGCAAGGAGCCTGTCTTATTCATTGTTGACTCCTCGTTGCATTGAACAGTGCCTGGCACCAAGAGGGCCTTCAGTGTTGGTAGAATGAAGAAATGAATGGGCAGACGGACAGACTAATGGAGCTTGTTGAGATGGGGGCTACAGCTTCCCTAGAGCCCCCAACCTCATGCCCTAGCCCATTTCTGGGGGTTAGGGGGATATATAACCTTTCTCCCACACGAAACCTTGATCACCACCAGACTAATAGTCCTTAATTTCTGGGAGCAAGAATGGACACGCCTCCCATCTCATCACCCCCTGCCCAAAGATTTCTATCTTTGGGCCCCTTGAGTCTTCCAGCAGAGGGGATGAGGTTGCAGGTGGGCTTAGGTGGTCCCTCTCTGCCCACGGGCACTCCTCCAAATGTCTGCTGTGAGAGGTACTATCTCGAGACCCATGTGCTTGGGAAAAAGGGGACAGGGACCCCTCTACAAGGTGGAAGCTACCCAGTGAGCAGCTGGCTGAGCTTCCCAGTCGATGGAGAAATACCAGCCAGGATTCAGGGGGCCTGGGGACGAGGGTTTCATTCTGGCTCTGCTACTCTGTGCCATGAAACCACGATGCTGAAAAACAACTTTAGAGCTCAGCTGACCCAATCTGTTCATTCTGCAGATGAAGCTCAGAGAGGGGAAGAAACTTGCCTAGAGGTGCACAGCTGGTGGACAGAGTTGCGCTAGAGGGTTTCCAAGGTCTCTTTAGCTCCAGGAGTCTAAGGGCTTTTGGTGAGAGTCACCGCAGGAAAAAGTGCGGGTGACAGCAGGTGCTGGGGCCGGGGCTGGAGACCTGGCGTGCTTACCGATGTCGTGGACTTCTTCAGCTCAATCCTCACGTGGGCCTTTCGGTTCTTATACACAAACTCCATCAGCTTCTCGGCTGATGGAATTGTGCTATTCAAGGCTTAATAGCACAATAGCTTAGCCAAGCCTCATCCCCAAATAGTTCTCCTCCCTATCAGCACCCTGCTTAATCCCAGGATAAGCAAAGGGGGCTGTTGAGAGGAGCAAGATGGCACCAAGTGAGAAGACCCAAGCCGCAGGAGAGATGGGAATCTCCATGGCAACAGCTGCCGAGGAGACAGGAGGCCCCAGCAGCACCCAGCAGCGCCCTGGGGGAGCGAGGAGGGAAGCAGGACTCTGAAGCCACTGATATAGGCTCGCAGCCTGGGGTTGCTGGAGCAGAATTAGGAGGTGAGAGAGGCTGGGGCCAGGGGAAGAGCCCTTTGCAGCTGACCAGTTTGGAAAAGCAGGGCTTGAGGCTTGTTGGAACGGCTCTGCAGCAGGCTCTTCATTTATACACCCCTTGCTCCCATCTGCCCCCACCTCCATGTGTCCTTGGCCCTGGCACCCCTGAAATGACAGCTGGTGGCTCCTGGCTTACCATGAGGCCATCTGATAAGAAGGCCCCCTCTTTCGTGGCAGCAGGAGACCCGCCAGGTACCTGTGAGACCAGTGGGGACGTGCGTGGCTCTCCCAGCTGTGGCTTCTGCTCCCTAGAGCCCCCTAACCTGTCTCTCCCTCTCTCTCTGCAGTCCCACCCCCTGTACCTGTGCAACGCCAGCGACGACGACAATCTGGAGCCTGGATTCATCAGCATTGTCAAGCTGGAGAGCCCCCAGCGGGCCCCCCGCCCCTGCCTGTCACTGGCCAGCAAGGTAGACTCGCACTTGACCCCCGCACACCCTGAGCCCCTGCGCGCCCAGCTCTGGACCACGAGAGGTCCTGTGCTCTTTGTCTGCTTGTTTCCTGAGAGTGGTGTGCTCAGTTCAGGTTTTTATAACCCATGACTGGTCTGAGAGACGTGGAAATTCAGGCCACTGTCCTCTCCCCACCGGCCATGTGCCAGCAGAACGTTTTGGCTGTCATCTAGAGCACGTGCCCCATCCTAGCTCTTCCCCCATCACCTGGACATTCCTACACCCCTTCCCCTGCCTAGCATCAGAGCAAAGAGGGGGTCAGCTGGAGGGCTTTTCCATCTCTCAGAAATATTCACTGAGCACCATGCAAGAAGAGTGGAAACAGAGGCCATTAAAACACTCTGCCTCCGAGATCGCAGACTGGCAGCCCCACACTTCCTCAGGGCACCTTTGTCTGGAGCCGGCCGCAGCTGCCACCTTCCCACTGTCAAGGGCTTTCTGGTTTGCCATGCTCCCCACTGGCCTGCTACCTCATAGAGCCTGTAAACGTTTGCATTCGTGACCCCTGCTTTAACATTAGTTACTATTTTCTTTGTGCTTACCATGTGCCAGGTGGGACATGGGATAGATACTTCTTATATATCAATTCTCATTTACTTTTCACAACAATCAGGAAAACTAGACATTGTTATTCTCTATTTGACCTATAAGACAAATGAGGATCAGAAAGCTTAAGTAACTTGCCAGGCTGACAGAGATAGGAAGGGGCAGAGCTGAGATTTGAACCGAGCCTTGTCCACTTCTCAAACCTGAGCTTTTAACCTCTGCGCTCTGTTACCTCCCATTCTGGCTGGAAAAACTGAACATACGTGAAAAGAGTCCCATGGTGACCCAAGCCAGAGTGTGGTTAGATTGTGGGTGGCACGGTCAGGCAGACTTGGGGTGGGGGTCCTGCTCCCAGGGGTGGTGAAAGAGGAGGGTGACAGTCCCGCCCTATGCGCCTGCTCCTTGAACTCTGGCCCAGGGCATTTGTGATCCTCCCGAGAGCTGTTTCCTGGGCCATGAGTCTCAAGGAAACAGCCTGGGTTCTTACGTGATCCCCCAGGGGGCAGGGACTCGGGCAGGACTCGGAATGTGGTGCCCACGGATAGGGGAAGATATTCTCCCAGCCTGGTGCTGATGCAGAAGGGACCCTGGGGAGGTGGGAGATGGGGTCCAGGACACACCTGAGCAGCTGGAGGGTGTGGTGTCTCCGCAGGACGGTAAGCGTCCTACTGGCAGCAGCATTTTGTTAGGCTGAAGCTACCCTACCTCTGACCATTTCATTTCCATGGCTTGACAAAATATGGGCAAATGTCATTCATTTATTCATTTGGTAGATGAGTGCCCAGTGTTAGGTAGGTAAGTATGAGTTAGAGAGAGGGGAGGGAGACAGACAGATGGAGGAGGACGAGTTCCGAGAGCTCTGCTGTCCCTCTGAAGCAGCGTATGATTTCACATGCGTGTGGGCACTCGGCAACCCGCCGGGATGTGTCCACACAGGAGGTTTTCTTCTCGCCCCTAGAGGACCACTCTCCTGTAGGAGAAATGAACCATGTGAACAGACACTGGGTGACAAGGAACATGGTCAGTGCTCTTTGAGGTACTTGATTAACCTTGTTGGGCCTTTGTTTCCTCTACCATAAAATGGGACTTTTATTTCCTACCCCAGTGATCATGGTGAGGATGAAAAGAGTGTACGTCAAGCGCCCAAACAGTCCCTGAGCTAAATGAAACACAAAGTCAAAAACCCGTCAGGAGTTCAGAGGAAGCCCCTTGGCTGCTGCCCTGTGACCTTTTTTCTTTCTGAGGTCACTGCCTGAGCTTCCCGTGCCCACCCCCGCCCCCTGCACCACACTCACCCTGCTTCCCCTCGCCCGTCTTCTCCCCGCGTCACTCTGCCGAACTGCTCTGGCCCCAATCTCTCTCGCGGGTCAGGTCCAAGGCATCCCTCGGCTCTCTCATCCTGTGACCTGACCAAGTAGCTCCTACCTGGGATCCCCTGGCCCAGAGGAGGTCTGTGAAGGTAGTAATGTGGATCTTTGGGCTACTTCCAATATTTGAGACTTCCCACAGGCTTAACTGAACTCTTCATTTTTTTTGCTTTCGGTTGAATTCTGTCAGTTCAATGTGTTAATACAAGTTATCTCATAGGAAAATGAATTGTGCATAATAAATGCAGTTAGTTTGGTAAAACATATTTAAATATAGGGCTTGTGGGAGGCATAGGGGAAAGGTGGGTCTTTGGTGAGGAAATTCAAAAACCACTGACCTCAGTCAGCTCTGCTCTGGCCAATCAATTAGTGTCAGTGGTGGTGTCCCCACCCCCGGAACTGGGGCTCTTGAGCCAGACAGCCGCAGGTCTGGAGCTTGGCTTCTCCACGGCCCCTCAGTGTGACCTGGACATTTTAGCTCAGCTCTCTGAGCCTCTGTTTCCCCATCTGTAAAAGGGGAACAATAACAGGGCTCATATCTTATAGTAGTTATGAGGAGTTGAGGAGACAGTACAGAGGCCAAGCGCACAGCAATCACTCAATAAATGACTGCAGCTGTCACTGCTGTCCTTGTCATTGGCATCGTCATCCTATGCTTTCATAGTTAGCAAGGTTGGCCTTTTTCTGTCATGGTTCCCTCTTTTGATCTCTGACCCTCACTGTAGTTCTTCTGGACTCTCATTCTTGTCAGCATACCACCTTCCTCCCCCTACCCAGTCACCCAGATTGGTTTCTGTTTCTTTATTAGCAACTCCACAGCCATCCTTGTGATTCCCCAGGCCCTGAGCCCCTCATGCATGGGCTGGAGCAGTGGCCTTTTGCCTGGTGGAAGGAGCTGGCTCTGGAGGCAAAAAAGTTGGGTGCAAGCCCTGCCTTTCTTACCACAGAGAACACTCCCTGCTAACCAGGTACTTGGAAGGCTGAGGTCCTGGGTGGGAATTCTGCCTCCACTGCTTATCAGCTGTGTGACCCTGGGCAAGTTGTTCAGCCTCTCTGAGCCTCTGTTTTTTCCTCAATTCAAAAGTGGAGCTGATGCCTGTCTTATGGAATTGTTGTGAGGAGTAAATGAAATCATGTACGCAAAGCACATGGCGATAGCTGATATGATGATAACTAATACTTATGAGTGGCCTAATGACAGATACAAATAAGTAAATAAATACTTAAGGAATACTTACTCTGTGCCAGGCGCATATTATAAGGCTTTACGTGGAGTAACTTATATAGTCCTCAGAACAACCCTGTGAAGTAGGTCCTGTTATTAGCCCTAGTTTACAGAAAGGAAAACTGTGGCACAGAGCAGTTAAGTGACTTGCCCAAAGTCTCACAGCTAATGGTCGATGGCAGATTTAGTACTCAAACCTAAACAGTCTGGGCAGAGTGGGTCTCAATAACGGTTATATCCCCTCTACTTCCTCCTCCCCTTGCTTTCAAGCCTAGGTGAATCCCACCTCTTGTATTGAACCTTTCCTAACTGGCTCAGCCCAGCTGGGCTACTGGGAGCTTGGCTTCCCTCCTGGCGTGCTGCCAGGGTCTCTGGCCGTGCTTTTCACACCAGGTTTCATGGAGGTGCCTTGGCAGGGGCTGGGGTTGGGGGGAAGCCAAGGGTCCTTCTTACCCCTAATCCCACCCTCAACCTCAGCTCGCTTTTATATGTTTTGTATTGACGATTTGTGTCAGTCTGTGTGTGTGTGTGTGTGTGTGTGTGTGCGCGCGTGTGTGTGCGCGTGTGTGTATTGTGGGGGGCACAATGGAGGGAAGGGCTTTCAGCAGTGAAAAGAAGGGTTTGGAAACGACTGGTCTGTTTCATTCATTTGTACTCTAGGATGTTGTCATCAGCATTATAATCGTACGTATATGCTTTGTCTCCACAGCTAGATTATGAGTTGTTCTGGAGGGCTTGGCCTTCCCTGGCTTGGTGCCCTGAGCACAGTGGGTGCTCAGTCAGTCTTTGATGAGGAGGAGATACACAGTGACTGTCACTGTGTCTGGAGAGGAAAATCTAAGGTGCAGGGAAGTGCAGAAGTCCTGGAACGTATTGGCTTCCACTGCTAAAGGCCATGGGCAGCCTGCGCGCTGCTCTTAGAGGGCTGGCTGAATCTTTGCAGCTCCCAAAGAGGTCTCTGGGTTGTCTTTCTAAAGCCCACTCTTCCTGCCTGGAGGGCCTGCCCGTCCTCTCTGTCTTCCAGGGTCTGGTCTGGAAGAAGTGCTTCTCTCTCTCTCTCCCTCCCTCCCTCTTGCTTGGGTGCGGGCAGACTGCAGGGCAGCATGGGTAGCCCCTGAGTGGGCTGCCATCTGGCCCCAAATCTTGCTTTTTGAGTCCTAGAACTCTGAACACAGGCACCCACTGTCTGAAAGGCCTGTTTGTTTCCCCCTGTTGGCCAACCCTCTCTCTTTGATCACTTTTACAACTTTGTAATTATGGGCTGTAACCGGCTGGGGTGTTTGAACGTCAGGGTAATTACTTTCCACCGTTCCTACCCCAACCCTTCAAAAGGAGAGGGGTAGGGAAGTAAGAACATCTTCAGAGAAGGAAGTCTCTGCCCTTCCCTCCTGCTCTTCCAGGCTGGGCTGGGTTCAGGGTCTCATTCTGGGGATGAGAAACACGAGGCCCTAGTAGCACTGAGGATCCAGGAGTCTCAGTTCTGTGACTACTCGGGTGACCTCCCCACCCCTTGGTTATGTCATGGACTATGAGATTAGCAGAAGGAGTCCTTCTCCTTTTCCCCTAGGGCTGCTCCCATGCCCTGGTTTGGAGGGCTCTGAAGACTGGACAGCTTCTTTTTGCCTGGGGTCGCCTGAGCGGGGGAGACGTCCTGGGAACAAGCAGGCTAGAGGAGGATGGAGGCTGTGACCTCTCCATTTCTTCAGCAGTTCCATTCTCCGGTCCTGTGAATTTCCAGTCAATTAGCCTGGCGAGCCTGGGCCTGGGCTGGGCCTGGGTGCTGGTAGAGAGAGGGCCTAGCCCAGCTCCTCAGGGAAGGAGGGAGGGAAGAGGGAAGGTACCCTCCTGGCCGAAGAGGCCCCACTTGAGCGTCTCCACCACCCTCCCGGGGCTCTCCTGCCTGCAGGCTGCCTGTTCTGAGGGGCCCTCTGGCCTCTGCGGCCGCCTGGGGAGCAGGGATCAGGGGGCGGGAGCCTAGCCGCTCCCCTGGCCTGCCTGGCAGGAGACCTGCCCCAACAGGCTCTCACCGGGAAGGGAAGCAGAGATCAAAGCGCTGGAGTGTAAGCCCCAGCCCCGGCTCCTCTTCCTGACTGCACTACTTGCGGAAGGGTTAACTCCTTCAGTGCCTGCAGGAAGGCCCGAAAGGATCAGCAGGCCCCAGGGGCCTGAGGTCCCAGCCTGATGCCTTCGCAAGGTGAGCCTTTGCCCTAGGGAGGAGCGCTGGAGAGCGCTGGCACCTGGGAGAGAGGCGACAGTGAGGCCGGAGCAGGGTCTGTCTGTCGGTCCTTTGCCCTCGTGCCTCCACCGCCCCCTCAGCTCTTATCTCCCTGGTCTTACCCCACACCCAGAGCCCCCAGATTCCTGCTTTGTGTTCTCTTTGTGGCTCTGCCCTCTGCTTTGCCTGGTTGGCTAGATCCTCTCAGAGCCTTGGCGAGCACGCCTGTGCATGTGCACGTGCACGTGCGCACAATTGTGTCCTTGTGGGAACAGCCCCTCGGGTCCCTCCCAACCCGAGTCTCTACTGCCACCCTCAGGGAGGGGGTGAAGGGATAAAGCACCAGACAGGGACTCCAGTAGGTCCTTGAATAGGAGCCAGAGAAAGAGTTGCAGACTAGAGTGTGGCAGGGAGAGAGAGCCGTGAGACGGGCTGAGCCTGGGGCTGTCAGAGACGCCTTGGGTGAGAGCAGTGTCCCAGGATCCAGGAACTTGGCCTGAGGTGGGGGACGGGATGCTCTGCAGGCTCCTCTTGTCAGGCAGGGCTGGACCCTGGAAAGCCCAGTTCTGTTCTGAAGGAGCTGTCCACCTCTCTGTACTGGGGACTGGTCACCACACACCCCCAGGCCCTGGGGGGTGCTGGTCGCTCCCTGCTCTCGGTTCTCACACTTCTTCGTGAAGGAGGACTGGAGGCACCCTGACGGCAGGGGCTGTGTCTTATTTGTCCTTAGGCCTAGAGCCTAGTCCAGCCCCTGGCACCTACTAAACCCTGTTAGGGGTTTGTTCCATTACGAAAGGAAGGACTGAATGTTGTCCTGGAAGGCAGTGGACCTGGGTGAGCTTGGGGCGGGGCAGGGGATCCTAACCCCACCGACCCCTTGCATGTGTTATATGTGGGAGTGTACAGGGGTGTGGTGTGTGCAGAATCCTAGGAAGGCACGTGACGGGGCGAGGCCGGGGCGTGGATGGGCTGCGTGTCTGACCCCTGCGGGACCTCTGCTGTGTGTCTCTGCAGGCCCGGATGGCGGGGGAGCGGGGAGCCAGCGCCGTCCTCTTTGACATCACGGAGGATCGAGCTGCTGCTGAACAGGTACCCGGGACGTGGGGTGTTTGAGGAGGGGGCTGGACGAAGGAAGAGAAATGTGCCGGGGAAGAAGTCAGGACACAGCCACCCTTGTGGGCACTTTCCCTCCTGCAGCTGCAGCAGCCCCTGGGGCTGACGTGGCCAGTGGTGTTGATCTGGGGTAATGATGCCGAGAAGCTGATGGAGTTTGTGTATAAGAACCGAAAGGCCCACGTGAGGATTGAGCTGAAGAAGTCCACGACATCGGTAAGCACGCCAGGTCTCCAGCCCCGGCCCCAGCACCTGCTGTCACCCGCACTTTTTCCTGCGGTGACTCTCACCAAAAGCCCTTAGACTCCTGGAGCTAAAGAGACCTTGGAAACCCTCTAGCGCAACTCTGTCCACCAGCTGTGCACCTCTAGGCAAGTTTCTTCCCCTCTCTGAGCTTCATCTGCAGAATGAACAGATTGGGTCAGCTGAGCTCTAAAGTTGTTTTTCAGCATCGTGGTTTCATGGCACAGAGTAGCAGAGCCAGAATGAAACCCTCGTCCCCAGGCCCCCTGAATCCTGGCTGGTATTTCTCCATCGACTGGGAAGCTCAGCCAGCTGCTCACTGGGTAGCTTCCACCTTGTAGAGGGGTCCCTGTCCCCTTTTTCCCAAGCACATGGGTCTCGAGATAGTACCTCTCACAGCAGACATTTGGAGGAGTGCCCGTGGGCAGAGAGGGACCACCTAAGCCCACCTGCAACCTCATCCCCTCTGCTGGAAGACTCAAGGGGCCCTCCAGTTCTCTGTGTGTCTCCTGGGCTCCTTCCAGAAGCGTGACCCTTTCCATCTCTGCTCGCTCCCCCAGCCAGATTATGACGTGTGGATCCTCCTGACGGTGGTGGGCACCATCTTTGTGGTCATCCTGGCCTCGGTGCTGCGCATCCGGTGCCGCCCCCGTCACAGCAGACCGGTGAGGCGGGTGGGCTCCCTGGTGGAGGTGGGCGAGTGCACGTGTGGGGGAAGGTGGGGAGCAGGAAGGACAAAGTGAGGAAAGAAGGTGCCCTTACGCCTGTGAAACAGTTTACACCTAAATCCCCCGGCAAATGACTTTGTTGATTTCCAGCAGCCTCTCTCCACAAGAGTCCTCATTTGTTCATTCATTCACCAAATAGAGTGAGCACCTGTTCTGTGCCAGACACTGTTCCAGGCGTTGGGGATAGTGCAGTGAACAAAAAGACAAAAGATTCCTCCCCTCGGGGAACTTTCATTCTAGGTAAAATGAATGAGTAAATAAATAAGTAAAATGTAAGTAAATAAATAAGTAAAATACGCAATAATTTAGACGGTGGTGTGTGCCAGGGAGAAAAATAAAATAGAAAAGGGGAGGGAATGGAAAGGGGACAGGGTTAATTTTTAAAAGCAAGGCCAGGGAAGGCCTCATTGAGAGGATGACATTACAGGTAAGACCCTCAACAGGTGAGGGGGTGATCTGTGCAGATACCTGGGGAGAAAGTGATTGAGGCGAGAAAACAGGAAATGCCAAGGCCTTGAGGCAGAAGTGTGCCCGTTATGTCTGAGGAACAGCAAGACGGTCCTGTGGCTGGAATCCAGTGAGTGAGAGGGCAGAGCAGCTGGTGGGGACAGAGAGTTCATGGGGCCCAGTGGTACTGGACTGTTAAGGCCGTTGTCAGGATGTTTTTTTCACTCACGGGAGGGTTTTGAGCGGAAGGAGAGCCATGATCTGACCTCACCTGATCTGTGGTGAGAAACCAGCTCCGAGGCTATTACAGGACTCCAGGGGACAGCAGAGGTAGCTTGGAGTAGGGAGGCAGCAGTGAAAGTGGTGAGCATTAGTTAGACCCTCCATACACTTTGAAGGCAAAGCTGACAGGTTTCTAATGGACTGATCACGGAGTGCAAGAGAATGGTCAAGAATGGCAACAAGATTTTTGGCCTGAGCAATGAAAAGAACGGAATTCCCTTTACTGAGGTGGGGAAGACTGCGGGAGGACAGGTGTGTGGTTGGGCGGTTCATGGGATTAGGAGTTCAGCGTGGGGCCTGTCAAGTTGGACGTGCCTGTTAGATATCCAAGTTGAGACGTCAAGCAGGCAGTTGGATAAAAAGTTGCTCTCACGGGTCATCGGGGGAAGGAAAATCAATAGTAGGAGTGGGGAATGGGATGGGGGGGCTTAGCCTGCTGGGCAGAGCCACGTAGGAACTCCGAGGATACAAACGCCTCGGAGTGGTCAAGCAGTCACGGGATCTGACTGGGTGGCCGGGAACCGAGTACAAGCTGGAGTCCAGGGCTGAGGGAAGAGGAGCCCCTGCCCCATTCTGGCCCCACCCCTCTTCCCAGGATCTCCTTCAGCAGCGAACAGCCTGGGCCATCAGCCAGCTGGCCACCAGGAGGTACCAGCCCGGCTGCAGGAGGGCCCGGGCCGAGTGGCCAGACTCAGGTAGCAGCTGCAGTTCAGCCCCTGTGTGCGCCATCTGCCTGGAGGAGTTCTCGGAGGGCCAGGTAAGGCAGGGCCGTGGTTCACCTCCATGACCAGGCTGGGGAGGGAGGCTGGAGCTTGGGGGAGGAAGCGCTTAAGGCTGGTGTGAGTGCTCGAGCTGCATCTATGTGCACAGACAGCCCTGAGGTTTGGTTATTTTCCTGGCTTTCCAGGGAAAGAGAACTACTGCTGGTTGAGTGTGTACACGTGGCGGGCTCTGCAGTGGATGCTCTACAGGCATCCTCTCGTTTTAGCCTTGTGACAGTGAGGGGTGGGGGTAGGTTAGTCTTTTAGCCTCATTTTACAGCAGAAAACTGTCTGTTAAGAAACTTGCCCAAGGTCGTGCAGCTAAGTGGCAAAAACCAGGTCTACTTGATATCAAAGCCCATACCATTTCTGTCCTACCGTGAGGTCTTTGAAAGCAGATGGCGGCAGTCAGGAGAGGCCAGAGGGAGTCGGGAATGCCCTGCTTCCTGGCCACGGCTGTAGCTACAGACAACTCTGGTTCAGACCCCTTGTTTTCTCCAGGAGCTACGGGTCATTTCCTGCCTCCATGAGTTCCATCGTACCTGTGTGGACCCCTGGCTGCACCAGCATCGCACTTGCCCCCTCTGCATGTTCAACATCGTAGGTAGGAGGTGGGCCGAGGACTCCCCTGTGCGCAGGCAGATGGGTCTAGAAGGGGCTTCCCTCTGGGCAAGTGTTTTGCCTTGAAGCTGAGGAGAAGGCAGGACTGCCTCAGTTGTTCTTTAAGCTGTGCACTGCTCGAAGGGGCCTCATCTGAGGGGGCAGCCATTCCATTGCAGTCATCTTTATGATGTATTTTCATGACAACTTTGTTGATTTTAAATCTGACTGATTTGTTTGTTTGTTTATTTATTTTTGGCTGCGTTGGGTCTTCGTTGCTGTGCGCGGGCTTTTCTGTAGTTGTGGTGAGTGGGAGCTACTCTTCATTGCGGTGCGTGGGCTTCTCGTTGCGGTGCGTGGGCTTCTCATTGTGGTGGCTTCCCTTGTTGCGGAGCACAGGCTCTAGGTGCACGGGCTTCAGTAGTTGTGGCACATGGGCTCAGTAGTTCTGGCTCCCGGGCTCTAGAGCACAGGCTCAGTAGTTGTGGTGCACGGGCTTAGTTGCTCCCCGGTATGTGGGATCTTCCCAGACCAGGGCTCGAACCCGTGTCCCCCGCATTGTCAGGCGGATTCTTAACCACTGTGCCACCTGGGAATGCCAAGATTTGTATATTTATTATTCTACTTTTCTGGCAATAAAGTATCCTGTTCGAACAAAACCAGGATATTATGACAATCTTCTAAAAGATGAAAGTGAAGTATCTTGAGGAAAGAGAGCCTTTTTCTAATTCACCCAAAGGTGCAGTGTGGGCTAGCAGTGGCCCTGGGTGCAAGTCCCCAAAGGGCTGATGGGAGGAGCAGGGCTTGCCATGCACAGTGGAACTCCCAAGGAGACAACTGGCTGGAGGGAGCAAGGGCATCCCCGGGCACAGGCAGGTTAGGAGTGTCCTTGGTCGTCCAAACTCTGACGGAGCTTGCGGGCAATGCAGGCTCAATAAGTACGTTACAGCCACGCTTTTCTGAATGTACCCTCCTTCCGTTTGGGGAGTCAAACACTTGTGCTCTTGGTTCTCTCTTCCAGAGGGAGATTCCCTTTCTCAGTCCCTGGGACCGTCTAGATCTTACCAAGAACCAGGCCGAAGACTCCACCTCATTCGCCAGCATCCCGGCCATGCCCACTACCACCTGCCTGCTGCCTACCTGTCGGGCCCTTCCCGGAGCGCAGCGGCTCGGCCCACACGGCCTGGTCCCTTCCTACCATCCCAGGAGCCAGGCGTGGGCCCTCGGCACCACCGCCTCCCCAGAGGCGCACATCCCCGGGTTCCAGGCGAACCACAGCGCCTGGCAGTGGCCCAGAGCCCCTCTGCGCAGGGCTGGGGGCTGAGCCACCTGCGGTGCACTTTGCAGCACCCTGCCACCTGCCCCATGCCCCCACGCCGGGCCAGGCCTCACGACAGCAGCGGGTCTGGAGAAAGCTACTGCACAGAACGCAGTGGCTACCTGGCAGACGGGCCAGCCAGTGACTCCAGTTCAGGGCCCTGTCACGGCTCTTCGAGTGACTCAGTGGTCAACTGCACGGACATCAGCCTGCAGGGCATCCACGGCAGCAGTTCTACCTTCCGCAGCTCCCTGAGCAGTGACTTTGACCCCCTGGTGTACTGCAGCCCCGAAGGGGAGCGCCGGCGGGAGGAGGCTCAGCCTAGCATGACCTCTCGGCCCCGTTCTTTGGACTCGGTGGTGCCCACAGGGGAAACCCAGGTTTCCAGCCATGTCCACTACCACCGCCACCGGCACCGCCACTACAAAAAGCGTTTCCAGTGGCACGGCAGGAAGTCTGGCCCAGAAACTGGAGTCCCGCCGTCCAGGCCTGCCATTCCTCGGACACAACTCCAGCCAGAGCTGCCTTCACCCGATCCGCAGGCAGCCAGCCCCAGCCCAGCAGCCCCGTCAGGACAGCTCCCCAGCCCGCAACGGCCCAGGGCCCTCACCGAGCCAGCCCCCGGGCCAGCGGACTCCGCCAGCCCCAGCCCTGGTCCCAGCAGCCTCTTCCACTTGCAGAAATCCAGCCTCCCTGTGCGACACACACAGAGGAAACGGCGGGGGAGTCCCTCAGAGCCCTCCCCAGCCTCTCGACCCCAGGACTTGGCCGCACACCGAGTGTGCCAGATTCTTCCCCATTATGGCCCCAGCCTGGCATATCCTTGGTCCCCAGAGGCCCACCCATTGATCTTCGGACCTCCGGGCCTGGACAGGAGGCTGCTACCAGAAACCCCAGGCCCTACTTACCCAAGTTCACAGCCGGTGTGGTTGTGTCTGACTACACGCCAGCCCCTAGGACCACACCCATCTGGGGAGGGGCCTTCCGAATGGAGTTCTGGCGCCCCAGAGGGTAGGCCATGCCCTTACCCACACTGCCAGGTGCTGCCAGCCCAGCCTGGTGAGTTTTCAGGGGAAATGGGTCTGGCGGGGACAGGAGACTAGAGTTGGGTATGGTAGAACGGGTCAAGTCATCCAGAGGGTTGATGGAAGCTGAGAAGGGTCCAACAGGGGTGACATTCAAAATAGTGGACAACTGACATAGCGTAGGATGCTGGCTCTGCCAGGTGTTAATCCTTTAGTTGCCAGATCCTCGGGAGGTCTCCGGTGAGGTACCAGTGTGGCTGAGACAGCAGAAAGTACTTGGGGCGGCTTGGGGCAGCAGCTCAATCGTGAGTGTTTCAGTATTTTAAAAATTGGTACAGCTGAGCCTATAGTTCAGTATTAGCTGTAAATACAAAGAAGGCCAAGAACTGTTCCTTGCTCTTGAGGAGAGCGTGGACAAATAGTTACTGAAAACCGTAATCCCAGGCCATATGAGATCTTACAGGAGAAATAACTACAGATAACCATAATTCTGGGTTATATGAGAAGAGCTATGTGAATGATGCAAAAAAAAAAAAAAAAGGAGAGCGATCACAGGTGGTTCCTAGCAGCCCTGTGGTTTTCTCCTTTCCCCCGGGGAAAAGAACTACTAGGGCTTTCCCTTCTATGCATCTTTGTTAATAAGACTGACTTCATTTTCTTGGGGACTCAGTGCGTCCCTATTACTGTATTGCAGCCAATGGTGATAATGTAAATCCTTGACTTTAGCTGGGTATTTATTTGCTCAAATCCTCCTCTTCCTCTTCCGGATCCCCCAACCCCTACTCTCCCCCATCTTTTCCCATTGTGTGGATGACACAGCTCTTTGCCTACAGCCATCACTAGGAGGACCCCTCTGCCCTCAAAGGTCCTGAAATATAAGACTTCAGGGTCTAGGAATCCTACAGGCAGGACCTGAGAGCTGCTATCATCCGTCCATTCATTTCTTCCTTCCATTTTTCTTTCTGCGTTGTGTGCTTGCTATGTGCTAGGTTCCAGGCTCTGAGGACGTGGAACTTGTCAACCAGGAGACCCAGGTCTGTGGAGAGATAGGCATGCAAGCTGTTATAGTACAGAAAACAATTGCTTCCACAGGGCCACGTAATGCAGATTTGGCCATGTGTTTTGTCTGATGGTGCCTTTTGAATCCTGTCATGTGTATACTTTCAGTGCTGCCAGTGCCAGACCACTACCTCCCCTCTCTCTCTCAAACTCGTAACTGGTTTCAGCGCCTCCCTTTCCCCTGCTCTTCAGATCTAATCTACGCCAGGTTCTGTTAACCATGTCTCCGCTAGCTTTACCATATTCTCCTCCAGTACTGCTGGCACCTGTCCACGTCTTAGGTGCAGCCTAAAGGTCGGGGCAGGAGCCCCCTGGCTCCTCCCTTCCCTCTCACAGGGCCATGAAGGCCGAGCCCTGCACATCAGTGTCGTGTCCTGTAGTGCCACGCAACACTGTGATCCTGCTCGCCTACCCTCCATTCTGCTGCCGGGGTCATCCTCCTCAAACAAACTCTCTAGAAATCTTCAGATGTTCTGTTTTATTCAGAGTAAAGAAAAATCCAACCTGGTTTGGCCTTCAAGGCCCTAGTACCAGCTAGCCCCCATCTTCCTTCCCAACCTTATTTTCCGCTCTTCCCCTTCCCTTCCCCTGCTCCAGGCTTTAGCCAAACTAGGTAAACACTTCCTGCAGTTTCTGCAGCCCAGAATATTCTGCTGCCTTCCTGTTCCCATAAATCTAATTCTTCCCTATTCCTGCAGGACCAGTGCATTTATCCCCACTTTCAGGAAGCCCTTCTTGATGCTCCACTTGGACATGACCTTTCTCCTTTCGTGATTCATCTCTTACGACCCCAGTCCTGCCCCCATTGGCATAATTGCCACTTACGTGCACACCTTTTCTCCTACAAGGTTGTCAGGTCCCTGCTTAGTCTTCTTGGTCTTCTGTTTGGCACATGGTAGCAGGCCAGATCCACAAGTGTATAATAAATATTTACTGGGCGAATGAATGAATAGTAAGTATGGGTAACACACTGGTTGCTATCTATGTATCTCTTTCTCTAGATTCATTTTTCTCTCCCCTGTGTCCCAATGGGGGCCGCTCTCAGCTTTCAATCTGATCACCCTTCTGGACCCATTCCCTGCTCCTGCCTCTCTGTAGTTCCCTCCCAGCCATACTCTCTTGCCGGTGGAACAAGCAGAAGATTGGCCTGACCCTCAGTGACCTCTTTCCTCCTCTCTCTCTAAATGCAGGCTCAGAAGAGGAGGAGCTCGAGGAGCTGTGTGAACAGGCCGTGTGAGATGTTCAGGCCGAGCTCCAACCAAGAGTGCTCGCCAGATGACTCAGGGCCCTACCTGGCACAGAGTCCTGCTCCTGAGAAAAGAAAGGACCTCAGAAAACACCCCTCTTCTTTGCCATCCTTCCTGGAACCACTGGCAGAGGAGTGTGATGGTGGGCAGCAGGAGGTGTTGTCTCCCGGTCCCAGCTCCAGACCTTGTCTGCAGAAGCATCTGCAGTGCAGCAAGTCTGTGTCCAGCCAGGCAACCAGCTACCACTTGTGTGGGTTGGCTCCCCTGCAGGCTGGGACTTTCTGAGAGCAGGAAGCTAGGTATAGGTAGATAGGTGTTATAAAGGTGGTGCTCCTTCCCCAGCCCCAGC
The DNA here is from genome assembly GCF_011762595.2 of Tursiops truncatus. Classification (NCBI taxonomy): domain Eukaryota; kingdom Metazoa; phylum Chordata; class Mammalia; order Artiodactyla; family Delphinidae; genus Tursiops; species Tursiops truncatus. The sequence continues at coordinate 28,327,576 of NC_047053.1, read as the reverse complement.
AGGTCTCCCTCATTCCAAGCCTCATGTTCATACCAGCAAACGGGTCCAGCTGAACGCATGACCCTTCTCACCTCCTTCCTTGGGAGAGTCCTGCACACCAGCTTTGGCTCCTCCTTGGTAAGGCTGCTGCGTCAGCGGCAACCCTGGTTCTTATCATTTTCCTTCTTTGCAAAAAGATCAGGAGCATAGGTGAGCCCTGAGCCCTGAAAAGTGGGGCTTTGCAGCTTCACCAGGCAGGGCCTCCCCTGGTGCACAAGGGAGGATGTTTGTCCCTCCTTGTCCGCACTTGTCACATCCACTATATTAAGTCAGAGGGGAGCCAGGGTGTGCAGTTCTGTCCCTGATGTGGTACAGCACCTTGAAGAAACTGGGTCGAAGCCTCTGATCGTCAAACTCCCTTGTCACTCCAGCAGCCTCAGTTCCTCTGGGGGTAGGGGTGAGGGTAGTGGGAAGGGAATAGCTCTTCCTTGGGGACCTCCTATCTCAAAGTCCCAAAGTAGGCGGAAAGAAGAGGATTTCTGCTGTACTTTATTTAGGAAGAGGAAGGAAGGAATGAAGGTAGGAAAGGCAAAATTACAGCTGGACAAGGAAGTTTTCTCTGGGCGTTTTCTCTCAGACCAGGGATAGGGAACGGGAGAACAAAGGAGAGGTAATATGGGGCCCTTGGGATTAGACGGCCCAGAGGCCCGGCTTCCCAGTATAAGCCATGCAGGCCAGAGACACACAGGAAGGAGTGGAGTTGCAGCAGGAAGCCTGGCCTGGGCAGCTGGTATCGAGTGGGCAAGGGCTGAGGGGCCTCCTCAGGGTGACATGCACCCCGGGGAATTTGGACCATTGCTGGCCCCTCAGGCATTATCCCGTTTGGAATGTGAATGTGGGAGCAAAGTGGGCACAGGACCCCACCTGGGAATCTTCTTCCCTCTAAGTCAGTGGGGAACTAGCACCTAGGCACCCACGTGGGTATTTATATCTGAACAGACAGAAAGACGCTTGAATCAGGCACTATGTTGAGAAATGTATTTATTTGCTAATATATTTATCCATAAATTCCATCTGGTCTCGTCGTTTTCTTCTGTCATGACTGTCACTCAGGGTAACAACTTTGTCTTCTACGTGGGCAAAGATAAATTACTCCTGATAGCAGAGGCTAGGCTCTGGTTTATGAAAGGACAGAGTAGAGTGGTGGGCTTGGCTTGTAAGCCCCTAAAAGCGTGGTTTAGTGAGATCAGGGGAAGAGAAAGCACGGCTGGATTCTCACTGTGGTTCAGTGTGTCATCTGTACTATTATTGTACTGTTTACTTCACACTCTATAATGCTTCAGTGACTTTCTTTGTGACCCTGGGCAAATACTCAGATATATTTGAGTATACTCAAATACCCTGGTGCCTTTTCCCACCCATGAAATGGGCCCACTTCACGGAGTTGTTGGAGAGCTCCCGTGAGACGAGTGAACTGTGTTCCAAGGTAGAATGTATGCAGTGATAGAGAACATCCTAACCCCAGTCACAGAGCCCATCTGAGCACGACATGGGACGGGCACCAGCAGCAGACCGGTCTTGAAGAAGCTCAGTTTCAATTTAGGAGGCCTGGTTGGGAAGATAGAGCAGCAGGGCCTGAAACTATTTATATCCCAAAGCTCCAATTCAGATAAACACAAATGACTGTCCTCTGCCTACACACGGGACTATTGTGAGGATCAACAGAGGTGGTGCTGTTGCAGGGATGAAGAATTCCACAGGGCCTGGACAGGCCTTTGCTCTCCTCCTCACAAAGCACATTTTCCCCTTCTGCTTCTCCAGGAAAGGTATGTTAAAGGCGGTCGTTGTCTGGTGCCCAGTTCTGAACCAGAGAGAAAGGCATTTAGCATCCCATAGGGTGAATTTTTTTTTTTTTTTTTTTTTTTTTTTTGCTGTACGCGGGCGTCTCACCGCTGTGGCCCCTCCCGTTGCGGAGCATAGGCTCCGGACGCACAGGCTCAGCGGCCCTGGCTCACGGGCCCAGCCGCTCCGCGGCATGTGGGATCCTCCCGGACCGGGGCACGAACCCGTGTCCCCTGCATCGGCAGGCGGACTCTCAACCACTGCGCCACCAGGGAAGCCCCCATAGGGTGAAATTTAAAAAAAAAAAAAAAAAAAAGGACACAATCTCCTACAGATGATCTTAAGTAAAGGAACTGTATCTAAATGCTAAAAGCTGCACAAAGCGTAAATTATCAGCTGGAACGTGGAAACGTACATAAAGAGCTGTTAGAAATAATTAAATATGCATTTTTTTCGGCCGTCTGCTCACCGGCCACCGTTTCTGTGGACGCAAATGGAAACCCAATCACGCTCCCTCCCTGTTAGGAAGGAGGGGGGCGGTCCCTGGATTTCTTCTCGTCTCTGCAGAGATAATCCACAGGGAGGCAGTGGATTCGCTGGCCCTGCGCTTTTAAGACGGGAAGACAAAAAAGAATCTCCGCTGTCATCCAGGATCCTCCAGGGGACCGGCAGCCCGGTGCCAGCGGCCTAGATCAAATGGTCCGAGCGCCGGGATTCCGCCCCGGTCGCGGCGCGCGCGCAGGCGCCAACCGCGCCGCACCTCCCCCACGGGCCCCGCCCACAGGCCCAACTGCTGCCAGACCTCGCCCTCGCGCCGGCCCAGGTGGCGGGGGTGCGCGCCGACCCAGGTGACTCCCGGCCGGCCCCGCCTCCTGGCGGGAGAAACCATCTCCTAAGGCGGGTGGAGGGGCGGGGCCGGCGGCCTCCCACGCCGGAAGAGGAAGTCTTGGAAACCGGAAGTGCGGGCATTCTGGGTAATTTGCTATTTACTTCCTGCGAGAGAAGGTTGTGGTTCCTTCCTTCGCTGTTCTTCCGTGGGAGAAGATGGCCCTGGAGACGGTGCCGAAAGACCTGCGGCATCTGCGGGCTTGTTTGCTGTGTTCGCTGGTCAAGGTGTCTGTGGGGAACCTGGTTGTACGGGCGATGGAGGACCAAGCTGGGGGAAAGTGGGTGGAACAGGGCTACAGGAACAGTGAAGAGAGAAGTCAGGTCCAGGACCCAGGGGGTGGCAGGGGGACGTGGGAAGCAGCAGGAGGCCATCGTTTAAGTCGGTAGGAACGCAGGCAAATCTTGCAGCCGTGGGCATGGACGTTCTCACATGCCTTTGCAACTTCAGCTGTCAGCACAGGCCTGATCCTTTACAGCTGAGGGAGTAGTCGGAGAAGGTGCCTGACCCCACGGAGATTTAGGGAAAGGAATAGGTAGAACGCAATTGGGAACAAGAGAAGAAGGATTGTGAGAGTGGAACTTAGGAAAGGGGCTGTAGGAATGGGGGTGGGGGACCTGATGAGACAGAACTAACATAGGGAGCCTTGTACTTGACCAGGTAAAAGTATGGGGAAAGCTGTTTTTTCTTTTCGCCTTGTTCATGCTCACCTCTCTCCTTTTTTTCCCCTCCCAGACTATAGACCAGTTTGAATATGATGGCTGTGACAATTGTGATGCGTACCTTCAGATGAAGGGTAACCGGGAGATGGTATATGACTGCACCAGCTCTTCTTTTGATGGGTAATCCCTTTAGGTTGCTGCATTCATTCTTTTACATTACCCGCATCCCACCAAGTAAATGTGGACAGACTCTTGAGACCCTCATCCTAGTTGGTCTCAAAGTTATTTTGAGACACACTAGTCCTGTGCTGTCCAGTACAGTAGCCACTAGCCGTGTGTGGCATTGAGTACCTGAAATGTGGCTAGTCCAAATTGAGATATGCTTTACCTGTAATGTGTACACTGGATTTCAAAGACTCAGCACAAGGAAAAAGAATGTAAAATATCTTGATTTTTCTTGTTTTAATCACATGCCATAATAATAATACTTTGAATATGTTGGGTTAAGTGAAATATATTATTGAAGTTAATTTAGCCTTTTGTCTTTACTCCTTTAACATGGCTACAGAAAATTTTAAAAATGACTTGCATGGCTTTCATTATATTTCCACTAGACAGGTCTTCACTAGACTGTTAGCTCATTGCTGATAGGGGCTGTTTATGTCATGCACCATGACCTGGCATAGGGCCTGGAAGGTGATGGATACTTAATACACATTTGTTGAACGTACGAAGATCCTTTTTGAAAATGAAGGGTAAATTTTGGCCCCAAAGCTGATGCTTTTAGATATCTCTAAGAGGCCCTAAGAGAAAAGTTTTCCCTTGGTGAGATTGCCCAGTGGGGGGAAGGGGAATGAGAGAAGTGTGAGTGGCTAGGTCTCAATTTTCCTTCCCCAAGGGAGGAGCCAGAGGGCAGTATTCTTTGGGGGTTAAGTTTCTTTTGGTTTCTAGGCCAATTAAGGGTCTACATGCAAACTGGGCCCAAACCAGTGCATGCTAAAGTTCCTTCAAGGTGGGCCAACTTCATTCCTCCTTTGTTTGCCTTTAAGGAAGAGTAAAGGATTGAGCAAAACAGATGTTGTCATGGAACCTTTACTTCGTACATATGTACACATTCATGTGCACACTCAGATACTCCAGTTCTTTCATTCGTTAGCACAGTTACCATCCAGTGCTAACAAATGAATGGACTCCCATCTGTGGCTGCTGTGAGAGATGGCAAGAGTTACACAATGAGATACTTACAAGTAAGAGAGACACAGTGTAAAGTTTTGCATGTTAGGGTTTTGGTTTTTTTGTTTAAAATCTGGTAAAATATACATAAAAACTTTTTGCCATTTTTAAGTGCAGAATTCATTCAACGGCATTAAATATATTCATATTTTTATGCAACTATTACCACCATCTATCTCCAGAACTTTTTTTTTTTTTTTTTTTTGCCACACGGCATGTGGGATCTTAGTTCCCCCGCTAGGGATCAAACTCGTGCCCCCTGCATTGGTAGCATGGAGTGTTAACCACTGGACCGCCAGGGAAGTCCCTCCAGAACATTTTTCATCTTCTCATTTCCTCCTCCCTGCAGCCCCTGGCAACTACCATTTTACTTTCCCTGTGAATTTGATTAGTCTGGGTACTTCCTGTAAGTGGAATCTTACAATATTTGTCCTTTTGTGATTGGTTCATTTCACGTAGCATAATGTCTTCAAGATTTATCCATATTGTAGCATGTGTCAGAATTTCCTTTTTAAGCTTAATAATATCCCATTTTATGTATATACCAAATTTTATTTATCTGTGCATCTATTGATGGATACGTGGATTGCTTCTACCTTTTGGCTGTTAGGAATAATGCTACCATGAACATGGCTTTACAAATACCTGTTCAGGTCCCTGCTTTCACTTCTTTGGGGTATATATCCAGAAGTGGAGTTGCTGGATTATTCTCTGTTTAACATTTTGAGGAACTGCGATACTGTTTTCTATAGCAGCAGCATTTTACATTCCCACCAGCAGAGTACAAGGGTTCCAGTTTCGCCACATCCTTGTCAGCACTTGTTACTTTCTGTTTTTTGTTTTGTTTTTGATAATAGCTGCCCTGTTGGGTGTGAAGTGGTATCTTATGGTTTTGATTTGCATTTCCTTAATGATTAGTGATGTTGAGCATCTTTTCATGTGCTTATTGGCCATTTGTATATCTTCTTTGGAAAAAAGTCTCTTCAAATATAATTCAGTTATAAAAACTTGGAAATAACTACAGCTTCTAAGCAAGAAGTGTCTGAGGACTCCCATCTTTGGGCCACGGTTCTGGGTTTTACATTAAGTGACAACTCTGATATTGTTAGTGTCTTACTAAAGGATTGTCAGAGAGTTCTGAAGCATGCTATGTTCAATTAAAAAACAAAAGGTTATGACCATTTATCAGAGTCTGGGCATAATAGCTGCACGTGTCCAGGTTAAGCTGTCATTGTTTTCGAGTTCCTTAAGAGTTGAGTTGATGAGAACTGAGCAAGTAGAGTTTTTTGCCCAGTTTTGAATGAGGTTTTTGGTTTTTTGTTGTTGAGTTGTAGGAGTTATTTATGTATTCTGGTGCATATTAGGATTTGAAGAGTGAGTATATCAAAGGCTAAAGGAGATCAGAGGAGGGCTTGATGAACTCAGCCAGAAGTGGAGGAGATAGCATATGAGTCAGGCTCTTAATTAAGGAAAGAAATACAGGATTTTTGAGGAGGTTGAGATGAGAGAAAGGTAGAAAAAGCATTCTAAACAAAGGGACTGACCTGAGCAAAGGCATGGGGTCGGAAAACCAGGGTATGTTTGGAGAATGGTGGGAATTCTGTTTAGGTTAAATCATAAGGTTGGATAACAGACACTGTAAGGCTGGAAGGATAGATTGTGAAGGACAGAGGAGAATATACTTTTGGTCAGAAGAACAGCCTGCATACGTGCCTACCCCAGACTGGTCTGCCGGGCCAGGACGAGTATTACCCTACCTGCCACCCCTGGAGGTGGGGTCAGTTCCACTCAAAGCATATAGCTGAGAATGTAGGATTTGGATGGGGAGGGAGGCTTCCCAAATAAGAATCCAGGATTGCTGCCAAGAGAAGGGGGAATGGATACCGAGGAGGCAGTCAACAAATACCAGCGCCTGGTACAGATCTGTCACAGGAGGCAGTCAGTAAGTATTTGATCGAATGGGGGAATGACAAAAGTGACCTCTGTAGCTGCTTCTTTTTTGTTTTTTTTTTTTGAAATTGGGGTATAGTGACCTCTGTAGCTTCTGAAAGCACCCGAAGCTTACCTGTCATGCCCAGTAGCAGGCTTCTGGCCCTTGTAGCCTCTGTTGCCTGTGCTCTGGGATTAGAGCTACCCTGAGAAGAATGATTAGGATAATAAAGGAGAGCTAATGTTTACTTAGCACCTACTCTGTGCTAGGGTTTTTCATGTATTAGCTCAACCTTCCAGTTTCATCTTACTGATGAAATTCTGAGGGAGGCCTCCATACGTGTGTCAGGCTGTACCGCTCATTAAAGGCAGAGCTTGCTTAAGTCTAACTTGTTTCTAGTAAGAGGACCCATTGTTTTGACTCACCCTCCCCTTTGCACTAGGCTCCAGCCCTCAGTGGTTGTGTTGGTCGTAATCAGTAATGCCATCTACCTCAAAAGCTGTCCCATTTCCCAGGGAATCGGTAGGCCAAGGATGCTTTTGAGCATGGCAAGACAGTCTTTGGGGGATGATGACTGACCTGTGACTGGTGGGCCAGGGACATAAGTGCAAAGGCCCTTTGTCAGTACTAGCTCTGAGTCAGTCCCTTCCCAGCACTAGAACTTCGTTTCCCCTGCTTTCTGGTAGAAACTCAATACTTGGCTTTTTCCTGGGTTTCCTCTCCCAGAACTGTTGTGCTGGCTGGGAACAGAGTAAAGGGGCGGGGGCGTGGGGCGGGCAGTTCCCTTGGTCTCTGTTCTCTAGTAGAGGCAACTCAGGCTGACTCTATGTTTCTTTCCCCGTTCTAGAATCATTGCGATGATGAGTCCAGAGGACAGCTGGGTCTCCAAGTGGCAGCGAGTCAGTAAGTGTCTCCCTTTCTCTTTATCCTGGCCTGGTTGTGTTGTCAGGGCCAGGGTGCGGGTGGGGGAGTCTTCAATCAGTGGGTAGGTGGCCCCAGAGAGAGAACGATGGGGTTGGAGGAAAGCCAAGGAAAGTGTCCTGTGTCCTGTCATTTAACACGTAGAGCCAAAAGAAGTGATTGCTCTTCTCTGGGAGTTGGCGGCATCTCTTTCATTTTTAGCTTAAGCTTCCATTTGGTCTTTAGTTGTAACTCACTCTTAAACTGCAGTCTCTTTTCTTCTCTTTCAGGTAACTTTAAGCCAGGTGTATATGCAGTGTCAGTCACTGGTCGCCTGCCCCAAGGTAATAATAATCATAGTAACGGCCAATGTTCATTTACTGTGTCAAGCTCTATGGAAGTTTCTTATGTGAATTAATGCCAGTCCTCACAACTCTGTGAGGGAAAGCAAATCTCAGAGAGGGTAAATAACTTGTCCAAGGTCACCCAGCTAGTAAGTAACGAGCCAGAATTTGGGGGCCCAGGCATCCTGGCTCCAGAACCCTTGCTTTTTTTTTTTTTTTGCGGTATGCGGGCCTCTCACTGTTGTGGCCTCTCCCATCGCGGAGCACAGGCTCCGGACACGCAGGCTCAGCGGCCATGGCTCACGGGCCCAGCCGCTCCGCGGCATGCGGGATCTTCCCGGACCGGGGCACGAACCCGTGTCCCCTGCATCGGCAGGCGGACTCTCAACCACTGCGCCACCAGGGAAGCCCCAGAACCCTTGCTTTTGATGACTACAGTGTGTCTCTCTTTTTCTTCTCATTCTTACCAAGTCATTGCCAAGCACTTGCCTGGATCTTCAAGGGTGACAAGCCGACCACGCAGTTCGGTTGATGAGCAGTCTAGGAACTCCAGTTTGCTTAGAGCACGCCACCCCTTCCCCTCACCAAGTGGTACCCGAGGGACCTTTCTTATCTTCTGGAGTCTTCTTCCCTTACAGAGCTGTTTCTCTTCCTGCTGCAGGAATCGTGCGGGAGCTGAAGAGTCGAGGAGTGGCCTACAAATCCAGAGACACAGCCATAAAGACCTAGCGAGATGCACGGCCACCAGCGTCTTTGCTCCTCGTCTCTGCCTCTGCTTACTTTTTGTTGTGAAACTAAATGGGCAGAACTTCACATACGTGCCGCCCTCCGATTCTGAGATTCAGCAGACTGTTGAGAGAGCAGCACGTGTCCCTGGGCCATTTTACCTTCTCTGGGCTGCTGTGGGGTGGGAGTGGTTTGGGTTGGTGGATTAGCGGAGACTTGACTTCAGTGGGGAGTAGGATGCTGGCCTTTCCTATGCACAGCCCGGGGCTGCGCCCTTGCGCATGGGCAGGACTCTGGGTCAGATGCCAGAAAACGTGAACCCCTAGGAATGCTCTTAAGCCCATAACAGATGCCTTGCCTCCCTCTTCCTTTGTCTTAACTGGGCACAGTAAGAACTCGTTGCCCAGTAAGCATCTTCCCAGAGCGGCAGAGGCCCTTCTGCTCCTCGTTATCTGTCTCTGAGCCTCCGGGATTGTAGCCTTTCTAGTGAGCTTCCCTGGGTCTCAGAGGTCTGCTGTCCTGAGTCTAGGCAAGCCCGTCAGCCTGGTAGTCCTGGTGTCCGGTGGTTGCAGCCTTCTGCCCTCTAGACCTGGCACAACAGGTGTCCCTTGAAGAAATCCTGAGGCTTCTTCGTATTACTTGCCCTTGACCATGTTTAAAACCTTTCTTTCCTTCTTTGTTTTCTTCTTTTTTCTGTCCTTCCTATACCTTAGGCCCACCAGTGACGCCCATGACCCCCCCCCCCTACTTTCCTGAGTTCCCCTAACTGGAGACCCTCAGGTTGCTGCTGGGTCTTGGTCTGGCTAGTTCGTGCCTCTCCTTTTCTCTCTGGCCTAGTAAGAGGGCCTTGAGTGATGTCATGGTATTGGCCAAGGTGAGTTATTTGTTTTGGAATTAAATATTTACCATAAATTCTCATTTACTTAAATTTCCACAGAAAATCATACTAAGCGTCCTCATTTTTATTTCCCTAACTTTCTTGTTCCCCGTCTGCAAGACGAAGGTGATTGCATCCTGTTTACCTCAGGATTTTTGTGATTATAAAAATAAAGCAATGTGAAAATTCTGTAACTTAAGTTCTATAAAAGGTAGAACTCGTTTGCTCTCCTTTTTCAGTCGTTCTTCAGTATATGCAGCATGTACACAATTCACCGAAATAGTGGGGGAAGTACCTGGGACGGGCGCGGGCGGGGCTCTGACTCGGGGTAGGGCTGCCTGCGCTGGGGCTTGGCGTCTTAGCCGCCTGGTGTTGCTAGTGAGTCAGTGTCTCCTGTTACCTGTGACCTGGACGGTGTGGGAAGGAGGGAGAGATGCTGCCTCTCCGGTGACCCTCCCAGGCCCAGGGGAGGAGGCTGGGACTGGCCCAGGCGCTCATGTCACCACTCACGGGTTCTGTCAAACCAGAACCGTTCTCTGATGCCTTCAAGCTCGGGGAGCGGTCTGTTAACCCCAATCCCAGCTGAGCTTTTCCAGGACTTTCCCAGCCCAGCACGCTGAGCTCCAGGGGGGGGCGGTTTCTGTCGTTCAGTTTCAATGTGAAAGAAGCCTTGGGAAACAACCCCACCAGGCTAGAGTTTACGTCCTGGAGGGAAGACGTGGGTGTTAGCAAGAGTGCCGGGGCCACGCAGCCGACACCCAACTTTCACTGGCTTTCTCAGAAAGTCCCTTGGAAATCCCCAGCCGCCGTCCTGCGTGTCTGACCCGGACGTGGCTGCTCGGCGAGAATGGAAACAGTTGCGGGGGGCGGGGCGGGGGCAAGAGGAGCTGTGCGCAGATAACCACACTCCCGCCGCCTCGGCCCCACACCCGGCGGCGCCCCAACTGTCAGCCTCGCCGGAAGCGAGAGACAGGCTCTGGCGGCTGTGGGGGAGGGCGGCCGGCCGCCGTGCCCGGATCTCAGACTCCGTGCGCCCCGCCGCTTCTGCCGGGGGCTGCGTCTGACTTCGCTCTCGTGCTTTCTCTCGGCGGTCCAGATGGGCGCCGAGGTGCCGGAGTCCTGTCCCCTGTTGGGAACCCAAAGAAGCTGAAGCGCGGACCGGTGGCTCACTCCCCGCGAGTGAGCAGTGCTGTGGGCGAGGGGAGGTTTCGGACGCCGGCATCCCCGTGCGTGAGGGCTGCGCCCCGTCTGGGAGCCCGTCGAAGTCTCAGCCCCATTCTGACTGCTGAGGTCCCGCGTCTGCCCGAAGCTCTCAGTCTCCTGCTTAGTAGTCTGGCTTCTCTTCTTGACCAAGGCAGGGCTCCTCCCCAGTGCAAGAAGGACGGACCCAAGTCAGAAACAGTAGTGGCCCGGCTGCCTTCCCCTTGCCTGCCTGTTCCTCATTCTTCACCCGCTACCCACCACAGGCCGTGGGGTTAGGGTCTCCCCAAAATGGAGGGGCTAGCCGGCAGTGCGTGCAGCCTCCAGCCCAAAGCAGGGGTTGGTAGCTGATAGAACAAGGGTCAGAACATTCTAGTCTTGGAGGGAGCGGTTTTCCCAAGAGTAATGGGACAGGCTGGTGAGGGCCTAAACTCAGGCTGGGCTCTTCAGGTTTAGGGACTGAGGCCTCACTCCTCTGGCATGGCCATTACCTTCATAGTGCCAGCCTGTCTATAACTTGCTATTAATTCTCAAGTCCCTTCCCTGACACCTGGGGTGTGTGTGTGTGTGTGTGTGTGTGTGTGTGTGTGTGTGTGTGTGTGTAAAAGAGGTAGAAAATGTTTAAGAACAGACTAATAACATCTCACTCTGTCTGGAAGTCTGGTTCATGTTTGGTATCCGTAAAGCCTTTCATTTAAATAGCATTTTACAAGTCAACAAGGGGGCTTTCAACATCCATTATCTTATTTGATCCCCCAAAACCCCTGTGCCAAAGTTAACATCCTTAGGTCATGATGCAGAGGCTGAGGCTCAGAGAGTTAAAGCGACTTGGCCATGATCAAGCAGTGGAGGCTTAGCTCAAGAAACGCCTTGCCCACCCCCGGTTTAGGGCTGCGTTCTGACATAGTTCTCCCCAAACGCAGCAGCTTTGCTCCCTTCATGATTTTTCCACAGTACCAGCAAGCTGCATGTTGCCTGCACGCTGAGCTGCCCTAACCCCCCTACTCCCACCACCTACAATCGCTAGGCCTCAAGTCCAAAACTAGCCAGAGAGGGGGAGGCAGTGTGGGGAAACGGCCAGAGAGGAGATACTCGGGATTTACTCAAGGATCCCTGTGCAGAGCATCGGGAAACTGGTCCAGTCCTCCAATTCCTGCCCGGCTGCATCTTCTGTTCCATTCCATCAGCTCTTGGGTATCTGCTGGCCTGTGCCAGGTCTCTCCAACCTCTCCTGCTTTTTTTTCAATCTGAAAGAAGCCTTGGGAAACAACCCCACCAGGCTAGAGTTTACGTCCTGGAGGGAAGACGTGGGTGTTAGTTAGCAAGAGTGCCGGGGCCACGCAGCCGACACCCAACTTTCACTGGCTAGAGGAGTAAAGTCACTTTACTTCTCTAAAAGAAGTTTCCTCTTCAAAAACAATGCAGTTGACAAAACTCTGGTGTTAGTTGACAGGATAGTGTTTCCTTGTGAAAGGTGGGGTGGAGAAGGGCATGAGGGGCCCCTGGTTACGGTCTGCTTTAGATCTGGATGCTAGTTACATAGGTCGATTCACTTTCTGGAGATTTACTGAGTTATACACTCATGATTTGTTCCCTTTTCTATTTGTCCATTATACCTGAAATGAAAAGTTCGCTTAAAAATGCAGTTGGCAGTTCTCGTCTTAGGATAGTTTCGAGAATCAAATACAGTCATTTAGGTAAAAGCAATTTGAGAGCTGTAAACTACTAAGTCTATCTAAGAGATTGTCATTCAAAGTTGTCCCCCTCTAGATAAGTTCTAGGTAAGAACGTCCTCACTCTAGCCTTCTTGGGCAATAGATGTTCAAATGTATCTATCATCCGCAAATATATCAAGACGGAAACATTTTTCTTCAAGCACCATGGCTTTTTATCTCAATCTCTCTCTCCTTCTGTTCTTTCATTTGTATGACCTAAGGTTTGTTTATTTTTTAAATATATACTTCCTTTCTATTTGGCTGTGAGATTGTGAATGTGATTTAACCTCTACTTGGCTTAAAGTCATTGTTATAAAACGTCCATTTTTGTATCGTGTGGTGAAATGGTTCTGGGACTAATTATTTCTCTACCTCTTAGATTCATGTCAGCCTGTCAGCTGTCACTTCTGCTGCTCATGTGTGGCTGTCCCCCCTCCAGTGTTGTCTGAACCAGGAGATTAGCCATGCTGGTAAAAACCGCTGTTGGGTGAGCCAGTAAGTCTTGGACTGAGGAAGAAAGCACATGGCTGTCTGCCTGGGCCTTGGGGCTCAGAGGCCTTCACCATTGGGAGGGGGAGGTCTGGAGTGTCGGGGCAGAGGAAAGAGTGAAGGCAGACCCTGCAGAGAACGCAAGGGCTGGGAGAGTCAGGACTTGGGCCAGCCCCTCACTTGATGGGTGAGAAAACTGAGCCCCAGAGTCAAGGGTCAGCCTGCCCTCAAGAGGGGGTCACTGCTACTTTGTATGTCCTCCACTGCCTGGCTCAGCGCCTTTTGCCTACAGATGCTTGTGTTTCTCTTTGCTTTTAGACCCCAGGAAGCAGGAACTGAGTGCAGAGAAAACTCTGCCCTGGGCTGCTGGCTCCTAGAGGCCAGATCCTCTGAGAATATGATAGAAAACGTCTCCCCTCTAGACCTTGGCATTCCTAGTCTCAACACTCCCCCCAAAGTGGAGGGCAGGTATTACGGGGTCACGGACAGAGGACTTGAGGCCCAGGGGTCCGTCCCACAGCAGAGGGAGGCTTGTGCCTCTTAGAAGCCAGGGAGCCGGAAGGCCCCGTTTCAAGACCCTGTGCTGCTTCCTGCCTGTGCTCTCTCCTTCCTCCACACTGAGTCTCGTGCTCCAGAGAGAACTTGGGGGAAGATAAGGAACGGCTTCAGACGCCAGGGTAGGGAGACCCCAGCTTCCATCCAAAACGGAGCCCTCATTCCTTCTTCCCCAAACCCAGCAACTGCCACACTTTCAACCCCTCCCCCAAGCCCGGAAAATACCTGGAAGGAAGTGAGTGCTCTGGGCCACTAGCCGGAAGAGGGGGTTTAACTGTCACCTGGTCCCTGGGGGCTCGAGTGGCAGAGGGCAGAGGGGAAAATGCAAATCCATGCTTGGGAGAGAGAAGAACTGCGGAGAGGAAGAAGGTGGCAGCCAAGGCCCAGCCTTCCTTTGGGGCTTGTGGGCCCAGCAGGCGCTGGGGAGGCCTGAGGCAAGGGAGTGATCACAGGCCCTGGGAGAAGCCAGCAGCTGCCAGCGGGGCACTGGCACTTTCGCCCTGCACCTCCGGGGAGCAGGGAGATGGGGTGGGGTCTGCAGCTCCGTGGAGCCAGGTGGGAAGATGAGGAGATGGGGGAGGTCGAGGTGGGCGCTTTGCGTCACGTTTCCATGACTGAGTCTGAGGAAAGCGTGTCTGTTGCTTCTGCAGCAGGAGGGACTAAGCTTAGACTGGAAGGACCCCTCTGGCCTCCGCACCGCTCCTCCCCCTACCAGAGGCCAGAACTGGGAAACACGTGGTGTCCCTGCAAATGGATCTTTCACAGCCACTGGGAGGCAAGAGTAGAGCGAGAAGCCGCCCTTGGGCTAGTGCTTCCACGATAATAATTTGTTATATCAGTATGACAATTACCAGGTTCAAAACCTGGCCACCTCCATTATTGCATTTGATCCTCAGTGCCATCCTGTGGGGCATTATTTCCCTTTCACAGATGAGAAAACTGAGTTTCAGTTACATCATTTGCCCAAGGTCAGCGGCCAGGCAAATCTGGACTGGTGTTTCGGCCCAGCTGTCCCTTATGGCGTCCCTTCGGTTCCGCTGTGGCAGCTGGGGATCCAGGGCCCATAACTGGGGCAGGGGTGAGGGCTAGTTCTTCCTTTTTCCCCCTTGACCCCCGCCTGCAGGTGGGGCTCTTGGGGGTCGGGTCTGCCATCTGCAGTGCTAAGGTCTTTGGGGAGGAAGGCCTCAGCAACTCCTCGTGCTCACTCACCCTTGGACCCTTCCTGGAGGACCTGGGCTTCTGGCCCCGTCCCCTCTCCCGTTTTGCCCCAGGACTCTCACCAGCACCAACCCCCCAGCCGCAGCCCCAGGACGCAGCTGCCCGCACCCCATTGGCCGGCCCGGGAGCATTTGCCCTTATTTGGCCAGGCCGCTCCAGGCCGCCTCCACCCCCAGCCCAGCTTGTCTCTCTCACTTCGTCTTTTTGAGGTTTGCCTATGGGGCCCTGGCGGGCGTCGCTTCAAACACACTTTCTGGTTGAGTCACTTTTTAACGGCTCCAGTGCTGGGAGCTGCTGCGGCTGCTGCTGCACGAGTGACCCCCAGCCTTCGTGGCCCCGGATTTCGTGGCCCCAGCCTTCGTGGCCACCTCCCCCACCTGACTGCCTTAATGGGCTCCGAGGGAAGGAGCTGGGGTGGCCCTTCACTGCTGGGTTCTGCAGACCACTTGGTTACCCATTTAGACCCCTCTGCTGCCCCCACCCACAAGCCTGGGGCCTGGGAAGTCTGCCCTGAGCTCCTCCTGCTGCTTTTTCCAACCCCCTTCTCCAGCTGGGCTTGTGAACAGACAAGGCTGCATCTCCACTGTCTGTTGAGTATCCACAATGAGGTCTGCCAGGCCTGGTCCTCTGGGGGACTTTGGACTGAGTCCCTTAGGGAAACAGAAATGGGTTGCAGGCTGCTGGCTGATTTTCAGGAGGGTGAAACTTAACCTCACTGAGTTTCCATTTCCTCATCTCTGAGATGGGGATACCATCATTTACATCACTGGGTCAGCATGATGATCAGATGAGGTTTTATAAAGTCCTCTAGACGCCTTGGCTTCTGTCCTTCCCCACCCCACCCCACCGTAGCTCAGCATGTACAACGTGGAGGTGAATAAAGAAACAGCTCACGGAGCAGTCCTCACGGTGCTCTCTGTTCTTTCCACCCCTCACCTTCTGCTTTTCCAGCTGCCCCTGGGACGTGAGGACTGCTGTGGAAGGCAGGATGCAGCAGGATGCTGGCAGATAGACAGAGGCATCCCCCAGCCCTTTGTCCCTGTTCCCAGCCAAGATGGGGGGCAGATTCTACTCGAGATCTCTTCCCAGCCACCTGCCTTCTCTGACCTATGGGAGGTCCGCCCTTGAGCCCGCTGGGGAAATCCACGGGAAGGTCTTGGAACATAGGCCTTGCTTCCTCCTCCAAGGTCCTTGGGGCCCCTTGCTCTTGGGGACTTCCTGACTACACACAGGTCCTTTGGTCAAACTCCTCTTCAGTTTTATAGATGAAGTAAGGGCTGCGGGCTGGGGGAGCAGATCCAAAGTTACACTGTAAATGGCCATAGGGTGGGGACTGGACTCCTCGTCTCCTACCTCCTAGTTCTGCCCTCTGTTCCGTGGTCCTGATGTTGGGGGTAGGTAGTTAGGCTGATGAGAGATCATAGTGGGTTCCAGGCAGGGATGGGACACACACACACACACACAGAGTTTATTTGTAGCAGTTAAAACTGGAGCAGGTGCAGCTCTGCAACTTAAACCAGGCAAATTTGGACCTTTGTGTGGAGGGAGCCAAGAGGGAGTTTTCTCTCATTTCCTCCCTGTGTCCCTAGGAGATCCCAGTTGAGGACGCCTCTGGTTTCATGGCCACTCCCACAGCAGTGGTCGGGGTGGTCTTCTTCCTCACACCCACACCCCCTTTCCTACGCAGCCCACCCTGCCTCTCTCTAGATGCTGTGGACAAAACCCTGAACCTGGCCCTGACTTGCTTTGTGACCTCAGGCTGCCTGCTGCCTCTCTCTGGTCTTGCAGCTCAGCTTCCTGACTCAGGTCAGTTTGCTGCCTGATCTTACTGCTTAAAAGGCCTTGGATACTATGATCCAGAGAGCTGAGCCAGACCCCGTCCCAGAGCAGAGCTGGCCTCCCAGGGTGCGCTGCAGCTGCCTCTTGCCGGGGTAGCACAGGAGAGCATGAGGTTCAACTTGGAGCATGTCTGGGCAGTGCAGGCAGGACTGAGGGCAGAGCGTACCCACCCTCCTTGTCTGGAGGCCTCTCGGCACTCCTGGGGCCCACCCCACCACCAGCCCCAGGCCCTGGGATGAGGCAGGGGCCTTCTTGGTGCCAACATGACCTCTGCCAGGGACACGGGCTGTCTTAGGTTCTTGAGGTGCTTCCATTTCCCAGCACCTGCTTCCCTCGGTGCCCCCCCCCCCCCCCCCCAGGGAGGGAGGCCAAAGGTCCTGACGTTTGGGGCTATCGACTCGCATTGTCCTTAGCCCCGATGTGCAGTGCTGGGGGCTCAATTTCCCTCCTTTGTGACCAGGCCCGTCCCCCAGCCTTGCTCGCTGCAGGGCGGGCCGCTCTGCCTCTGACTTCCTGTTTGTGCGCGCCGTGGGCCCTGCGGCTTCTCTCTTGTTGTCTCCACACCCCGCAGGTTATCTGGGCTGCCATCTTCGCCTGCCTGCCGAGTACGGGCCCCAGGCCTGTGCAGCTGGAGGGGAGGCTTCGTTTTCTTCTCCACCTTCCTGTGGAGACAAGACCCTCGCCTTTCTCCCCCCTCTGGGCCTGCTCTCCCTTGCAGGTGTTAGGCCGTCAAAAGACCGTTTGCTCCCCGTTTCTCCTCCTTGCCCGGTCAGCTCCTGCCCTCGTTATTTCCTCTCCTTCCAAACCCTCTTCCATCCGTACTCCAGGAAGCCCCCTCTGATGGGCCCCTGTGACTCTGAGGCCGCCACTGCAGCATCTGTTAGTCTAGCCCCATAGGCCCCTCAACCCCACCCAGGAATACTGTGCCCTTATTGCTACGGTTTTGTGAGCTGTCAGTATGCGTGGAGGCGTAGGGTGTTCTGCATCACCTGTCTGATTCGGGGCTCGCTCAAGTAAGAAGCCCCGTCCCCATTAGGCCTGAAGCCTTGCACCTGCTTTAGGTACGCGCTGTTCACTCACACCAACCAATGAAGCTCCCATGCCCTGCACGTGTATCTGTGTCTTGCCTATCAGACTGGGGGGCCCTGAAGACAGGGCTGTGTCCTTTTCGCCTCAGGTTCACCTTTACCTGCCCACAGCCCCAGCTTGGCACACAAAGGTGGCTGTCCCCAAGGTCAGTGAGGTGGGGTGGGGCTGGGGATTAGGAGCCCGGAGCCCTCCCAGAGGCCAAGCCCAGGCCCAGCAGCCTCAGTCCCCTGCTCTGGTCCCACTTTGTTTCTGATGCCAGCTGCCCCACGGCTACTCCTTCTTAGCATGGCCCCTACCCCTTCTCCCCTTTGGCTATCTCTGAGCAGGTACGAGGAGTGTCAGAACTGGAAAGGACCACAGAGGACACGTTCTAGCAGAGTCCAGGTGAGCCCAGGCTGCCCAGTGAGTGCCTGGCTGAGCCCAGACCTACCACCAAGACCTGTCTATTGAAGAATAGACTTGAACTCCTCTCTCCTCCACAAAGAGAGGCCTCCTGTCTCAGGCACCTCCTCGCTCAGTGACCGGCCATCGTCAAGGTTTAGTTTCTCTCATCCTGGGCACCTCTGGAAGCAGGAGTGGGAGCCGTGTCTCTCCCAGAGGTGCCCGTGTTCTGAAGCCACGCCCACCTCCCCCAGTCACCTCCCAAGCTCGGGCCTCAGATTCCCAAGTGAGCCTTCCTGGGCATTTCCGGGGGAGAGGCAGGGGTGTCCAGCAGTGTGCAGTGGGCCTCCCTCAAAGCGCATCTGTAGGCCTGAGCTGGGGCGTCACCCCCAGTGTGTGTGTGTGGGGTTCTGGGCCTGCTGTGCCTCTCTAGAATGGGGACTGTGAGTCCTCTGGGCTCCTCAAGCTGCGTGTGTGTGTGCGTGTGTGTGCATGTGTGTATGTGTGTCTGTGTATATGTATGTGTGGGTCTGTGTGTATGCACGTGTGTGCGCGTGTGTCTGTGTCTGTGTATCTGTGTGTATGCACGTGCGTGCGTGTGTGTGCATCTCTCTGTGTGCATGTGTGTATGCACGTGCGTGCATGCGTGTATGTAAGTGCGTGTGTCTGTCTGTGCACGTGTGCCTGTGTATATGTATGTGTGTGCACGTGTGTGCGTGTGTGTGCACATGTGTATATGCATGTGTGTATGCACCTGTGTGCGTGTGTGTCTCTGTGTATGTGTGTCTGTGTGTATGCACGTGTGTGTGTGTGGGCACGCCCGCGCACAGGCATCCACTGTTCGTCCCTCAGGTCCCTGTTGCTCAGTCCTTGAGGCCACACCTATGGGTCACGCAGCCCCGAGCAGGGCTTCGAGTCCAGTGCTCCTGTCCCACTCACCTGGTGGTTCTTACTGTCTCTGTGTCCTTATCTCAGACCCTGCCCCTTCCTTGTCCTTGATTTTGTTTCTGGTGTCCCTGTTCTCTTGGTTTGAGGCCCACCAGGGCTGGGGGAGAACTCCAGGCTACGGAGGCCCTGACCCGCTCCCCTTCCCCCCTCCCCCCGGCCCCTGGTCCCCTCCCCAGTTCCACCCTTCCTCAACCCCAGCGTCAGGGTGGAACGAGTGAAAGCCCCAGCCCTTCCAGAAACCACCTGACCCTGGAAGCTCTGTGGATGGGGAGGCTGGGCCTCAATCTCTCTCCTAGGGGGGGAAAAAAAATCAGCGTCGGTCTTGGCCCAGGGCATTGAGGACAAACAGAGGAAAAGCAGCCTCTGATGTCACAGAGGAGCAGGCCTCGTGGACGGCCCCACCCTGCTCAGGACGGGAGAGAGGCCCGGTTGGGGCTGGGGACTGCTGAGGGACAAGTGTGTCTCTCGGAAGGAAGCTCAGGTCTGACTTGCCGCAGGTCACAAGCTGAGGGAGCCTGTGGCAGAGCTGGGCCCCAAAGCCAGGCCCCCTGGCTCCCAGCCTGTGACTCTAGTTTCCCGGGACAAAACACGTCTGTGGTGATGACTCTAAGGGTGCTTTAGACAGAAGGTCGGGGTGGGGAGGGCGGGAGATGCTCATGGAGGAGGGGCCCTGAAGGGTGAGGGTCCAGGAACCCAGGTTACTGCACAACTTTGATATCCTTATCCTCTTATCGCCTAGGGCAGCCACTTCCCCTGCACCCAGGGTCTGGAGCAGTGGTCTGTTAAAGGAGCACTGTCCCATTTCTGGCCAGCTCGCCTGCCTCACCACTGTCTCTTCAGACCCTGCAGGCGGAGGACCCTGTTCCCCGTTCTCTGTCCCATTTAGGGGCCGGGAGATGGGTAACAATTTTCCAGGTTGAGGGTTGCTGGTCGTGGAGGAAAGGATGCCGAGCAATTTTCCTCCCTGCTGCTTCCCCCCGGATGCCAATCCTCTTCTGGGCCTCTGAATCTGAGCGGTCCCACAGTGTCTGTGGGCCCGACCCGGAATGGGGGACCCAGAGGAGATGCCCGTGGCCTTCTGGGAAGGAGTCACTGGGTGATTCTCGTCCACTCCTCGCTGCTTCCCCACCTCCTTACCCCGGCTCAATCCATTCTTCTTGATTCCAGAGCCAAGCCCACTGAGGGGCTTGGAGAGCCTTGGGGAAAATGTGTGACCCGGACCCAGTTCACCCCAGCCCCCCACCCAGCCCCACACCCTGTTTCCCGCCCCCCCAGCCAGGGGCCCCGGGATGGGCAGCTTCCTGCCTTCCCCATGGGGAAAGCGGGGGCGGCATGCAGGTGGGCGGGCCCCGTGCCCACATCCGGTAGCTGCTTAGAACCCCTCCTCGGAGCCTCCTTCTCTCCAGTCCTCCAAGCCCCATGGCTCCCAGGCCCTGCCCGAGACCCTAGATCTCACCACTGCTCTGCCCTGCCCCCTTAGCCCTACAGGCCCCGAGGGAAGCATGAACACCGAGTCTAACGCCAGCAGGCCCACCGGGCCCAAGTGTGACCCCCTGACTGTGCTGAGAGCTCAGGCCTGGCCTCCTGCGGTGGTGCTGGGCGGAGGGCTGGCTTTGCAGGGTGCTGAGGACAACTGAGTGCCTGGAGGGTACTGTGATGTGCTGGCCCGGAGCCCCGGCAAACATCTGCGCCTCTGTGGCCTTTCTGGGCAGCACATCGAGAGGAGCCGCGGCCCGCTCTGCATGCCACTGCTGTCCCGAAGGGAAGGGAGTCTTCTGGGCTGGGGTCAGCGGGGTAGGGCTCCAAGAGAGGGTTCTTTTCTTGTGCTGGAATTCGGGCCTCTGTCTTGGGTCCTCACCGAGGGGCCTGGCAGGGAGCCCTTACCTCCTGGGGTCACCCCTGTGGCAGTCCCAGACTCCTAAACTATCCCTGGGGCTGGTGCCGTGGGGGAAGGGCAGGCCTGGGGTCCCGGAAGCCACCTGCTCAGGGTGTGTGCGACATCTCTTCAGCCCCCCTCCCGCCAATTCCCAGCCTGTCTCTGGTTTCCTGTCGGTCTGTCCTCCCCAGGGAGGGGAGGGGCGGCTAATCGGCACCGCGGTGTGGAGGCGGGCTCCAGGACCGTTGGGCGCCCTGAGATCTGACCCACGTGGCCTCGGGGTTATAAGCCCTGCCCGCCCTGAAGGGAACCCCACTTGGGAGCCTGCGGCACAGGGCTTGCTCCCTTCAGCCCGGCAGCATCAGGTAAGGATCCGAACCTTCACTTCGGCCCCAGCCGGGGCTCCTTGACTCTGGGCCTCAAGGGCCGCTGAGGGGCTGGGGCCGCAGGCCCTGGGTGGAGACGTGCTCGCGAGGGGCTCCGGAAGCTTGCGCGCCAAGGCTTGCTAGCAGAGCTCTAGGCAAAGAGGTGCAGGAACCCTCGCCTCGACGGCTTCTGTGGTGGGCCAGTCCTTCAGGATGCCGGGCCTTGACTTCCCTCTGGACAAGGAGGGTCAAAGGGCTCCTGGCCCCCAGTGAAGAAAGAGGGGTCCAAGGTTTCAAGGCACAAGGGCCGGAGAGTAGGGTGGGCATGGCAGAGGGCGGGCAGAGGCTGAACAGTGGGACTCGCTGTCAGTGAGAGGTGCTAAGCGCCTCCCTCCACTCAACGTGGTCTCCATCTCTGTCAGGAGAGCCTTGGGCTCCTGGCTGGGGAGCCCCCGGGGTGGGGGGTGAGGGAGTCGGGCCCTGGGCTGCGGAGGAGGCTGGGCCCCCAGGCCTGGGGTCTGACTCTGGAGGGCAGGGTGGGTATAGCTGGAAGGGGTCACCCAGGGGGTCAGACCTGGGCACTAGGGTGAGGCCTCCAGAATAGCCGTGGTCTCTACCTGATCGTCCCCGAAAGTGGGGGGATGGGGTGGAGCCCGGGGGTGGGGTGGGGGAGGGAGGAGGGAACCAAAGAGGAAGTGGGGGGAGGGAGGGAGAGGAGGCCGGGTCTGGCGCCATGCTGAGTCACCGCCCACGGGGCCCAGGGCGGGCCCTCGGGGCCACGGGCAGGGCGCCGGGGTCTCGGGGAGCCACGGGGAGGGCTGGGGGCCCTCGAAGCAGGCGTCAGGAGGAGGAGCGGGCGGCCCGAAGAGTACCTGCCGACGGACAGACAGACAGTGCAGCCACCCATAAAGTAGAAAGCACTACTAACAGCGCTGGAGGGTGTAGTGTTTCCTACTTTATGGATGAGTGTACTGTGGGCTTCAGAGACCGCGCCGCCGCCGCCCGCCACCGACTTCCTCCGCGTTCGGGACCGCGTGTGACAGGTGAGTCCCTCAGCCGCCCTCCCCACCCCGCCCAGACCCCTGGAAGGTCTCCGCTGCCCCCCGTGGCCTGCCCCTCCTGGGTCCAGCCAACCCGGGAAATGCCGCGTCAGCTCCTCGGCTGCCCCGAGGGCTGGCAGGGTGGACACCTGGACCTGCTGCAGCTGGGGCGAGGCCCCAGTGCAGGCCCAGCCACCAGAGGACAGATGCCAGGATGAGGAAGAGGCGGGAAGGGAGGGGAGATGGAAGGGAGGGGGGGGGCGTGCCTGGGACCCCAACACTAATAAAGAACGGACGTGCAGGCCCAGCCACCAGAGGACAGATGCCAGGATGAGGAAGAGGCGGGAAGGGAGGGGAGATGGAGGGGAGGCGGGGCGTGCCTGGGACCCCAACACTAATAAAGAATGGACTCTGCTGCTGCTTTGTCTGAGACTCTGTTGCTGGAGTTGGGGGTGGGATGAATGGGCTTAGCAGGCACATGGATGCGGTGGGCACACAGAAGGGCTGGGGGTTGTGGAAACCACTCTCTCTCCTGAGAGAAATGGGTTTGCCTCTGCCTATGAGACCAGAAGGGGGCTCTGGGCCCGGTCGGGCCTCATCCTGAGGAGGAAGGGCATGCCTGGGCCGAGGACCTCCCTGCAAACCGAGGAAAGTGGGCAGGACTTTGAGGGGCAGGGCTGTGAGGGGCCCTCCCGCCTTTTACCCTAGCTCTGGCCCTGCCCTGCCCTCCCCCTGCTTTTCACACCCTGAAACTGAAGGCTGCCTACCTCTAAGTTCTAATCTTAGAAAGTCTGGGGGGGGGGGGTCCTGTTTTGTTTTTTTTTTAAAATTCATTTATTTATGGCTGCATTGGGTCTCCATTGCGGCATGCGGAGTCTCTCTAGCTGCCGCAAGTGGGGGCCACTCTTCGCTGCGGTGCTCTGGCTTCGCATTGCGATGGCTTCTCTTGTTGCAGAGCACGGTCTCCAGGCACAGGGCCTTCAGTAGTTGTGGCACATGGATTCAGTAGTTGTGGCTAGCGGGCTCTAGAGCGCAGGCTCAGTAGTTATGGCGCACGGGCCCAGTTGCTCCAAGGCATGCGGGACCCTTCCGGACCAGGGTTCGAACCCGTGTCCCCTGCATTGGCAGGCAGACTCCCAACCACTGTGCCACCAGGGAAGTCCTGTTTTTTTTTTTAAACATCTTTATTGGAGTGTAATTGCTTTACAATGGTGTGTTAGTTTCTGCTGTATAACAAAGTGTATCAGCTATACATATACATACATCCCCACATCTCCTCCCTCCTGTGTCTCCCGCCCACCCTCCCTATCCCTAGGGGGTCCTGTTAGTATAAGAATTGGGCACAAACTCACCGTGGCTCGCACAAAAAGCATCGTATATGTAGACAAGGGCACAGATGCTAATACGCAAAGCATACACCAGCACACGAGTGCATTTACACAGAGGGCCCCTACACATAAGCTATCAACACATGTATAGGGAATTCCCTGGCGGCCCGTTGGTTAGGACTCTGCGCTTCCACTGCCGGGGGCCCGGGTTTGATCCCCAGTCAGAGAACTAAGATCCCACAGGCTGCGTGGTGCGGCCAAGAGAAAACACACACACACACACACACACACACACACACACAAACACGCACATTTACAGTGGTATATATACACGTGACATGGCCGGCATGTCACACAGCGACACCCAGGATATACCCACACTCAGGACACATACATCTTCAGTAGTACACACACATGCAGTGATATAAACACATATGATGTGTGTCACAGATAAAATAGCATACGAATACACACATGGTGACATTCACATAATAAACACATTGGTTCCGTACACATACGCATATAGTGACATGTTCATACATGATAAATATACAATAGAGGATGGTTATATATATATCTGGATATACAGATATCAATAAAACCATGTCATTTATGTCATTACATATTCTCATGCCTGTATGAGAGTGTGCCATTATATACTGTGTAATGTCCTCCATATACATTTATCATGACATACGTGTTGTAATTTATACACTCACACAATCATAGCCTCACATATACATCCCAGCGCATGACACTGTGGCAAGGAGATATATACACAGTGGCACATACACAGAAACATGCATACCTATATACCCAGTGAGACCATAGACATATAATAGCATACATGCATACACACATATATCTGTGTATGTATATAAAATAAGTGTCCCCCCACATACATAGAGACACATTTATGTCTATCCTGTGTATGTGGACTGTAGACACACATGCACCCTGACATAAACATCAGCGACACGCATCGTGCAGTGGTGCACATATTGATCTGCGCACTGATTTAGGGAAGTGAGGAGGTCACCTCTTTCTCATGCCCCGCCCCCCTGCCCCGCAACAGTTCCATCAGCTCTGGCCTGGGTGGAGCCCACCGTCAGCGGCTCTGTGGCTCAGTGCGGCTGGTGCTATTCCACAGGGGCACCACACGGGGGCCCCCGACCTTAGGCCAGACTGGCTTGAGTCTCAGGTTCAGAGGCCTCTCTGAGGCCCTTGCCGACATCCGTGTCTCCTGAGACTCCACCTAGGCCTCTTCCCCCATATAGAGGCTGGCTTACGGGTCTGGGAGTTCCACATCCTTGTCCCCAAATGCCATTTTCCCATAGCAAAAAGGTCCAAGGCTAGACAGAAGATGAGCTTCCTGACAGTCTGGGGCTAAGCCAGCCCAACAGGCCACGTGCCCTTCCCTGCTGGCCCGAGACGGCCAGGTTGCCCCCAAAATGCAACCTGCCAGGAGCAAGCGAAAGCAATTCCCTCAGCCTATTTCCACCTCTGTCTCTTTGCTTCTATCTTCTTGTTGTCATTACCTTGATTTCCCTGTCTCTCTCTTTGTTTCATCTCAAATCCCATCTTTTCTATTCCTGTCATTCTCCATGGCTGGATCCCTTGTCTATCTGTCATACCAACTCCTGTCTCTGTCTCTACCTGGCTTGGGCTGGGACTGATGTGGGGAGAACTGTCTGCAGCCCCCCCTGTCTCTGTACCCTGGAAAATGTGGGTGTGTGTGTGGGAGGGGTGGGAGGTCACATGTTGGGGGCACTGGGCCGAGATCCTGTAAGGAACCTGCTCTTCCCTCTGTCCTGACACTGCCTGCCGGTCCAGCCCACCAGTCCAGCGCCATCACCATGGAAACCAGCAGCCGACTTCCTATTGGTGGGCAGGAGGGGAGGGGGGAGGGGAGAGCTGGCTCTCCCTTGCTCACCCCCTTATTCTGAGGCTCAGCCCTCCTCGGCGCCCACCATTTCGGGGCTCCGGGACTGTAGGGGACCCTTCCAGTCCCCAGAGCCGAGGCCAGCAGGGACAGAGACTATGAGGCAAGCAGCCCACCGACCCAGGCCTCCTTAAGACCAGCCCAGCCGCCTAGCAAGCTGGCGGGCAGCAGCGGAGAGAGAAGGAGATAAAGGACCACAGCAGACCTTTGGGGATCAGCCCAGCAGCTCCTGTGGACCCCAGCCAGACTGAGGGATCGTGCTGGATGGTCAGACTCACAGCCGCTGACGGACACCCCATGACAGCGATGCACACGGCAGCACAGCACTGACACACTCAGACACAACCGGTGACAGCATCACACACTGCCACAGCCCTGCGATACACACAGCCGCACACACAGAAACAACTGGTAACTCTGAAACAGGCGCAGACAGTGTCACACAGAACCACTACCCCCTGGCACGCACAAGTCGGGGAACCCATCCTCCAAACACACACAGCAGCGCTGACCGGCACAGGCAGACCTGGAGACACACGCACACCCTCACCCGGGCACTGCTGTCGGTGGCCTCTGCACATCCTCCCCACCCCCACGGGGACACCCTTGCTCCTCCACACACTTGCGCGCACACACAGCCACGAACAGACACACCTCGCATACCCCCAGCTCAGCTCTGGCAGCCCCGGCTCCTGCAGCCTCCTTTGTGGGTGAGGAAGAACTCAGTCAACCTCGGATGGAGCTTCGGTGAAGCCAGGAGCTCAGAGAGGAAAGGGTCTGGCCTGGCGTGACTCTCACCAGCCCCTCCACCTGGCTGGGTGATGTCCCCCCGCCCGGGTCCTGGGGACCCTTGGCAGAACCATGGAGCAACCGACACCCCTTCCCCGGCCGGGGGACCCCGGAAACATGGAGCTGTGGGCACTGCCCGCCTGGCAGAGCTGGACTCCAGGCCAGGGGGGCGAACCTGGAGGTACATCCCCAAGCATTGCCGATACTCCGGCAGCTCTGCGTGTTGGAGAACTGAGGCCTGAGGAGAGCTCCGAGCCCGAGGGAGCCCGCAGCCCCGGGTCTGTGGGGGGCATCCAGCCTGAAAGAACAACAACTGGGCTGCCCAGCCCCGGGCCGGGAGCACTGAGCTCTGGACTCAGCTGCCAGAGGCTGGAGGGCAAGGAGGTGGAGGCTTTCTCTAAGGTAAGGGCGCTGTGGACGGTTGGGGTCTGTGAGGTCGGGGATCTCACCATGCCCTCCAGCCTGGGCATGACACGTAACTTCACTGCCCACCTCTCTTCTCCGGGCCCATCTCTGTCTGTGGGTTCGTCTCTGTGACTGTCTGTCCTCCCTTCTTTGGTCAGGAATCTCACTGGCTCCATTTTTTGCCATCTGTCTGTCCTTCTGACTCTGCCTTCTCTGTCTGCCTCTGGCCCTCCCCCTTCCCCCTCCATCTGTGAGTCTCTCTCTGACTGTCTGTCTGTCTATGTCTGTCCATCTCCTCTGCAAGTCTCTGTCCTTGGGGGCTGGAGGATACTGGGGGCGTGTGGAGGTGTGTGATGGAATCAGAGTCCAGAGGAAGCAGGTTCAGGGGAGGGGGCTCAGTGCTGGGCTGAGCCAGGGAGGACAAGTTTTGGGGTTGGTACGAGCAGTCTCCTGTAGAATATGGAGGGACCAGGACTTTGGGGGACTCAGGGGCCCTGAGGAGCCTGGAGGAGTGGGGATGGGAGCGCAAGCTGGCATTTCCCAAGAGGGGAAGATGGGCAGGGATGGGAAGAATTGAGGACTAGCAGACAGGGTCCCAGGGTTGGGGGACGCTAGTGTCGGCAGGCAGGACTAAACAACCCCTTCTCCTGGGTCTCCTGTGCTCCCCCCGAAGGCCTGAACTGTGTGGGAGAACCTTCTCGTCTCCATGTCTCCTTGGACTGTGGAGGGGGAATGCTTCCCTGTGGAGGGCTCTGGTTTCCACAGGTAGGGTGGGTTCCTGAGTCGCTGTGCCCTGTCCTCTCCCATGCCAGGGCAAGCTGAAAATGGGCTTTGGGGACAGGCCCAATCTGGAGCTGCTGAGGGCCGTGGGGGAGCTGCAGCAGCGCTGTGCCATCCTGAAGGAGGAGAACCAGATGCTGGTGAGGCTTGGAAGCGAGTCCTGGGTCCTGGTTGGTGCCGGGGGGGAGGCAGACTCAGACACCCAGGGCCTCTGCCTCGGCGGCCTTCTCATCCCATGAGCGTCGCTCCAAGTGGGAGCTCCACGGAGCTGACATGACCCCAAGACCCGGAGAGGGTGAACCCCTACCTAGAGTTGCCAAGGACCCCACTGTGAGCCCAGGACTCTAGCCCGAGGCCCAGGCTGTCTAGGATTGGGTCTGGGGGGTGCTCCCCACATGCCCCAATTCTGGCTGACCCCTCGTCAGAGGAAGAGCAGCTTCCCCGAGACGGAGGAGAAGGTGCGGAGACTGAAGCGGAAGAATGCAGAGCTGGCGGTCATTGCCAAGCGCCTGGAGGAGAGAGCCCGGAAGCTGCAGGAGACCAACCTGCGGGTGGTGAGGCTGGGAAGCCACTGGATGGAGGCTGGGCGACCAGGGAAGAGGGGCGCCAGGGCTGGGCCGGAGGGCGTGAGGCTTGGGAGTCACGGACTCTCAGCGCCTCGGAAAGCAGGAACCCAGGGGCTGAGGTGTAGGAAGGGCAAATGCCAGCCAGGCTAGGAGGCTGAGGGTTTCTGGAGCTCCAGGAGGGAGGGAAGGGCTGGGCGGGGAGTTCCTGAGCAGGCAGGGAGCAGGATTCTGGATTACCACGTGCTGCTGCTGGCTGCAGCCTCCCGCTGAGCTCATCTCTGGGTGCAGATCTGCTGGGGGCAGGGATGAGAACCCATCACAGTGGCAGCCCTCAGTTAGCAGCATCCTTTGGGCCCAAACTAGGATGTGCAGTTAACACTTTCACTCCTGCTTGAGGATTGCAGGGATTGGGTCAAAGGGAGGCTGTTGGTCTCCTGAGGGTAGACCCAGGGTAGATCCAGACCCAGGCTAGAAGCAGGAGGCCACACTTCTAGGTTCTCATCATAACCCCTCCTGTGAGAGGAGCTGAGGACTGGGGGACTGCCCCAGCCCGCAGATGACCGTTGGCCTTGCCCCTCCTCTGGCCAGGTGAGCGCTCCCATGCCCAGTCCAGGGGCCAGCTTGGAGTTGTGCCGGAAGGCCCTGGCCCGCCAGCGAGCCCGGGACCTCAGTGAGACAGCCAGTGCCCTGCTGGCCAAGGACAAGCAGATTGCTGCCTTGCAGCGGGAGTGCAGGGAGCTGCAGGCCAGGCTCACCCTGGCTGGCAAGGTGCGAGGAGGCCCTGGTCACCCCTTCCAGCTCAGCCCTACACAGGGCCGCCTGCTCGGCAGTGTGGGATGTGGACTGAGATGTTAATGAGATGCAAATAAAGCGAGAAGGTGGAGGCTGCTGGGGAGTAGGTTCCCCTGGCAACGGCCCAGGTGGCAGCGGGGAGAGAAGGAGCCTGAACCGAAGGGGGTGGAGCCATGAGTCCCAGACCTGGGAATTTCTGTGCTCCGGGCTTCAGGCTGCATGCCAGTGGGTCTGACTGTATGAATCCACACATACCTCACACGGGTGTGAAGAGATGTTCTCAAGGCATTTAGCACAGTGCCGGGTACGCCGGGAGTGCCCAGTAAACGAGTTCCCGGGAATATTTGCACACGGGCTAGCGGAAGCATGTGGCTCTCTAAGCATGCAGCTATGACCAGGCATGTATGCATGGGAGGATATGTACCTTCCCCCGCCCCGGAGCCCCTCCAGTCAGGCGGAGGCCGGGCTCTGCTGGGCATGGCGTGGGGCGGGCAGGGGTTAGGCCCGACTCCCTTCCTGCGACTCCAGGAGGGCCCCCAGTGGCTCCACGTGCGGGACTTCGACCGGCTGCTGCGGGAGTCCCAGCGGGAGGTGCTGCGGCTGCAGAGGCAGATCGCCTTGCGCAACCAGAGGGAGCCGCCCCCGCCGCCTCGGCCCCCAGGCCTGGCCGCCGCGGCCAGAGCAGGGGCGCCCGCCCCCGGGGCCCCGGGAGAGGTGAGCGTCGGCGCATGGGCAGGTGTGTGGGTGTGCGGAGATGGGGGTGGGAGCGGCTCGGGGGATCTCCCCCTGCACCGCGCTCAGGGCCCCGACGACGCGGTGGTGGCGTGCGCACTGCAAGGGCTTGGGGGACTGTCCCCAGCTGGGAGCAGGGTCCTCTGCCCGGCCTCCCGGGGCTCGTACCTGCGCCGCGCCCGCCCCCGGGGGCTCGGGGTCCGCCCTCCGCAGGCCTGAGGCCCGCGGCCCGCCCCGCCGCCCCTGCCGCGCCGCCAGTGGTACGGCCCGGCTGCAAATCCCCGGTTGCCCTGGCAGCCACCCGGGGCCCAGCCCGCGCCGCCGCCTCCCGCCGCAGCCGCCGCAGCGCGGGGACGCCCCCTTCAGCGCCCGCCTGGTCCGTCAGGCCCGGCCCGGCTACTCGGGGGCGGCAGTGTGCCCGTCCCCAGCTCCAGGTACGGGCGACCCTCACTGGGCGCCGGGCTGAGGTGGCCCCTGGTCCGAGGGCTAGGGGCCCCGCTCCGGACCCCCAGGGCTTAGAGGTCTGGCTCCTCTCCATCCTCTGTACTGGGCTGCACTTAGGTCCGCCTCCTTCCGGGAAGAGGGGAGGGAGAAGGGACCTCCTGGCGACCAAGGCCTCAGGGCGTGGGATGCTTCTTGCTCAGATTTTGCCCCTCTGCCTGGCCCAGAGAGGGAGATGCATCGCCCGTAAAGACCTGTCCTCCGGAGTTTGCACGGATAACTGGGACGTGCAATAGGGTGGGCTTGGTGGAAGCTGCGAGGAGGGTCTGGCCAGGTCTGCAGGCTCTGGGCCAAGCCCAGATTCTGTGGATCCATAACCCTTAGCTCTGGGGACACCACATCCCTGGGGGCCCAGGCAGCCTCCTAGTTCTCTGCCAGTCGCTGAAGGACACCCAGGACAGTTATTGAGTGCAGAGTAGGGCCGGAAGCTAAAAAGGGAAAGCTTTGGCCTGGATAAGGGACCCATCTCCCAGGGCACGCATGGGGCTCAGGATCTCAAAGCACTGTGTCTGGAGGACACAGGGGTGCAGCTTCTGCTCTTCCACATCAGCTGGAGATGAGGGGATGTGGTGGGGGGGCAGACAGCACCCCTACTTCCCGGGCAGGGATCTCTTTGCTGACCGTGAGATGGGGCGGGAACCTCCCTCAGACAGGCGGGGCTGGGGGTAGGCTGCCCCGAGGCCCTCTTCTCAGGTGCCAGCCCTCTGCCCCTGGCCATTTCCAGGCCACGCCCCAGGAGGATGTGGAAAACCCACCCGTGGTCCTAGGGGAGCCAGAGAAACAGCAGAGGGTGCAGCAGCTGGTAAGTCCCAGGTCGAGGGCTGGAGGAGACCCATTCTGGGTGGATCTGCCTTCCCACATGAGGAGCTCCACTCTGACCTCACAGGAATCAGAGCTCAACAAGAAGCGGAAGAAATGCGAGAGCCTGGAGCAGGAAGCCCGGAAAAAGCAGAGGCGATGTGAGGAGCTGGTGAGCGCCCAGCTGGGAGGGCCTCCCGGGGGGGGCCAGCTCCGCCCTTCCCTCTGGCCAGCCAGGTGGTGGGCTCCCCTCAGCTCTGCTTCCTTCCCTCCTGCCCAGAGAATGTGCTTTTTCCCCCCATCTGCGGGGCTCCCCTTTCCTGGCTGATGCAGGTTCCAGGTGGGGGAGAGCAGTGTCCTCTGTGTGGGGAGAGGAGGAAGGTGGGCGCTGGGACCCTCCCCAGAGGTCCTCTGGTCTCGCAGGAACTGCAGCTGAGGGAAGCCCAGAGTGAGAATGCCCGCCTCGTGGAGGAGAACTCTCGGCTCAGTGGGAGAGCCACGGAGAAGGAGCAGGTAGCAGCTCTGCCCAGGTCCTGCTAGGCCCCTGGCCTCCAGGCAAAGGGCTGTCTCCTCCACCCACCGCCCCGGACTGGGCTAGAGTAGGAAGCATACTCTTACCCCTGGTGAGGATGCTGGGGGTTGAGGCTCACACCCTGCACTCCCTGGCGCTGCCCGCTCTCCAGGTGGAATGGGAGAACGTGGAGCTGAGGGGCCAGCTCCTGGGAGTGACGCAGGAGAGGGACTCGGCCCTTCTCAAGAGCCGGGGCCTGCAGAGCAAGCTGGAGAGCCTGGAGCAGGTGCTGAAGGTGAGGGGCCTGTGCGGGTGGGGGGGGGGGGATCGGTCCCTGGCACAGGGAGAAAGTGGGACCGTGGCACTCTGTGGGGCACTGGGGCGTAGACCGAGTCCTGGTGCTGCTGGCCCTTCCCTTCTCTATCCTCAGTTTCCTTTTCGACAGAGTATCTGGAACACACGGTGTCTGAGGCACCCTCGTCTTGCATCTTCTGTAGGAACAGCAGAGCAGGGCTTGGGCCCTGACGCGGGCTCTTGTGTTTTAGCACATGCGGGAGGTGGCCCAGCGGAGGCAGCAGCTGGAGGTGGAGCATGAGCAGGCGCGGCTTCGCCTGCAGGAGAAGCAGGAGGAGGTCCGGAGGCTGCAGCAGGTGGGCGCAGGGTTGGGGGGGTCGGAGTGGGGGAAGGGTGGTAGGTTGCCGGACCCCCAGCTTTACCGTCACTCATCCAGTGGGTATTTACTGAGAACCCATTGTGTGCCAGGCACCGTGCCGGGCGCTGGAGGGACCGGGAGGGGGCAAAGGTCAGGTCCCTGACCGATCAGCGAGTAAACAGATCCAGGAGTGAGATGACCCCGGTCATGGACAAACGCTGTGGGGGAAGTGACCAGGGTGATGTGACACAGAGTGGCTGGGATGGGGGGAGCGGCCTCCTTAGAGAGCTCTGCAGGGAAGGCCTCTAATACGTCAGGGGCCGGAAGGAGCCAGCTGAAGGGGACTAGAAGTGCCAAAGCCCTGCGGCAGGAAGGAGCTCGGGGGTGCAGACCAGTGCGGCTAGAACGTAGTAGGATGGACAGAACAGCCGGAGCGGGCAAGAGCCAGATCACATCAGGCCTCAAAGGTCACGGGAAGGGTTTGGATATTCTGCTCTCTGAGTAGTTAGAAGCTGCTGAAAGGTCCTGAGCAGGGGAGTGGCATGATCTGATTCATCATTCTAGAAGATCGCGCTGGCAGCACTGTGGAGGATGGACGGGGGAGTGGGCACGGAAGCAGGGCAGTCAGGTGTCGGGTGGCTGCAGGGGTCCAGGCGGGAGATGATGGCTGTGTGGATTAGGGTGTAGGCAACACAGATGGAAAGAAGTGGAGAGATTTGAAATATTATTGGGGCATAGAACTGACAGGACTCACCATGGGATTCCAGTTGAGTGCCCATCCTTTCACCCATTTGCTGACGAAATGGAGGGTGAGGCTTGTCCCTCTCCAGGAGTGAGGGACGAAGGGCCTCAGATTTGAGAGGCAGGGAACCTGAGTTCTGTTTCGGCCAACTTTGGGTTGTGTGTTAAACACTCGAGTGGAGATGTCTGTAGACAGCCGGGTTTATGAGTCTCGAGTCCTGGGGACGCGGGTCTTGGAGACAGGTTTTGGAGTGTTCAGTGTGTCTAGTCGGGTGCCCAGAGGGGACCCTTTGGGAGAGAGTGAAAGCAGGCCCAGCACTGTGCCCTGCGGCGCCCTAACACTCCGGAGGGATAGAAGATGAGCCGGCAGGAGAGGCTGAGGAAGAGCTTCAAGAGAGACAGGAGGGAAACCCTGAGGCAGGAGGCCCTGGGAAGAGAGAAGCAGTCTGAGGCCCCTCCCGACCCTGTTGCCTTCTGACTCCATTCCGGGTGGGAGTCAGAGGGAGGAACCCTCAGCCCCTTCCCAGCCTGCTTCCCTCTCCCTCCCCCATCCTCTCGCCTCCTCCCCTTTCTTCTCTCCCTTCACCCTCCCTACCCTCCTCCCTTCCATCACACTCTATGCCACCCCCATTCCTTATCCTTCTCCTCTATCGTTTTGCCTCCTCCCACCTGTAGGCCCAGGCAGAAGCCCAGAGGGAACACGAAGGGGCCGTGCAGCTGCTGGAGGTGGGTCCCTGGGGGTGGCCATTAGCTCTGCCCGCTTTGGGGAGGCTGGAGAGGTTCAGAGAGCGCTGGAATGGGTGGCGTGAGTGTGTGGGGAGTGGGCTCCCAGGAAGGGCCGCTAAGTGCTCTGGGGCCTGGGGGGATCCCCTCCGCCTTTGGCCCTGCAATGTCCTTCCATTCAGCAATTGCTTGGTCAGTCTAGGGAGCTGACTGGGCGGGGTCCGCTCGGGTCCCTCTTTCCTTCCCTCCCTCTCTGGGCAATGACCTACAGGGTAAGGGTTCTAACCTTTCCTCTGTGCTTTCCTCTCCTGCCACAGTCTACCCTGGATTCCATGCAGGTACGTCCTCCTGATTCCCCACCTCCCTGCGGGGGGCCTCCCCAACACCTCTCCAGGCTGGCCGAACTGCGTTTCCTCTCTTAGGTCTAAGTGGTTCCAACCCTCATGTCCAACGACGGGGGTGCGACTGGTAGCAGACCTGAGACTCCGTAGGTGGGCTGGGATTCTCACAGGACATGTGGGCCACCCCCTCGTCCCAGATCTGCCACTGTGCTTGGCAGACACAGGCCCTGCCCTCCTCTAAAACCTAGCCGCTGAGACCTTGAGGAAGTTCCTTGCCAGTGTAACCCATGATCTCCTTGACGGGGACTCTCCTGGTCTCTGAGAAAAATTCCTGGGAATTGGCTCATTGCTGTCACAAAGATGCCCTGGATCCCGTGTGGGATCTCTCCGGGGACTCCTCTGAGGGCAGGGATTTGGGTCACTGACTGTGGCAGGGTGACAAGCCACGGAGCTGAGAAAGCTGCTGAAGTGATACTGTGGTGGTGATGGGGGTAGGGCGACCCCTTTTGGCCTAGAAAGCGGCCGCAAGCGGGAAGTGCCGCCGCCTGGGGCACGAGGCCTCGCTTCCAGAGGCGGGGCCGGGAGCGAGGCTGGCCCACAGCTCCCGGTCTTACCCTCAGCCGCACACTATTCGGGGCAGTGGGGCAGCCGGGCTGAGGGCTGGTGCCCAGGCCTAGGGGCTGGGCAGATGTGGTGTGAAGCCTAGTGTGGGGCTGTGTGGAGACGGCACAGCTGGGGTCTGCCAGCTTCGGTGGGTCTTGGCCCAGGTCCGGGTTCGAGAGCTGGAGGAGCAGTGCCGCAGCCAGACTGAGCGCTTCAGCCTCCTGGCGCAGGAGCTCCAGGCCTTCCGCCTGCACCCGGGCCCCTTGGATCTGCTCACCTCCGCCCTGGGCTACAGTACCCTTGGGGACCGCCCACCACCCCCCTGCTGCTCCACCCCCCAGCCCTGCCGGGGGTCTGGCCCCAAAGGTAAGGTAGACCCCAGTGACATTAGCCTGGAATCCCCAGGTCTGGGGTTTTTTGTATAGAGCAGAACTCAGCGTCAGAGAAGGCTAGCAACTCACCCAAAATCACACAGCAAGTTAGAGCCAGGTCTGGCTTGAACCAGGCTCCAATGGGGAAAAAACAAGCCCGCGGGGAGCCTCTTGGCCTGCTGCTCCTCCTGCTTCAACAAGCTCTCTGTGGCCATGGCTGGGAGGTGGGCAATAGCAGGCAGTAGGAGGCAGTATGGGCTGGTGAGGAGCCAGCTGGGCTTCAGTCGGATCTCGTGGTCCCAGCCCCACTCACTTAACGGTTCACGATGCTGCTGACGCTCTGTGGCCCGTGTGTTCTGAGTTGTAAAACAGGAGCACCCAGTGCACCTCATCAGGCTGCTCTGAGGAGCCTCTGAGATAATACACGTAAATCACCTCCACCTCCACTTAGCAAGTCCCCCCCGCACCCAGTATTTCCCTTCTTGTAAGGAAGCTTGGCCGTGGAGGGCCTGAGCCCTAGATCCAAGAGGACCCTTGGTCCCTGGTCGCTCCTTAGGCCACAGACCCCAAGGCTACATGTCATCTTTTCTTTAGACCTTGACCTCCCGCCAGGCTCCCCAGGGCGCTGCACCCCAAAGTCTTCCGAGCCTGCCCCTGCCACCCTTGCTGGGGGCCCCCGAAGGACGGCCAAGAAGGCAGAGTCTCTGTCCAACTCCTCTCGCTCCGAGTCCATCCACAACAGCCCCAAGTCATGCCCTACGCCCGAGGTCAGTGCTGGGGCGGGGCCTGGGGTCTGGCTCTGCCGTGGGGAAAGGGGGTGGGGGGTGACCCAGGAGTTGGGTGGCCGCTGGCCCGTGTGGGGTCCCAAGTGGAGCTGGGACCCGGGAGGGAGGGGTCCGTGGATTCCTCCTGGTGCGCGGGGAGCTCAGGTGGGGCCCATCCCACCCTCCTGCAAGCCCTCCCTTGGGGCCGCCCAGCCCCACCCTTCTGGGGCCCAGAGAGGCCCTAGAGTCCTGGGCTGGATGGAGGCAGACACGTCGGCGCCAGGATCCACCCAATGAGGCTGGTCCTGCGTGTCTGCGGCAGAAGCAGGCGGTCCTTCGTGCAGGAGCGCAGGTTCCGGGATTCAGGTCCCAGCTTTGTCTTAGGCAAGTCGCTGCCTCTTTCTGGGCTTCGGTTTCCTTGTCTGGATTTGGAACTAATAACCCTGCCTCGTGAGGCTGCTGTGAGGATTATGTGAAAAAATACAAGGGTGGTACCTCCCTCAGTGCCGGGCACACCGTGGACGCTTAACGTGTGGCAGCTGTACCACTACCACATTCTTTGGTATCACTCACAACCCCTCTGATCACCTCATCCCTCTCTCTACCTTCCAAACCCCAGAAGGTGTGTGGGCCGGGAGGGCGGTCAGGAGCAGCCCTGCAGCCCCGGGTGGTTTCAGGGGCTAGAACCCGGCCGCGGCCTCTACTGCCCCCTTGTGGGATGGAGCGGTGGTGCTGGCTTTGGGTGCCCCGGTTTCCGCTCCCAGTACCCTCGTCACGGGGCCTTCTCAGCCCCTTCTGCCTCCTGGCCTCCAGCTCTTCACCATCGGAGTGCTTGGCGGCGTTTTTACCTTAAGGAGACAGACTGTCGTGGGACACCCTCCCCAGCCCCTCCCCCACCGGTGTGGCTGGCCCCCTCTCCGATGGGGAAAGTGATCTTATTTACTGGGCTGGTGCAGAAAAGAGGCCAGGGCTCAGGGAGGGATCCGGTTTACCTCCCCCGCCCTCGTCCCTTGAGCCAGGGCATCTGGGCTCCGCCAGGCCCTGCCGGCTCAGGTGCTGAGTTAGAAAACATCGGGGCCCATCGCTGCTGGCCTTGCCCAGCATCTGCTCAGTTTCTCTTCTCAAAACGGTGGGTCCTCCTCTGCCTGCTGTGCCTTTGGCCCCTGGCTCCTGGAGGGGACTGGCCCTTTCTGCGTGTCCGCAGGTGGACACAGCCAGCGAGGTGGAGGAGCTGGAGGCAGACAGCGTCTCCCTGCCGCCAGCAGCCCCGGAGGGCAGCCGGGGAGGAGCCAGGATCCAGGTCTTCCTCGCTCGCTACAGGTGGGCCCTCACCCCTGCTCCCCATTTCCCCAGCACTTGGGCTGTAAGGGGGGGGCGGTGAAGAGCGAGGCCTCTGGAGACAGCGGGAGTGGGGCAGGGACCCCAGCGGGACATGTCCTCTTAGCCTCGTTGGGCACAGTGGGTGCTCCACGTGGTTAAAGGGGGACAACCAAGTCTCCGTAGAGGCCGAGTGCACTGGGGGAGAGGACACAGGACACGGAGACAGAACGTCAGTCGCTGTCCTCCGCCTCCTTCTCTGCACCTGCTCCAACAGCTACAACCCCTTCGAGGGCCCCAATGAGAACCCAGAGGCAGAGCTTCCGCTTACCGCTGGCGAGTACATCTACATCTATGGCAACATGGACGAAGATGGCTTCTTTGAAGGTAGGAAGGTAGTGGGGTCATTCTGTCCATTCGCCTGCTTTTAAGCTCCTCTTCCCGAAGACCTCCACCCATCTGTATCCTCTCAGTCCACTGTAACTTCTCAGGCTCAGCTGAAAGGCCTCCAGAGACCCGGCAGCTCGCGGGGAAAGGGAAAGGAAAGGGAAAGGGAAAGGGAAAGGAAGGGTCGTGGGAGCAGCTGGTCTGACTCCAGACCTGCCCAGAGCAAGACAGGGCCTACGACGGTCCAGGTGGCGGACAGAATGCCACAGGGAATTTCGGCTAAGTTCATTCTTGTGCTGGCAGACAGGGCATGGCAGTGCTTAGCACTAGTGACCTTGAGGTCAGGCATGGGGCATAGATCTGATGCTGTGCCCCAATCAGTGTGGGGAGGAAGAATCAGGGTCCAGAGCCCAGGAAAGGGTGCTAACAAGCGGTTAGCAGTTGTCAGGGCCCAGGCAGGGCGTGAGCTTCAGGGCAGTTCTACAGTGCCCATGGGATGGGGCAACCACGGCGGATGCCCCATTACTGAGACTGGGCAACAGGGCGGGGCCTGCAGAAGAAATGGCCTGGGAGACTCCGCACGGTGGCCCTGGCCAGGCACCAGGCTGCATCCTTCCGCAGTAGGGAGGATGGCACCGTACGGAGACTGGGATGCGGGCTGCACAGGGCAGGGTGAGAGCTGCAGCCGCGTGTGGGGATTTAGGAAAGCAGTTAGGTCTGGGCCTGTAACACGCGAAGCTTTCAGAGCCTGCAAGCCTCTCCTCCTTGGGCCCCACGCCTGCTGTTTGAGTAGGTGCTGGGAATGGTGGTACACCGCTAAATTCTCTGTAAGGATGGATAACGGAGAGCAGGATTAAATAGCTCCCGGGAAAACGCTTTTTTTTAATTAAAAAATAAATAAAAACACCAACACCGTTGTTCGGAGGGGGGCAGCTAAAACATAAATATTAACTAATTACTAGAATTTGAACTATGCAATTTGGGATAGATTGAAAGGCCTGTAGACAACTGGGTGTAGGATGCCCTATTCCTCCTCATACTTCGGCTAAGTGACTGCTTCATCTGTGTCTGGTCCCACCTGGGCTGCTCTCAGTGGCTCAAGCTTCAGGAGCACAAGACTGACTCTGGCCCAGGCTCCAGCACCAGCCTTTCAGGGCTGTGGATCTGCTTAGTTGGTTCCTACCGTTAACCTCACGCCCCATAGTGTTAGTGCTTATATTAATTTCCTAGGGCTTCTGTAACAAATTTCCACCAACTGGGTGGCTTAAAACAACAGAAATGTGTTCTCTCACAGGTCTGGAGGCCAGAAGTGTGAAATCAAGTTGTTGGCAGGGCCACACTCCCCCCTGGAGGCTCTAGGGGAGAGTCTGTTCCTTGTCTCTTTCAGTTTCTGGTGGGTCCAGGTGCTCCTTGCTTGTGGCCACATCGCTCCAGTCTCTGCATCTGTGGTCACATTTCCTCCTCTTCTCTCAGTGTCTCTCCCTATGTGTCTCTTATAAGGACACTTGTCATTGGATTTAGGACCCACCCAGATAGTCCGGGATGATCTCATCTCAAGCTCCTTAACTTAATTGCATTTGCAAAGACACTTTTCCCAAATATGGTCATATTCATAGGATCCAGGGTTTAGGATGTGGACATATTTTGGGGAGACCACCTTTCAACCCACTACAGTGCTCATGTTATCTAATTTATTGAAAGTCCCTTTTGTTTCTTCTTCAAGTTTCTTACTTTTTGTTTTTCCCTCCTAGCATAAGTAGAGAGAGAGGGTGTTGGGGAACTTACGCGCCTTCCTGCAGCTCAGGCCTGCCTACACCCCCCAAACCCTGGCCCTCGCTCCTCCTTTCTCCCAGTAAGGCACACCAGCCACCAGCTCATCTGTTTTCCAGGAATCTTTCTCCTTTTCCCAAACTAGCTGTGACGTGACAGACTGGATGTCCAATTTCTTGTTTTTCTGATGTCCCACAAACAAAAAACAAATGCTTTATAATACTCTATTGCCGAGTGTTCAGGGCAACTGGCACAGGGTAACAGAGCTTACCTTCCTTCACTGTCTGAACTGACTGCCAGTCATACTCCTGCACCCAGGTCTGCTGTGGGTCTCAACCCCTTCTAGAACCCACAGGGGATTCTTTTCTCTGGCAGGTATGTCTTTTGTGTCTAAAGGTTCCTTCCCTTACTCTGACCAGGTGGGCGTCCCTCTCCCTTCGAGGATGTCTGTTTCCCACACAGGGAAGTTGAGGGGCACCCCCTCCCTCACTCCTCAGGCCTGTGTAAAACGACAGTTTTCAAACATATGGAAAAATTAAATAGTACAGTGGATACCTGTGTACCCATCCCCTAGATTCAACTTGGTAACATTTTGCCATAATTGCCTTTTCTGTATATAGGTTAAAAAGATGATTGAAAAGCAAGCTGTAGACAGATGGCATTTTACCCAGACACACTTCAACACGCATCTCCTTCTAAGGACATCCTTCTGCATCCTTGCAGCGTCACCTGGGAGCTCGTTAGAAATGCAGAATCTCAGCCCCACCCAGACCCAGCTGAGTTAGAATCTGTATTTTAACGTGATTCATACGCACATTAAAATGTAAGATGTCTGTCCTATATAACTACAATACTGTTATCACACCACTGAGAATTACCAGTAACTCCCTAACCCAGATCTTGACTGCTCCTGTCTTTTAAAAAGCGGTGACAGGTAAATGTTGCTCTGAATCAGATGCTTAAGACCAGCCACTAACCATTGCTAAAATGCATTTATTGGACTGCTTTTTCTCTACCTCCTCTCTGTCTTCCCCTACCCTGCCCTCCCGCCACCAGGGGAGCTCATGGACGGCCGAAGGGGCCTGGTCCCTTCCAATTTTGTAGAGCGTGTGTCCGACGACGACCTCCTGACCTCCCTGCCTCCAGAGCTGGCTGATCTGTCCCACAGTTCAGGCCCTGAACTCAGTTTCCTGAGTGGCGGCGCGGGCGGCAGCAGTAGCGGAGGCCAGAGCAGCGGGGGACGCAGCCAGCCCAGAACAGAGGAAGAGGCTGCAGGGGACGAGCTCAGGCTGAGCCCCTCGCCCGAGGGCCTGGGCGAGCCCCCTGCCGCGCCTCACCCCCGCCGTCTGGCTGTCCTCAAGCAGCTGGCCCACAGCGTGGTGCTGGCCTGGGAGCCGCCTCCTGAACGCGTGGAGCTGCGTGGCTACCACGTCTGTGTGAATGGGGAGCTGCGGCAGGCCCTGGGGCCCGGGGCGCCCCCCACGGCCGTGCTTGAGAATCTGGACCTGCAGACTGGGCCCCTCCGCATCTCTGTTCAGGCCCTGACCAGCTGGGGCGGCTCTGACCCTCTGCGCTGTTGCTTGGTGCTAGGGGCCGGGGCCGGGGTGGCACCTAGCCAGCTGCGGGTCCATCGACTGACAGCCACGTCCGCTGAGATCACCTGGGCGCCCGGCAATAGCAACTTGGCCCATGCCATCTACCTCAATGGGGAAGAGTGCCCCTCTGCCTGCCCTAGCACCTACTGGGCCACCTTCTGCCACCTGCGGCCTGGTACACTCTATCAGGCCCGAGTGGAGGCTCAGCTCCCACCTCGAGGGTCCTGGGAACCGGGCTTGGAGAGGCCAGAGCAACGGGCTGCCACCCTGCAGTTCACCACACTCCCAGCAGGTAGGTGGGCTTGGGCACCTGGTGTCTTTAACACCTGGGAGGTCAGGCCACGGATGGGTCCGAAGGGGAGACTGTTGCTACTTGCGTTTTTAGAGAAATGGCAAAGCGGGCTGTTACGTCTGGCAGTGAGTGTGCCGCATTACTGGGTCTTGTGCCCCCCTCCCCCTAGGCCCACCTGATGCCCCCCTGGATGTGCAGGTTGAGCCAGGCCCCTCCCCTGGAATCTTGCTCATCAGCTGGCTCCCGGTAACAATCGATGCTGCCGGTACCTCCAACGGCGTCCGCGTCACAGGCTACGCCATTTATGCCGATGGGCAGAAGGTATGGCCTGGGGACTGCCCACCTGTACCCTGGGATCGAGATGTGGGTCTCTCCTCGCCACGCTCAGAGGCCTAGTCTCCCCAGCCTGGCACAGGGGCTGCCTGGCCCTGGCATTTGGGCACTAAGTAGCAGATTGGTTAAGAGCGTGGGCTCTGGTAGCAGGTGACTGGGATTCCACCACTGAAACCACGTGGCCGGGAGGCTTAGATGAGACGTGGCACACCAAAGGCGCCGTGCCTGGCATGATGCTAGTCGCGGTGGTGGTCGCGGAGTCCGCACACCTGGCCACCTCAGCCTCCCTTTCCTGTGCTCCTTCCGCCCTGCAGATCATGGAGGTGGCCTCCCCCACGGCAGGCAGCGTGCTGGTGGAGTTGTCGCAATTGCAGCTGCTGCAGGCGTGCCGCGCGGTGGCCGTGCGCACCATGTCGCCCCACGGCGAGTCGGCCGACTCCATCCCGGCTCCCGTCGCCCCCGCCCTGGCTGAGGCCTCCTCACCAGCCAGGGTCTCCTGCCCCTCCCCACGACTGGGCTCGGAGGCCAGACCGCCCCTTGCTCCAGCCTCCCCGGGGCCTGGAGACCCCAGCTCTCCCCTCCGGTGCCCCAACCCCCGTGGAGCTCGAGAGCCCCCCGGGGGCTCCCCAGCAAGCTGTCCCGGAGAGACACCAAAAGGATCCTCAGAGGAGCCCCCGGTGCCTGGCTCTCAGGTACGCTGCTGGGGAGAAGGGGAGCAGGTAGAGCCTGGGAGAAGGGTCTGGCGCTTGGGCCCTTCCTCAGTGCCTGCCATTCCAGGAGGAGGCTGGGGCAGCCGAGCTGGGGGCCCCAGGAGACAGGAAGGCCAGTGAGCCAACCTCGGGAGAGCGAGTTCCTGGCCCTGCAGCTTCCTCCCTGGCCGAGGAGAAGGCTGAGTGGACTGTGGGAGAGGCCCGCCCGGCCCCTGGCTCCACCCAGGGAGCGCTGGCCCAGAGGCTGCCCTGTGCTGAGGCCTGCCGTGCAGGAGACACAGGGCCTGGGCTGAGGCCCAGGGCTGAGGTACGGGGTTGGGGACACTGGGCCACCTCAAGGAATCGAGGCCCCCCTCCCTGCCCTCTGCCAGCCCAGAGCCGGCTGTCCTCTCTGCTTGTTCTCTGCACTGCTCTGGCTCTGGTCTGTGCTGTATGTCTGGCCAGCTCTTTGTCACTTTGTCTTCCAGGTTTCTTTCCATTTTGGCTGCCATCCTTCTTCTTCCCCACCCCCTGCTCTGCGTACCCCCCGTTTGGGGCATGCCCCTGTCTCCCTCTGCCAAGGGACCCCTTTCATTCTGGCTGGGGCTGACCCTGCCAAAGCGCCCTCCCTCACCTCCCTGTTCTCCTCCTTTGGCTGGCCTCTTGCAGAGAGAGGACACGGCCGAGCTTGGGGTCCGTCTGGGGAGCGCCCTTGTGGACCATGGCCGCAACTCAGATCTGTCAGACATCCAAGAGGAGGAGGAGGCCGAGGCAGAGGAGCTGGGTGTCAGGACTTGCTCCTCCCCGACGCAGGGTGCTGGCAACAGCCTCAGGGACAATGGGGCCCAGGTAACGGGGTGAGGAGGGACTGGTGGGCCCTAGACCTCGGGTTCTGGGGGCCTCTGCCCCACGTGTCAGCAGCGGCTCCAATGCCACCGAGTGCCAGCAACATTCTAGGTGTGTGGCCTGGGCCCTGTCCTGAGCAGCAGATAGGAAGCGGCTCAGGCTTGGCTTCTGCCCTCCTGGAAAGAAAGGGGAGAACGAGGCACTCTTTTCTGTAACTTCTCCCCACTAAACCCACCAGACGCAAGCGCCCTGGCCATCTGAGAGCTCGTGCTGGGAGCTTCCAAGGAGGGGACGGGAGGCCTCCCTGCTGTGACAGGCATGGCCT
Source organism: Tursiops truncatus (assembly GCF_011762595.2). Classification (NCBI taxonomy): domain Eukaryota; kingdom Metazoa; phylum Chordata; class Mammalia; order Artiodactyla; family Delphinidae; genus Tursiops; species Tursiops truncatus. The sequence continues at coordinate 28,284,589 of NC_047053.1, read as the reverse complement.
GTTCCCTGACGCTTCTCCCCTCGGGATCCCAGCATCTGGGCAGCCCGTTCTTGGGTGTGCTCCTTAATTCTTCCTCTGGCTCTGCCCCGGACATGCTCTGTGATTTGGGGCCGGCCTCTCTCTCTGGTCTTTCCTCTTGGAGGAAGCTGAGAGAGGGCTATGGGTTACCTGAAACCCCTGCCCTCATCTGAGGGCAAAGGTCACAACTCTGTCCTTTTCCCACGGACCTCTCTCCCCTGCCGCCCTCCCCCCCTCCCCCCAGCCCCAGCCCGACCCCTTCTGTGAGACTGACAGCGACGAGGAGATCTTGGAGCAGATCCTGGAGCTGCCTCTCCAGCAGTTCTGCAGCAAGAAGCTCTTTAGCATCCCTGAGGAGGAGGAAGAAGAGGACGAAGAGGACGAGAAGAGGCGGGGGGCAGGCTCTTCTTCCCGGGACCCTGACCCGCCTGAGCCTGCATTCCTGGGGCTGGGCTGTGACAGCGGTCGGCCCCGAGGACCTGGCCTATGTCCTTTGTCTCCCGAGCCCTCCAGGGCTGGGGACCGCCTGGAGGACCTGCCTGGACTCGTTGGTGGAAGCAGCTGGAGAAAAGGAAGTGGCTCTCCCGAGAAGCCCCCCAGCCGCAGGCGGTCCCCAGATCCCCGTGAACACTGCAGCCGACTTCTCAGCAACGGCGGGTCCCAGGCCTCTGGACGACCGGGCCCCGCCCGGGAGAGGGGCGGCCCCCCCGTGGGCGAGGGCACCAGGGCTGGACCGGAGGCTGGTGGGAGAGGGCGGCCGGCCCCTTCGAGGAGGTGTCCCCGTGGCCCAGCCCCGGAATCGGGCCTGGCCAGCTGCCTCTCCCCCAAGTGCTTGGAAATCAGCATCGAATATGATTCTGAGGATGAGCAAGAGACGGGCGGCGGGGGCGTCAGCGGCACCAGCTCCTGCTGCCTCGGAGACGGGGAGGCGTGGGGTGCAGCACCCACGGGAAGGCCCAGGGGGCCTCCGAAGGCCAATTCAGGCCCCAACCCCTACCCACGCCTCCCGGCCTGGGAGAAAGGGGAGCCAGAGCGGAGAGGCCGCAGTGCCGCTGGCAGAGCCAAGGAGTCACCCTCCCGGGTCCGTGCCCTCCCCCCTCCCTGGGCAGCCCCCTGCCTGCTGCCGCCTGGTGGCCCTGCCTGCTGCCCACCGGCCGCTCCCATTCCACGCTGCCGTCTCCATCAGCAGAGGTGGGGCTGGGCCTCCGGGCTCCCTCACCTGCCTCTTCCCACCCGCATTCCACTGCTTTGCTGCTTCTGCCGGTCGGAACTGGGATGCACAATGTTCTGTGGCCATAAGTCGCCAATTGCCGCCCGCCGGCCCCCTGCCTTTGGGCCGGGGGGCCCTTTCCTCTGCTTAGCTAGTTACATCTTCAGGACACTGACTGTGATGTCCGGCATCACCCAACCCTGACACCGAGAAGAGGCACTCCTCTCCCACGCTCCTCGGCCAACTCTCAGATCTAACCTTAGTCCCTCAACTGCACTCATCTACTAAGGTGGCCGGAGCTGGGCCTCCCCTCCTGCCCTTCCTCCCCACGTGGGGGTGTCTGATGCCTCCAGTGAGGTTGGGCCACGGCTCCAGGAGAGGAACGTGTGTCCCTGCTCTGCTGTGCCGCTTTCGCTGACGGGGCAGAGCTGGGGGAGCGCTTGCGGGGTCCCGCCCCTGCTGAGGTGCCCGCCAGAGGGGTGGTGTGTCACTTCTGCCGTCTGTTGCCCTCTCTTTGCAGGCAACAGAGACTGGGGAGCCCAGAGGGCAGAACGGCTCTGGGCGGAGGGGCCCCCAGCGGAGAGGGGGCCGGGCCCCCAGGCCAGGCTCCGCGGAGCTGGGTGAGCACCTGTGGGGGGCTGGGCCAGGCTGAGGGGGCTTTCCTGCCCCCCTGGCCAGAGCTTATTGCCACCGCTCTCCCCAACAGCCCCTCTGAGGAGCCCTCCAGAAGAAGCACTGGCTTACCAGGACCTACCTGTCAGGGTCTTTGTGGCTCTGTTTGACTATGACCCCGTGTCGATGTCTCCCAACCCTGATGCCGGGGAAGAGGAGCTCCCCTTCCAGGAGGGCCAGATCCTGAAGGTGACTGACTCACCGTCTGGTCCTCCTTCCTGCCTCCTTTCCTGCGCTGGGGGTACGATAGCCACGCGTGGGTGAGAACACAGCTCCTAGAGCCAGGTGATGTGGGGTTGGGTCCTGATTCTGCCACATCTAGCTGTGAAACGTTGAGGAGATTAGCTAACTCCTCTGGGCCTCGTTGGTGAAATGGGGATAATGTTAAGTGTCCACCTCACAGGGTTGTTTGAGGATGAGATGATTCAGTACCCATAGAGCCCTGACACTGCCTGGCGCATAACACGATGTGATAACTGCTGCCGTTAGCATCGTAACTTTTATTGTGCCTCCAAGTGTTTATTGAAGGCTTTCGGCTGTCGCTCTGAGGTCAGGGGGATCTAGTCTGGGCTGGACTGGGGGGATGCATGGGCAGATAGTGGGTGACGACCACACGGAAAGGGCTATTTTCTGTCATCCCTCTGATCCGGTTCTTGGCTATCTCCCCCATCTCCTGTTCCACAAAAGGTAGCGCACTCCTCTGCAGTCCCAAGTGTGGCGCTGTGAGCTCGGGGCCTCGGGTGCAGGGAGCAAGCTGAACTGGCCTCCTGACACAACGGGTCTTCTTCGCGTCCAGGTGTTTGGGGACAAGGATGCCGATGGCTTCTATCGGGGTGAAGGCGGGGGCCGGATGGGCTACATCCCGTGCAACATGGTGTCCGAGGTGACTGCGGACAGTCCTGCAGGGAGACAGCAGCTGCTCCAGCGGGGCTATTTGTCCCCAGATGTTCTCGTTGAGGGTTCAGGTATGACCTGCTCCTGTCCCCCACCCACTTCCTGCCACCACGGTGCCAACTCCAACACCGCCCCCGCCCAGAGCAGTTCGTGTGTCTGGAGTGGCCGAGGTGCCTGCTTGGTCCAGGGTCTGGCAGAGCCACTGTCCCCCTCAGAGACTTGCCACCTGGAGTGGGGGTTCACTGCCGAGGGGACGGGCCCTGTATTTTGGATCCGGGAGGTGGGGGATGAGAGAGGAATGCGCGTAGACGCTCTGGTGCAGGAGCCCTAGTACAGCCCCGAGAGAAGATTGAAGTCACTGCCCATCGCCCTCCCTCGCCTCGGCTTCTCTCTGACGTCTGCTTGCCTTTCTGGACTAGGGAACGGTCCCTTTGTCTACTCCACAGCTCGCACAGCTGGGCCTCCCCCCAAGCCCCGCCGCTCCAAGAAAGGTGGGTGAAACCCCCTTCTCCCTCGGGGGCCTGTGAGGACGGGAGGGTGGGGACACTGCGTGTCTCTCCCTGGGGAGACGCGTGGGAGGCCTTGAGCAGGTTCAGGGAATCGGGCCAGACCTTCATCCCCAGCCACCCCTCCAGTGGGCAGCTTCATTCTAATGGAGATGGGGAGTGGTTTGCTGGGACCTCTGTTCCAGAAAGCACCCGACTATAAACTCTCTGCCAGCTGGAGCGAGTCCCTTACCCTTTCTGGGCCTTAGTTCGCCACGAAAACCGAAGGGCCGGGCCGATGTGCTCTCCGGGCGTCCTTCTCCTGCATCCCTTGTGTGAGGCTGCACCCCCCCCCCCGCCCCCAAAGAAGAGGGATGCGAGGGGCGGGGCTCACAGTCATATTCTCTCCGCAGCTGAGTCCGAAGGCCCTGCCCAGCCCTGTGCAGGTGAGGGGCCAGCCCTGTGCAGTGGAGACTGGGGAGACAGACGGGGTGGGGCAGCCCCTCCGACCTCTCCCCAGGGGCTACAACTAGCGGGCAGGTGGTGAATAGGGGTCAGCAGGCCTCCAGTGCCAAGGATGGTAGGGGGGTGGGGGAGGGTCTAGAGAGAGTCCTGAGTCTTCTCCTCCTCCCCCTCCAGGCGCCTCCCAGCCGGTCTCCTCTACTGGCCTGAAAGCTCCCCGCTCCATGGTGGCTGCATTTGACTACAACCCTCGGGAGAGTTCCCCCAACATGGATGTGGAGGTGAGGACCCTCAGATAGAGCCCGGCCAAGCTGGGTGGTGGCAGGGCCTCCCCGGGCTTGACACGTGCCTCTTGGTCTCTCCACAGGCAGAGCTGCCCTTCCGGGCAGGGGACGTCATCACTGTGTTTGGGGGCATGGACGATGATGGTTTCTACTATGTGAGAACATGGGGGTGGGGGGATGTGCCCAAGAGGGCTCTCCCAGAGCCAGGGAGGGGGATGAGCAAGGGTTCCTGATGGAAGCCCGGAGGAGTGGACCAGGTAGCCTCCCATGATAGTGACATTGACCCCAGCCCGTCCCCCGGGGGCTTCAGGGTCAAGGGGTTGGGGGTGAGGCCTCTCCTGGTCTTAGTCTCAGCATCTCCTCCCCAGGGGGAACTGAATGGACAGCGGGGCCTGGTTCCATCCAACTTCTTGGAGGGCCCTGGGCCTGAGGCAGGCGGCTCAGACAGGGAGCCCGGGACACCCCAGGCCGAGGGGCAGGTCAGTGAGGACCTGGGTTCCTGGCTCAGCAGTTGGGTCTCTATGCTGCTGGTGTGGTTGGAGGGGGGCAGGGGTGGGCAGGATGGCGTCGTGCGAGGAGTGCAGCCGGGCAGTGGTCCAGGTGCGCACTGCGCCCAGGGCGGGGCTGCGAGCTACCGCCAGAGGGAGCCCAGCCGGGGTGGCTCCCTCCCAGTGTGTGGCCCTCTGTGCAGTGGGGTGAGGCCGAGACCTTGATCCCCACCTGTCCACACCCCCGGCCAGTGCAGGTGAGGGGCCCTATGGAAAAGGACCTTCAAGCCTCCCACACCTCTAGCTGTCACAGCCCCTGGTACAGGGACCCTCCCCACCCCACTGCTGCGTCTCTCTGTCTCCCAGGTGCCTCTTAAAGCCAGATGCCCAGCAAGGCCCAGCTTCCTGGGTGGGTGGAGTACAATTAAGCTCCAGGTTCATGGGGCAGGGAGAGGGTGAGGAGGCCAGGCGCCAACCAGAAAGCCCTGGGTCTCCACGTGCAATCGTTCCAAAGGCAGGGGCTATGCAGAGCAGCACCTGCTGCTAAGGCCTGGTGACCTGGGCGACCTGGTGACCGGGTGGAGAGCGTATGGTCTGGCCGTAACCCATCTCCTCTCTTTGTTCCCTGTTCTTCAGAGAACGAGGAGGAGAAGAGTCCAGTGCTAGATGGAGATAGATATATGTAGAGAAAGCGACATGTAAGTGGGGACTGACCCCCTATGTCCATGTCACCCTACTCCTCGTGTCACCATAATCAGACGGCGCTCCTTCGTCTCAGACACCGGAGCTGAGCTGGCTTTTCCACCTTCTTCCAGGGAACAGGGGACGGAGCTCTTGCCGTGAGCCAGATTTGGGCCTAGGATCAGCCCCTCCCCTTGCCTTCCTCTGGGCAATGCCAGCTGCCACGGGAATACGTGTCACCCTAGGATATAATGTCCCATATTAGCTGAGTCCTCATATTCTATAGCACGTGTGGCTTATAGAATAGTACGTGACATTCATATGGCTCATCAGTATATTATGATACTATAAGACTATGGTATTATAATATTGTGATTATTATTGGTGACAGAGGGATGACACTAACGCCGCCAGTAATAACAGTCTCCCCCACCACGGTCTCCCCTGTATCGTGACCTATTAGGGAATCAGATGCATGATTTTATGTCCAACTCTCCATTTTCTCCGCTGGGGGGCATAAAAGGGGAGGCTTAAACAGTTGGAGTCCGTAGGTAACCCCAGACCATTCATCTCTGGGGCTCAGAGACTCCCTCCATTTGTTTCCCCAGCAACCCCTCCCTCCTGGGAGCCCTGGGAGGGGGTGGGAAGGGCCTACTCCCCTCCGCCCCACCCCGGCCAGCCATCAGCCCTGGCTAGTTGGCAAGACACTCTTCGACCTCTGGGTGCCAGCAGAGCTCTTTGTGGGCGGCCCTGCCACATCACCAGGGTCTTAGGTGAGGGCGGGCCCCAGGCTGGGCACCCAGCACCTGCCAGCAGACTGCCAGGTGCTGGTGGAAGCGGGGGTTTGAGGAAGGGAGTGGGGGGCAGGGGATGGAGAGCACACAGGCTGACAGGAGCGGATGGGGCTGTACCAGGCACAGGAGGTCGCAGAGTGGATGTGGGAATTTGGCGGGTAGCGGGAGGCCTGCGCGTGGCTCTCCTGCTTGCCCAGCCGCTGTTCTTAGGCCACTAACAGCACAGTCTGGGTGGCCCTGTGGCAGAGGGAGCCACTCACAGTGGCAAACGGAGCGAGGAGGAGATTCTGCAAGGGAGACGTGCTAAGGGAGGGGCAGCAGCCTCCAGAGCTGTGGTGGGCACAGAATGCCGCCCGACCGTGAGTCCCCTCTGGCCCCGGGCTCCCTGCAGCCCTCTCAGGGGCCATTCAAGGAAGAGGCTCCGTCTCCTCCCCAAGGGGTGGGCACTCCTCCACTCCCTGAAGGCCCTCGGACACCGCGTCTGCTGGCCTGTGCGGGCCTGCTCCTTCCGTCTGTGCGCTGGTGCGGGAACCATCGTTCCTGGAGTGTATGGCCCCCTCCAGCGTCCCTGTCCCCGCTCTACCTTCGGTTGGGAGGGGATGACGTGGGGTATTTGGAGCACCCAAGCCGAGGGTCAGGTCCAAGGACTCTTGAGCCCAGCATCCTCCAGAGAAACCCAGAGAAGGGGAGGGGCTTGCCCAGGTCCAAGTGAACAGAGCAGAAATGAGACTCCACGTCCGTCCCTTCCGACTCCCAGCTCAGTGCTCCCTCAGCATCATCGCGCCCGTTTGCCTCTCCGTGCTCTGTGGGGGGCAGTAGCCAGGCGGTGGGTTTTGGTTCACGACCGTGGTTCCGTGACCTGGGGTCTGCAGGCCCCTGAGGTTGCGGCAGAACGGAGGTGGGTGGGTTGGCCGTCAGGCCCTGACGTTGCCCCTTTTCTCTCCCATTCTAGCCCTGGGCCAGCTCAACCCAAGGGCCCCCAGCGCCGCCCGGCTGGCCCTGTGCTCCCGGCCCTGGCCGCTTCTCCGGGATTGAATGGGGGGCACCACAGGGCCCGAGCAAGAAGGTGTGGGGTCTCCTCTCCAAGGGGAAGCAGCTCCTCAGGAAACTGGGCTCTGGGAAGAAGGAGTGATGCTGCGGCCCGTCCTGCAGGCCCGAGGCCCCGGCGCACTGTCCCGGCTGCTTGGGGAAGGCCCTGGACTCTCGTTCTCCCGAGCCAGTGCTTTGGCACTCGGATGAGAATTCTACTCGGTGAAGGTCAGAGCTAGATGAGCCCTTGCGGATGCGTCCTCTGGGTGGGCATCTTCCTCTGACAGGACGGCTGCCTGAGCCGCAGCGTGCGGAAGCGAGTCGGCCACCGGGGCCGAGCACCTGGGTCACAGAGCCAGGCCTGGATGTGGACTCGTGACTCCTGCTTCTCCCACCCCCGCCTGGTGTCCAGCATGCCATGCGAGCCCCTTCTTGGCCTCCACACGCCTGGCCCGGGAACCCTGCTCCCTCTGACAGCGCTGGCCAACCTCATCAAGTCTTCCCTCCCTGAAGGAGAGTTTGCACTGGATTCTGCCCAGCCCCCCACCCCCGGGCGGGCAGGGGGGTGGAGCCGTGTATATATGTACATACCCAGTGCCTCAGCCCAGCTTCCTCCGTCTCCCTTCCGCTGCACAGGCCCGGGAAGGACCCTGGTCATAGCGCTGCCCTCCTGCCAGCCGCCCTCCTGGCCTGAGCCCCGGGCCAGCGGGCAGAAAGCAGGAGCTGGGTTTGCCTTATTTTGCTCATCAGATTCAACTTCTCTTTTGCATCGTTTTCCTCTGGCCCCTGTTGGAGTGGGGGGCCTGGGGAAGAGGACAGATTTATGCAGCTATTTTCATACATTCCCTGTTCAGATTGGGGTGGGGGCTCTCCCCCCTTACCCTAGCCACCTCCCTCCCCCTCCCCCTCCAGCTGGGTGAGCGTCTCTGCATGTTTCCTTTGCTGTGGTGGGAGATTGATTGTTGGACTGAATGCCCCCCCACCCCCCCACCACCTTGGTCTCCAGGGGTGTGGAATGGTGGGGGCATTTATTTAAAGAGACATTTTATTATAATAAAGTCTATTTTCACAAATCCCATGCTGGGCTCTACCTGGGATGAAGGACTCCTGAGGGGCGGGTCATGGTGGGCTTCGGACTCCACTTTAGAGCCCAGAAGTTAACATCTGACGGTGACTGGGGTAAAACTAATGCACACCAAGAAGACCAAGCGGCTCTGGAATTCTCTTCCTAGGAAGGTTTGGCAGCTTCCTGAGTTCCTGGTTGCAGGGCCAGGTGTTCGGAGTTGGGTCAGGGTCCTGGAGGAAGAACGTGACCTGGGAAGAGGGTGGGGAGATAGGAAGAGAGAAGGCACCTGTTTCAAGGTGGTGGACTGAACTGATTACATACTGCAATCTTGATTCTCCTGGACCAAATTCATAGGAATAATAGAGGTAAAAAAAACCCCAGCCAAACATGCAAATGAACAACATACAGAGTTCCATTTGAAGAAGGGGGACACCCAATAGACTAGAAACAGCAGGATTTCAGAAAGGACCGAAAACAGGTGGGAGATCACGCTCAGAGACCTCAAAGCAGGGCACCTGTGGGAGAATTCTGCACAGAGCTCTATGCCTAGAGGCGGCAGAAACAGCAGAAGGACCACAGGGGCCGTGACAGTGTGATTAGTTGGGGTTCTATGTGGGGAACCGCCAGGCCGATGGTTGCACATTCTCCTTTTCTCCATGGGCCAAGGGGCAAAGGTGAGGATGGCTGCCCTTAGATGAGGACAGTGGGAGTGGCAGCTTGGATCAGAGCATGTGGGATCTTCCCGGGCCAGGGCTCGAACCCATGTCCCCTGCGCTGGCAGGCGGATTCTAAACCACTGCGCCATCAGGGAAGTCCCAGAAACACAACTTTTTTGTATTTTGGCCTTGTATGCTGCAACCTTACTAAACTCACTTATTAGTTCTAGTAGCTTTTTAATGGATTCCTTAGAATTCTCTACGTATGTGATCATATTGTATAGAACAAAGACAGTTTTACTTCTTCCTTTCAAATTTTGATGCCTTTAATTTCTTTTTCTTGCCTCACTGCACCGATAGAACTTCCAGTACAATGCTTAATAGAAATAATAGAAAAGGACACACTTGCTTTGTTCCTGGTCTTAGGGAGAAATCGTTCGGTCTTTCACTCTTATGATGTCAGTGATAGGGCTTTTTTTGTAGATGCCCTTTGCTGTGTTTAAGGAAGTTCTCTTCTCTATCCCTCGTTTGCAGAGAGGTTTTTTGTTGTTGTTTTAAAGAGAATCAGCATTAAATCAAAACTACAAAGAAGTATCAAAAAGTCTGCAAATAATAAACGCTGCAGAGGGTGTGGAGAAAAGGGAACCTTCCTACACTGTTGGTGGGAATGTAAATTGGTGCAGCTACTATGGAGAACAGTATGGAGGTTCCTTAAAAAACGAAAACAGAGTTACCCTATGATCCAGCAATCCCACTCCTGGGCATACATCCAGAGAAAACCATAATTCAAAAAGATACATGCACCCCAATGTTCATAGCAGCACTATTTACGGTAGCCAAGACATGGAAGCAACCTAAATGTCCGTCGACAGATGAATGAAGATGTGGTATACATACACAATGGAATATTAGTCATAAAAAAGAATGAAATAATGCCATTTGCAGCAACATGGATAGACCTAGAGATTATTATACTAAGCCTGAAGTAAGTCAGACAAAGACAAATATCATATGGTATCACTTATATGCCGAATCTAAAATCTGATACAAATGACTTTATTTGCAAAACAGAAATAGACTCACAGACGTAGAAAACAAACTTACGGGGACTTCCCTGGTGGCTCAGTGGTTAAGAATCCGCCTGCCAATGCAGGGGACACGGGTTCGAGCCCTGGTCTGGGAAGATCCCACATGCCGTGGAGCAACGAAGCCCACGTGCCACAACTACTGAGCCTGCGCTCTAGAGCCCACGAGCTACAACTACTGAAGCCCGCATGCCTAGAGCCTGCGCTCCGCAGCAAGAGAAACCACTGCAATGAGAAGACTGCGCACCGCAATGAAGAGTAGCCCCCGCTCCTCGAAGCTAGAGAAAGCCCGCAAGCAGCAACAAAGACCAAACGCAGCCAAAAATAAATAAATAAATTTATTTAAAAAAGAAAGAAAGAAAACATACTTATGGTTACCAAAGGGGAAAGGGGAGGGAGAGATAAATTAGGAGTTTGGGATTAACTTATACACACTACTATACGTAAAATAGATAACCAACTACGACCTACTGTATAGCACAGGGAACTCTACTCAATATTTTGTAATAACCTATAAGGGAAAAGAATCTGAAAAAAATAGATATATATGTATGTATAACTGAATCACTTTGCTGTACACCTGAAACTAATACAACATTGTAAATCAACTATACTTCAATAAAAATAAATAAATTTTGAAAAAGAATCAGCATTAATTTATTTTTAATTGAAGTATAGTTGATTTACAATGTTGTAATAGTTTCTGGTGTACAGCAAAGTGATTCAGTTACATATATATATACACACATATATATACACACATATATATATTCTTTTTTGGATTCTTTTCCATTATGGTTTATTACAAGATATTGAATATAGTTCCCTGTGCTATACAGTAAGACCTTGTTGGTTATCTATTTTATGTATAGTAGTGTGTATAGGTTAATCCCAAACTCCTAGTTTATCCCTCTCTTCCCTTTCCCCTTTGGTAACCATAAGTTTGTTTTCTATGTCTGTGGGTCTGTTTCCGTTTTGCAAATAAATTCACTTGTATCAGATTTTAGATTCGGCATATACGTGATATCATATGATGTGTATCTTTCTCTGTCTGACTTACTTCAGGCTTAGTATGATAACCCCTAGGTGTATCCATGTTGCTGCAAATGGCATTATTTCATTCTTTTTTATGACTAATATTCCATGGTGTATATATACCACATCCTCTTTATCCATTCATCTGTCGATGGACATTTAGGTTGCTTCCATGTCTTGTCTATTGTAAATAGTGCTGCAATGAACATTGGGGTGCATGTATTTTTTTTTTAATTAATTAATTTATTTTTGGTTGCATTGAGTCTTCGTTGCTGTGCACGGGCTTTCTCAGAGCGGGGGGCTACTCTTTTTTGCGGTGCGCAGGCTTCTCATTGCGGTGGCTTCTCTTGTTGCGGAGCATGGGGTCCACAGCGCAGTCTCAGTAGTTGTGGCACATGGGCTCAGTAGTTGTGGCTCATGGGCTCTAGAGCACAGGCTCAGTAGTTGTGGTGCACAGGCTTAGTTGCTCCGCGGCATGTGGGATCTTCCCGGACCAGGACTCGAACCCATGTCCCCTGTATTGACAGGCGGATTCTTAACCACTGCACCACCAGGGAAACCCTGCATGTATCTTTTTGAATTATGGTTTTCTCTGGCTGTATGCCCAGGAGTGGGATTGCCGGATCATATGGTAACTCTATTTTTAGTTGCTGTTGTTGTTGCTTTTGGCTGCACTTCGAGGCTTGTGGGATCTTAGTTCCCTGACCCAGGATTGAACTGGGCTCTGGCAGTGAAAGCGCCAAGTCCTAACCACTGGACTGCCAGGGAATTCCCTATTTTTCATTTTTTTTTTTTTTGTGGTACGCGGGCCTCTCACTGTTGTGGCCTCTCCCGTTGAGGAGCAGAGGCTCCGGACGCGCAGGCTCCGCGGCCATGGCTCACGGGCGCAGCCGCTCCGCGGCATGTGGGATCTTCCCGAACCGGGGCACGAACCCGTGTCCCCTGCATTGGCAGGCGGACTCTCAACCACTGCACCACCAGGGAAGCCCCTATTTTTCGTTTTTTAAGGACCCTCCATACTGTTTTCCGTAGTGGCTGCACCAGTTTACATCCCCCCCACCAACAGTGTTGGAGGGTTCCCTTTCCTCCATATTTTTTTTTTAAATAATCAATCAGTAATGGAGGTTGGATTTTGTCAGATGATCTTTCTGCATGTAATGAGAGATCATACCATTTTTCTTAGTTATGGCAAATTTCATTGATTGATTTTGGAGTATTAAACCAACTTTACTTTCCTGGGGTAAATTCTACTTGGTCATGACCTGGGAGGAGGATGAAAGCCTATTCCCCAGGACGTGCCCCTTTTGTTGAGTTAAGGAGTGTGCACAGGGCAAAGATAAGGGGGCGTGGGGATGGTGGGAGACTCATACCTTAGCGTAGAGAGACTCCAGTGTTAAAATCTGGACTCATCCATTCTCTGTTTCCTACCCACCCTCAACCGTGGGTCCTTACCCATTAAGGAGTCTCCATGTTCCTCTGTCAAGGCAAGGACTTCCCCTTAGGTCATAGTACTCTGGTCCTCAGGGCAGAGGAAAGAACCTGTTGTTTCCACTCCCGAACCTGGCCAGGGTCCAGCACCACTCTCGAAAACTTCTGTTGGCCTTGAGGGGCTGTTTTCCTGCCTGCAGTCCCTGCAGAGAGGACGGCATAACTGGAAAGTTCTCCCTAGCCCCACGCCCTGCTGGAGATGCCTGGCCCTCATCCCCTCTTAGTCTGTCTTTCTGTTACCAGGTCCCAGGCTCCTTCTGTCTCCCTGGGGGTTTCCCACAACTCTTGTTATTTTCTGCTCTCCAACAATTTCACTTCTATGTCTCACTTCTGTGACATCTTCACCGTCAGGTTTGGCCGATGAGATCCTATAGCCCATGTTAATTCTGCTTTGCCTGAAACCAGGATTAACGTCATATTGCAAGAACTGGAAGTCTACTTGTAACAGAGAATTTAACTGTAATACTAGATGCACAAAAATAATAGAGCAATATCTTCCAAGTGCCAAAAAGAAAGAAATTTGGACTTGAGTTCTATATTTAGCCAAATTAACGGTCACACTACTGAAGTCTCCCACAGGGGAAGCACTTAATCCTGAACGCCAGGTGTTTCAAGGTCATCATTTCAATCTTTGGTAATGTTTGACCTCATATTTAGAAATCGAAATAAAACTAATCCAAAACCTCAGATTAGATAAGTCAAATCAAAGTTTACTACTTTGCGGGGGGGGTTGAAGTGGAGGGAGAGATTATTAATTCTTTTGTGAAAAAATTATTATATTTTCCTGGTAAAACTCTCAAACAGAGGGGCATTGATTTTACAGTAAAGCCTCCACCTCCTCAGCCTTTTCCGTTCCATTCCCCAAAGGTAACCACTGTTAATAGGCTTCTGCGTCTGCTTCTAGAATGTTCTATGTATATTTAAAATACACGTGTGCGTGTGCGTGGCGTGTGTGTGTATGTGTGCTTTGCGCGAATTGCATTATGCTGTATATAGTGTTTTGTAACTAGCCCTTTTCCTTCAGCTGCGTATTTTTCTTTATTGCTACATATAGACCTCCCTCCTTAGTCTTAAAGCACCTGCATAAAACACCATTACGTGGATGTACCACAGTAGGGCAAAAATTTTTTGATGGACATTTGGCTTGTTTCTACTCTTTTGGTTGTTGCAAATGAGGCTGAAATGAAGACCCTTGTGCTTTCTGTTCTCCTAAGAATGCATCTGAAGGATAAATTCCTTCCTGGAAGTAGAATTGCTGAGTCAGAGCAAGTGTACATTTTGGATTTTAACTGACATTGCCAAACTGCCATTCCATGGCATGGAGCCAATCTACACGTATCTTTTCACATGCTGACTGGCACTGGCTTTATCAGCCCTTTTAAATTTTAACTAGTCTGTCCGATGGATAAAGATGCTGTTGAATTCTTTTACTTTGAGTTTCACTGCTTCTTAATTTTAGTGTTATTTTGTAGAACTTTGACTCATGGAAGCTTACCACCCATCCCACCCCCACCACCAATAACCACAAGTATAAAGGGGGTTAACTGAATAACCATTAAACATTTGCATAGTCATGTAACTTAACTGTCTTTACCTTTACAATACTACCCTAAACAAATTTGGGAACCATTATTTGAAACTAACAAAAGCTTGAATGTTCACTCTTTAAAATGTTTTAATCTTGTTCAGTAAATAGGAAGTGCAACCTCTCTAGAACAGAGGGTTAAAAATGCCCAACGCTTTTCTGCTCTATGAATTTACCTTCTAAAGAGAACCGAAAGAAGCAGACTAAATTTTTTTCTTTAAAAATACTTACCTTGGGGCTTCCCTGGTGGCGCACTGGTTAAGAATCTGCCTGCCAATGCAAGGGACACGTGTTCAAGCCCTGGTCCGGGAAGATCCCACATGCCGCGGAGCAACTAAGCCCATGCCCCATAACTACTGAGCCTGCACTCTAGAGCCCGCGAGCCACAGCTACTGAGCCTGAGTGCCACAACTACTGAAGCCTGCGTGCCTAGAGCCCGTGCTCCGCAACAAGAGAAGCCACCACAGTGAGAAGCCTGTGCATCTCAACGAAGAGTAGCCCCCGCTCACCACAACTAGAGAAAGCTGCACGGAGCAACAAAGACCCAACGCAGCCAAAAACAAGTAAATAATTAATTTTTTAAAAGAATCCTTACCTTGAAAGCTTTTAAGGGAAAGAGAATGTTTATAAGATTTTACAAGTTCTGTGGAGAAACTTAAAGGCTAAATGTATATACATTTTCCAAAAAGAGAGTACTTAGGAATAAACCTAACAAGAGGGTAAAACAATAACACTTCAATGAAGACTATAAAAGTAGACAAATAAAATGGTACATTGTATTACTCAAGAATGTAAGCTCCGTGAGACCAAGTAATTTGTTAATTGCTATATCCCCAGTGCCAAGAACAGTGCTGGCACAGAGGTGCTCAGGAAATACATGTTGAATGGATGAATGTGCATGGATAGGAAGATTTAATATCATAAGATGCCAAATGTCACCAAATTTGTGTATAAATTGAATACAATATCAATAAAAATCTCAACTGGATTTCTCATGGAACTAGACACTCAAAAATTCACAAGAGAGAAAATATGTTAGAATGTTGAAGATTCTTTTGAAAAAGAAGAATGAGGAAGGAGAATTTATCTCTCGAGAAATCAAAACATATTATAAAGTTGTGGCAACTGCAACGTTTAGGTATCGACATCGGAATTGACAGCTAGACTAGTAGATCAGTAGAATAGAATAATCTAGAAACACACACACACATTTATGGTGAGTGATAAAAGTAGCATCTCAGCTCAGTGGAGAAATGACAGATTATTCAGTTAAAGGCACTGGGACAACTGGTTTTCCATTTGGAAAGAAATGAAGGTAGCTTGGTTTCTTACACTGTTCACACACACAAATTCCAAATGGTGATCTAAATGTGAAAAATCGAAGTATTCAGGTTTTAGAAGAATATACATGTGATTTTTGAAAAAGGGAAGATCCTCTTAAACAAGTCTGAAAAGGAAGATCCAAGAGGAAAAGATTGATTAATTTGACCGCCTCAAAATTAAGACCCTGTAAAAAACATAAATGAAAAGTGACAAGACTGGAAAAAAATATTAGCAACATACATGACAGACGACTGTTCATCCAGAACACACAATAACTTTTGCACTTCAGTAAAAAGAGTGATAATCAATAGGAAACTGGACAAGACCAAGCCCAGGAAATTTACAGAGGAGATAATATGCGTACAATGATGCACAATCTCACTCGTAATCAAGTAAATAAAAATTGAACCAATAATGTGATTCTAATCTTTGCCTATGAGAATTTTACCATTTGGAGGACAGTTTGGTGATATCCGTTAAAAATTTAAAATGCACAAAACCCATGACCGACTTCGCAATCTTTACCCAGGAGAACACGTGTGTGTGAACAAGGAGGCTCTTGCTGCATTGTTTTTAATAGTGAAAAATGGAAAAATGTCGGCTTCCATCAATAGAGGAAGGGTGGCATAGTGGAGGTATACCTCATCTGAAGAATACCGGGTAACAGTCAAAAAAGTGAGATAGTTCTCCAAGGAGCACATGATAACAGATCTGCGAGAGGTATTATTGAGTGAGAGAAGCATGCTGCTGAGCAATGTGTATAATGTGACATCATTTATGGAAAAATCTAGAAGAATATTTCCCACAGATCCATATGTATAAATGAATGTAAAGTAAAAAGGTTTGGAAGGACAAATACAAAAATGACAAAAGTGTTTATGTCTCAGGACTGGGGGAAAGGGACTGTAATTGGAAATGGTGTAATAACCTAATCTAGAGGGAGCTTGAAACTGACCTGTAATATTTTAATTTTATTCAAAAGATATCCAGGTATTAATTACCTGCCTAATTCTAAATTAACTTTTAAAACTTTAAAGAGAGAGAAAACAAAGACTTTGGACTGGGTGCAATTGGGGTGTTTGAGGAGTCACTGCCCCCATCCTCTCCCCAGCTTCCATAAGCCCCCTTCACTCCAACCACACACACACACACACACACACACACAGGAAATCTGGCTGTAATCCCAACTGAACTGTTTCCTAAACAGCATTAAGAAAGAACAAGCTGTTTTGCAAGCAGTAGCAGAGAGAGCCCGTTACCCCATAGACAGTTGGATTTCACCCTAGGAGTGGGGATGTTTGGGAAGGCAAATGGAGAGAAGGAGGGCAGTAGGTGTGGGTGGGTGGAGGGGCTCCCTCAAAGGGCTATAGTCATGAGGTGTAGCAGTCTCATCAGTGCCCTCCAGAGGCCACCCCCAGGATAGGGAGCTAGGGGGTAAGTTGTGGGACAAGGCTTGTCTGAAATATCTCCTCGGGCAGACATTCTCCTTCTGGTTATTCTGCGTGCTGAGAAGCCCTCTGAGCCTCAGTTACACCTGAGCCAGACAAATAGGGCCTCGATGAGGGATCAACAGAGATACAGACTGGGCAGCCTTACAGTGGTCCCACCTGGGCCATTACTAATTGGTTGGAAACATCATAAAGAGCATCTCACATCATCACAGAGCATCTCAAACCTCTGCACACAAACGGAGACCCACAGCCCCTGCCCTGAGCCAAAGGCAGGTGGCTTGGGGATTATAAATCTTGAGAATTCTACCCCCTCCACATGCATAGAGAGTGAAGGGCATTTTAACGTCATCCTTTGAAAAGCCTTTAGTTTTTCATTCATTGCCTCAACACCACCCGTGAGAAATCAGGGCAGGTCTCTTGACGCCCATGAATCACTGCAACGCCTCCTGCCTGGCACATGGCCTCTGGGCCTGTCCCCTCAGTGCACATTCCACTTGGCAGCCAGTGAGCTTCCTAAAATGAACTCTGACCATGCACTTCAGGGCCTTCGTGGCTCCCTGGAGCCTTCAGGACAAGAACTTCTCAGGAGGTCAGCAAGAGCATTGTGTCCTGGGCCTCTGCCTGCCGTATCAGCCTCATCCTGCCCCACCCTGTCCCCCATGGTGGAACTGTCTGGACGAAGCCCACTTGTGTCAAGGCTTTTGCTGTGTCATCCTCTGGGTCCAGAATGCTCTTCCTCCCTGTGTCCAACTTATAAACATTCTTCAAGACAGTCTCAAGCACCAATTCCTCAAAAAAGCCTTCTCTGATGCTCCCAAAGAGCCCTGCACAAGGTTGTTGGGCTGCCATCGGTCTGCATCCCCCTGTGCTCACGGAGGAAAGGGCCTTTGCTCAACGGAGGGCACCCAACGGCCAGCACAGTACCTGTCATGTGCGGGGGCTCGGTACCTACTCATTGAGCAAATGCCTGAGTGAAAGGTCAGCAATAAACCTGCAGAGGCCACTGGGTAAACAGCACTCATTTGTAAGTCAAGAGACCTGACAACTAGAGTTTTCTGAGCTGTGCCACACTGCTGCCCTAGGCAAAGTTATTTCCTTCCCAGACCTCCATCTTTCTCATCTGTGCTATGAGGAACTTGTATTAAATGTCTCTTACCTCTTGGGCTCTGACAATTCCCTTAAAAGAGTAAAGGAACACTAATCGTCAGAGTTGATGAGGGCGATGGGGAACAGGTGCTCCCACGCATGGCTGATGGGAGGGTGAAAGCCTTATAAACGTGGATACCCAAATATGCAGCAATTTTACCTCTAGGACTTTTCACCTAAGGAAATAACTGAAGATGCGACTAGAGATTTAACTCCATGGATAACGACCCTAGTACTGCTTATAACAGTGAAAATAGGAAATGACCCGAGTATCTAACGAGAGAGGATTAGTGAATAAAACATAGTATTTCATACCAAATATTACGCAGACATAGAAACGAAATAAATCTTTTTATTGACAGAGAGATGTCCAGGCTAAATTACGTATTAAAAGTAGATTGTAGGGGCTTCCCTGGTGGCACAGTGGTTAAGAATCCGGCTGCCAATGCAGGGGACACGGGTTCGAGCCCTGGTCTGGGAAGATCCCACGTGCTGCAGAGCAACTAAGTCCTTGTGTCACAACTACTGAGGCTGCGCTCTAGGGCTCGCGAGCCACAACTACCGAAGCCCGCACGCCTAAAGCCCGTGCTCCGCAACGGAGAGTAGCCCCCGCTTGCCGCAACTAGAGAAAGCCTGCGCACAGCAACGAAGACCCAACACAGCCAAAAATAAATAAATAAAATTTAAAAAAAAGTAGATTGTAAAATAATATTTAAAGTAATAGTAAATATTAAAAATAATATATATTTTTGGCCTCACCACGTGGCTTGTGGGATCTTAGTTCCCTGACCAGGGATTGAACCCGGGCCATGGCATGAAAGCGCCAAGTCCTAACCATTGGACTGCCAGGGAATTCCCCTAAAGTATGTTCTTATCACTGCTTAAAATACATATTATATCTACATATAGGATATAAAATTATGAAATGGGGTTATTGGTGAATGGTGGGATTATGGGAAATTATTTTCCTTCCTGCTTCTTATTTATGTGAAAGATGGCAAACCTGGAAAGAAAAAAAATTACACATAACCTCACCTGATTGTAAATATTTTATTTACTTATTCTATAACATTTCATGTATGGAAATAGATGTTACTTACAGGATGAAAAAAGAAGTATTTTCAAAAGCCTATAAAATTCTAGAACCTGATTCACAAAGAGCCATTCGTCCAAGTTCACCCATAGCAAGTACCTGGCAGAACAAGGCTGGAAGAATGGCCTCCCCTCTCATGGGCCCCTGGACTCTGCTTCCTGGCAGATGACAGGATCACTGGGCACATTGGGAAGATGTCTCTGTCCCCTGTTCCTTGGCCAAGATGTGGTCTGGGCATAGAAGGCGAGAGTGAGTGCAGGAGGGTATCTGAAGGTAGGAGGTGTGGGTAGACCAAACAGGACATGGGGGCCACGGCTGGCACGTGCCCAGCCTGACGAGGGCACAGGGAGGTGGACAGACACAGTCATTAGTCGTAGGGTACCTTTTCCTGCTGCGGAATGGCAGTCCCTTGGCCAGTCTTCCCCAGGGCTTCTCCCTCTTCTATTTCAAAAGTTTAATGCAAATCCTAACGACACTGATCTTGTCCCTGGGAGGCACTGGGCTGTGTCACCCAACTGACCACTAACCACAACCAGCTCGCTTCTCTCCTCGTTCCTGAAATCTGGGGGCAGATGGTGGGGATGTTGGAGACAGCCCCCTACCAAAAGCCAAGAGGAAAGGGGATGAAGAGAGGGATAGAGGAAGTTAACCTTGGTCCTCAGCCCACGGCCCCCAGGGTCTTCTTTCCTGTGAAGCCCAACGGTCCCCAGCCAGATTTCCTGTCCCTTTAGCCTTCTCCAAGAATGGAGGGCTGCCCATCAAGGTTGGCCACGGGGTCAGGTTACTGTTGGGGGTGGGGCAAGGTGCCCTGAGGCGGATCGGGCCATCATCACTCCAGGTCTCTCCTTCACCTTCTGTTTCCCATAATTCCTTAGGTTGTCAGTTCCTAACTTTTGTCCCTTTCAAAGGAACCTTGGAGACTCAGTTGAACCAGAATTTTGGAGGGGGTGCGGTTAGTTGTCTGCGCCCCCTGGGGACAGCACTGGTCTAGGCACACAGTGGGGAGCTGAGAAACTCTGGGGGTGCTAAGTTCAAAGGTTGAAGACAGCTCTGGTCCCTCCTCTCCTGCCCGTATCACCCATATCAGAGAACTCTTTCTAAGCACCCCGGGCCCAGGCGGGGAGGAGAGAGAGTTCAGTCTCCAGGGGCGGGCCTCATCTGCCCTGCCCCTCCCCCAGCTTGGAGGACATAAAAGCCCAGATTTAGCTAAGAGGTGATGTCACTGCCGCTGGAGCACGGGAACTTTGGAGGTAGGGTCCTGGACTCCGTCTGTTGGCAGAACCCACTGAGGGGGCACTGGGGGGTGACGGTGGGAGTGAGGGGCCTGGGAGGAGAGGGACATGGGGCTCTCTTCTCCCTAAATGCCCTGTGGGCTTTGGACACTTACTGGGCTTGGGGTCTTGCTGCAGAGATGAAGCTGCCCCTGGGCCTAGCAGGACTCCTGGTCATTCTAGCCATGCCCCAGCCTTCTGAGGGTGCCGCCCCAGGTAACAGTTCAGAAGGAAGGGAAAAGCTGGTGTGTTGGGGGAGGTTTTGAGTCCCCGGGATGCCTTTCCTCAGTGTAAGCCACCCGGGCTCTAGGGCCTGATGGGGGCTTTGGGCCCATTCCTGACCTCGTGACCCCTGTTCTGGGCAGCTGTCCTGGGGGAAGTGGAGACCTCAGTGGTGCTGACCTGCATGGAGGAGGCCAAGCGGCTAGTGGACAAAGCCTACAAGGAGCGGCGGGAAAGGTGGGGCGCCGGGGTACGGCGTGGCTCTGGGCAAGGCTGTCTCAGGCCTTTCAGAGAAGGAACAGACAGTGGGGAATTTGTGGCTGGGCGTGGGGCCCTCTGTCTGTCAGTCTTTTTTTTTTTTTTTGCGGTACGCGGGCCTCTCACTGTTGTGGCCTCTCCCGTTGCGGAGCACAGGCTCCGGACGCGCAGGCTCAGCGGCCATGGCTCATGGGCCCAGCCGCTCCGCGGCATGTGGGATCCTCCCGGACTGGGGCACGAACCCGTGTCCCCTGCATCGGCAGGCGGACTCTCAATCACTGCGCCACCAGGGAAGCCCTGTCAGTCTTTTTATCTCTGGGTGCGAGAACATTTTCCAAACCATGCCTCCCGTGGCCTGGCCTCTGGGCACCCAGGTCCAAACCCCGTTTAAAAAGAGAAACCTGCTTCCTAACTGTGGGTCTGTCTACACTGTCCTCTGTGTCCAGAACCCTGGGCTGGGGCTGTGCTGAGTGTCTCTGCCTCCCTTCTCTGGCCCTCCCTCCTCCCTCCCCCAAGCAGCATCAAGCGGCGGCTTCACAGTGGCTCGGCCAGCCCCATGGACCTCCTGTCCTACTTCAAGCAGCCAGTGGCAGCCACCAGGACAGCTGTGAGGGCAGCTGACTACCTGCACGTGGCCCTAGGCCTGCTGGAGAGGAAGCTGCGGCCCCTGTGGCCAGGCCGCTTCAATGTCACGGGTACCATTCCCTCTACATCCCCAGACCCTCGCTCAATCCCAGTGGCTCCCCCAACCCCTCTTTCCAGGGGGTCTCAGCAGGCATCCTAGCGTCCCCTCCATGTCCTCACATCACACCCCCTAACCGAGGCTCCCCAGCAGAGGATAGAAAATAGGGTCTCAGCTCCCACTCGCCCCCTACTTTCCCGGCCCCGCAGACGTGCTGACACCTGCCCAGCTGAATCTGCTGTCCAAGACTAGCGGCTGCGCCTACCAGGACCTGGGGGTGAGGTGCCCAGAGGAGGACCAGTACCGAACCATCACCGGGCAGTGCAACAACAGGTGCGGCCGCTGGGGACCTCCCCTCGGCGGGCGGGTGGTGGCTAGAGGGGGGTGGTCCCGGCCACATGGCGTCAGCGCCCTGTTCCCCCACCCCTGCAGGCGCAGCCCCACGCTAGGGGCCTCCAACCGCGCCTTTGCGCGCTGGCTGCCGGCGGAGTACGAGGATGGCTTCTCCCTGCCCTTCGGCTGGACGCCCGGGGTCAAGCGCAACGGCTTCCCGGTGCCCCTGGTGAGCCCTGGCCCGCGGAGTGGGAGAGGCCCGGCCGAGGCCAGGGCCCCTGACTCCCCGTGTCCCGCAGGCTCGCGCCGTCTCGAACGACATCGTGCGCTTCCCCACGGAGAACCTGACCCCGGACCAGGAGCGCTCGCTCATGTTCATGCAGTGGGGCCAGCTGCTCGACCACGACCTCGACTTCACCCCCGAGCCAGCCGCCCGTGTCTCCTTCCTCACTGGCATCAACTGCGAGACCAGCTGCCTGCAGCAGCCTCCCTGCTTCCCGCTCAAGGTACTCCCTCCCTGCCCCACCGGCCAGCCTGCCGGGTCGCGGGAGGGGCAGCGTTCCCGGAAGGGAACACCTCCCTCCCTGCCCAGCCTTCCTTCCCTGGCTCCCAGCAAGGCTGGCCCTGAGCCCCCATCCCCCGCCACTCTGGGCTAGGGACCTTCCCACCGTCCCTCAAACCTCTGTGTGCAGGTGCCGGGGGCTCAGTCCTCCTCCCTCCCCACTCACGGGCTCCCTCTCCCCAAGCCCACATCACACAGAGGCTGGGTTTTGGGGTTGGAGCAGGGCTGAGAGTGGGCTGGTTGGTCGAGGCACGTGCAGAGTAGGTAGACGAGGGGAGAAAGAAGGAAGGAGGATCCGAGAGAGAGGGAGAGAGACACAGGGGCCAAAGGGAGAGAGACACAGGGGCCAGAGTGAGAGAGAGGAAGGGGAAAGGGAGAGGAGGCCCCCGGAGAGTGTAGAGACCAGATCTAGAGAACAGAGGAGGGAGGAGCAGAGACAGAAAAGAGGAGAGAAAGGAGGTTTGGGGGGAGGGGTCAGAGGACTGGCCACACCCCCTTCAGCGGGCCCCACATCCCCCACGCCAGCATCCTACTCGTCACCCCTCCAGCGTGGAGGCGCTCTGCTGGTGGAAACTCAGGCTGATCCCCTGGGGGCCTTGAGACGCCTTCCTGCCGGCCGAGGGGGCCGAGGAGCTCCATTTTAGTATCTGGGTTGCCCCCTCTGGTCCTGGGCTCTAGGCTGCTTCCGAGGTGGGAATTAAGGCCTTCAGGAGGGTGGGCGGGGGAAAGCCACTCCTGATCTCTGTCCCTGTCCTCGGCGCGCCCGCCGGGCCTCTCTCTGTGCCGCAGATCCCGCCCGATGACCCCCGCATCAAGAACCAACGCGACTGCATCCCTTTCTTCCGCTCCAGCCCGGCCTGCAAAGGGAGCAACATCACCGTCCGCAACCAGATCAATGCGCTCACCTCCTTCGTGGACGCCAGCATGGTGTACGGCAGCGAGGACCCCTTGGCCATGAAGCTGCGCAACCTGACCAACCAGCTGGGGCTGCTGGCCGTCAACACCCGCTTCCATGACAACGGTCGGGCCCTGCTGCCCTTTGACAACCTGCACGATGACCCGTGCCTGCTCACCAACCGCACCGCGAACATCCCCTGCTTCCTGGCAGGTCAGTCTTGGGCAGGGACCTGGGCTGACGCAGGGGCGCCCCCTACCGGAGCCACAGCGGGCCCGTTTGAGAGCCCCTTGTGGGTTTGCATTTAGAGAGACTGTCCTCATCAGCTTCATGATATTAATCCAGTTGCCTTGGTAACAAGTTGGATGGAGCCAGAGAGGCGAAACAGAAACAAAACCCCAAACCAACAAAAACAATAACCCCAGACCTAAGAAGGAGACTCAGGGCTGGCCAAGGAGCGAGCCTCTGTCCATCTGTTCAGCCCTTTCTCGGTCGCTCTCTTTCCCTCTGGACTCTGGGAGAGAGGAAAGTTGAGTCCTCCAGGAACAGGGAACTGAAGGGACAGAGAGCAACATGGCACCCTCACCCTCTAGAATCACAGTATCCAATATGGTAGCCACTAGCCACACATGGCTATTTTCATTTACGTGTAAGTTAATTTAAATGAACTTAAATTAAAAACAAGATTCCTCCACTGCACTAGCTACATTTCAAATGCTCAACAGCCTCGTAGGCTAGTGGCTTCCATATAGGACAGCTCAAATGTAGAACATTTCCATCTTCATGTTCTATTGGACAGAGCTGCTCCAGCACATCACCGCCTATCCACCTTGATTCCCTGTAATGAGAGAGGGTGGGATTTTCGATTTAAACAGCTGGCATTCCTGGGGATGTGGTTGGGGCAATGATGGTGGTAGTGCCCAGAAATTTTACACTTTTACGTTTAAACCCAACAGTGGGTCTGAGGCCTTTCTTTCTCCACCTCCTGGTGGCTCCTGATGGGTGGGCCCTGGGGAGGAGAATCAAGGTCAGCACCAGTGTGGGCTTTTCTGGGCTAATGGGGGAAGAGCAGCACTCCTTGGCCTCCTCATGGGGTTGAGCCACATGTTCCCAGCCTGGATGGTCGTGACCTCTGTCAGGTTGTGGGAAGAAAAGCTGCTCTCAGAGAATATCCTTCTCGACAAACTTTAGAGCTGTGGAGGACTGAACCCAGGGTCCTGCAGAAATGGGCTTGGCCCTAACCCTCTGGTACTTCCAGAGCAGGTTTAGGGGAGGACTTGAGGGATCAGAGGGTCACACTTCATTCTTTTGCACAGTCTCAGGGGTGGACTTCAAACATCCTGTGCCCTGGCTCCCTGCCCTGAGTAGGCTGCACAATTAGCATGCAGTAAGGTGCGGATGGCAGTTCTGAACAGATGGTACTGGCTTTCTAGAGTCCTGTGTTAAGAAGGATTCTGAGGTTGCATCCAATTTTAGCAGGAGAGAGGGCTGTGATCATTCACTGTGTCTCACATGGACAGGAAAATAGGGAGAGCCAACGTGCATGCTACTTTCTGGCCTTCCCTGAATCAAGAGAATAAGTCAATCAAGCTGTATTCATGGATCTCCTATTTTGTACCAGGCACTGTGTTAAACCCCATGTGTCTAGGTATACATTGGGTGGGAGGGTCAGATACAAAAAGGCATAAGCCATGGTCCTTGTCCTCAAGGTGCTACCAGTCTCAGGTGTGGGAAGGTGGCAAGTCTTGTGTCAGATCTGGTGCTTAGTGAATGAGCATCTCTGACCAGCAGTGCCACTAAAGAGAGGAAGAGCTATTATGGTGGACCAGGGCATCAAGGCAGGCTTCCTAGAGGAGGTGTAAACTGAGCATGGCGTGGAAAGATGGGTGCAGAGGAGGGCTGGGTAGGGGGCATTTGAGGCCTTGGCTTGGGAGAGAGTTTCAGTGGAGCAAGTCCTTTCTGGGAGGGAGGTCTTAGGAATGACAGTAGCTCTTGCTTCCCCAAGGGGACAGCCGCTCAAGTGAGATGCCTGAGCTCACCTCCATGCACACACTCTTTCTGCGGGAGCACAACCGGCTGGCCACAGAGCTCAAGCGCCTGAACCCCTGCTGGAATGGAGAGAAGCTCTATCAGGAAGCCCGAAAGATCGTGGGAGCCATGGTCCAGGTAGGCGGTCCTGCGCGTCAGTGATGCCAGGGGTCGGCAGACTTGGGATCCAGACATGCCTTTGCCACATCTTATCAGTGCAAATTAACCCTCATGAGCTTCAGTTTCTTCATCCATGATACTGTAAGGATTAAAGGACACATATGAAAACACCTGGCAGATACTAAGCACCTGACAAGGGTCACTTGCCTTCCAACGCCTCTTTCCCAGGCTTGCTGACCTTTCTACTGATACTTTCCTGTCCCCCAGGAATGGTACTGGGAGGTTTAAACAGGTGGTTCTAAAGTGCCTGGCGCACAGTAGCTGTTCAGTAAATGCTTCTCCTTTCCTTCATCTCATCATCACCCTTGGCTCCTTTGCACACCTTCTCTTCTTTAGAGCTCTATCACAGGTCACCTGCTCTCCTTATCCTCGCTTATCCATGGGGGGGTGTTCTCTGAACTTTTTTTGAAATGTTTAAATGCTTTATTTATTTATTTATTGGCCGCACTACATGGCTTGCGGAATCTTAGTTCCCCGACCAGGGATTGAACTCGTGCCCCCTGCAGTGGAAGCAGAGGGTCCTAACCACTGGACCTCCAGGGGATTTCCCTTCTCCCAACTTTTGATGCTCCAGCATCCCCATTGTCTCCCCAAGACATAAACACACACACACACACACACACACACACACACACACGCACATGCACACCCCTTGTTAATACTCCTTGACCCTGGAGGAGAGAGAGTTGCTGGAGCTGAGGATGAGTTTTCAATTTGTACTAAGAAAGTGAGATTCATTTAAACCTCAGAGGAAATTCCAGAGTCTAGAATCTAGAGTGGGACTGTTCCATCTCTTTTCTTTTCACTGGGAGAAAGCATCTAGGGTGGCCCTTTTCCATTTTGCTTCCCCTCCTCCTACAGGCAATATATTGAACCCTACTGTGAGCCAGGAACTTGCTGGGCACTGAGTAATTTCAAGAGAAATGAGACACCACCCTTGCCCTCAAGGAGCTAATAAGTTTGTAGGAGAAATGGGACCATGGGTAACAAGGGCAAGGGAGCTACTGCAAGGAGTAACAAAGCCCTTTTTTTATGTAATACTTTAGGGCAGAGAGCAGCATAATTACCTGTAATTTACATTTGAGGAACTGGGGCTCAGAGAGGTTAATAACTGGCCCAAGGGCACACAGCAGGCAAGCACTAGAGCTCTGTTTATGCCATGCGGTGCCACTCTGTGAGACTCAGCTCTAGTGCTGTGGGAGGCAAATCTCTGGCCTTATACGAGGGAGGGATCCCCTGAGTCAGGAGCAGGTGAAGAATCTGCTGGGCGGGATGAGTGGAGAGGCTGCTCTGCGTGACTTTTCTTTAGATCATCACTTACCGAGATTACTTGCCCCTGGTGCTGGGGCCGGAGGCCATGAGGAAGTACCTGCCCGAGTACCGCTCCTACAATGACTCGGTGGACCCGCGCATCGCCAACGTCTTCACCAACGCCTTCCGCTATGGCCACACCCTCATCCAGCCCTTCATGTTCCGCCTGAACGATCAGTACCAGCCTATGCAGCCCAACCCTCGTGTTCCGCTCAGCAAGGTCTTTTTTGCCAGCTGGAGGGTTGTGCTGGAAGGTGAGCGGGACCTAAGCCAGGAGTGAGTTAGCTGGCAGCCGAGGGTGGGATGGGGGTGGGCTTCGTCACAGGGAACTAGGGTGGACCAGATCCTCTTTCCTTCCATCTTTGGGGATCTGATCTGACTCTCCAGCCTCTGACTTTCAAGCAGAGCTCACCTGACTCTGGTGAACTCTGGTGGAGATGGCTTGTAGGAGCTGGCTCCTTCCTGTGTGTTGTACTGAATAATCCTCAGTGACCCAGGAGGCCAGGGGCTGGGAGCACCTGAGCCTTGCCAGTCTGAATGGCATTACCCCCCGAGACCTCAAAGCCTCAGTGAGGACCTGCCCGCTGGGGACACCTTGGCACCAGAGCCGCACATGCCCAGCCCTGTTCTGCAATCCCCCGGTTCTGCCTGACTCTGGTCTGAGCTCTGATACCGAGCCAGATCCTTCCCCCAACCTTGCTCCTCTCGCCCCAGGTGGCATCGACCCCATCCTCCGGGGCCTCATGGCCACCCCTGCGAAGCTGAATCTGCAGAACCAAATCGCGGTGGATGAGATCCGGGAGCGGCTGTTTGAGCAGGTCATGAGGATCGGGCTGGACCTGCCCGCTCTAAACATGCAGCGCAGCCGGGACCACGGCCTCCCAGGTGAGGGCCCCGCCCCTCCCCACCTCCCACTCCAGGGCCTGCCCTCTCCAGTGCCCCCAGCTGCCCAGGGCTCCCCCGAACCCCCAGAACGTTGCTCTTAGGATGCGGTCTGAGGTCAGGCCCCTACCTCTCCCTGGGCCCATCTGCCCCATTTCCAGCACCTCCCACCTCCTTTGTGTTGCTGTAACCCTCCAACTTAGAGCATCATCGTAATAACCACAAGCCCCTGCCCACAGTCTCAAAATCTGTCTCCATCTCATTTCACTTTGCTTCATTTTACATGAATTCTGAGGGGAAGAGATTATTATCACCTCCATTTTACTGATGAGGAAACCGAGGCTTGGAGAAATTCAGAATCTGCCCAGGTTCTCCAGCCACGTCCATGACAGAGCTGGAATGGGAGCCCAGATCAGCCTCACGCCACGCCCGTGCCTGTGTCATAGGACAGCTGGTGTGGCCGATCCTTCTAGACACACTGCACCCATCACGGGTCTGAGATCTCCACAGGGGGCCGGGAGATGCCAGCAGGAGTTATGGCGATTGAGGATTTACCGTAGGGTGGGAGGACAGGGGAGAAAGAGAGGCTCCTGGAGAGACCCAGCTGTCCCCAGGCCCCTGGAGAGGCCGCAGGGTTCCCTGTGGGGTTTATAGCCTGGTGGCAGCCCCTCTGTGTCCTCCCCTCCCTCAGGTACCTCAGTACGTGGCCTCGCTGTGTTGGGAAGGTGGCCTTTCTGGGACCCACCCACGGGCGTCTCTCCCCTCCCCCCATACAGGCTACAATGCCTGGAGGCGCTTCTGCGGGCTTCCGCAGCCCAGCACGGTGGGCGAGCTGGGCACGGTCCTGAAGAACCTGGACCTGGCGAGGAAGCTGATGGACCAGTACGGCACGCCCAACAACATCGACATCTGGATGGGTGGTGTGGCCGAGCCCCTGAACAGCAAAGGCCGCGTGGGCCTGCTGCTCGCCTGCCTCATCGGGACCCAGTTCAGGAAGCTCCGCGATGGCGATCGGTGAGGACGGAGGCCGAGGGGCTCGGGCCCGCTGCGCGGCGGTGGGCCTGTCCCTTACCCTCGGGGGCCCCAGCTTCCTCCTGCTAGAAGGAGTGCGTTCTGGGGAGCCTCAGGGTCATCCCTAATGCGCCCTGAATCTGTTGGGGGCGCAGCAAGGAGGCACCTGGACCCCTGGTTGTAAAGGAGGGAAGAGAGAAAATGCCACTCGTAGTCACTTCTTCTCCGGGTCCCGGGCACCGCCGATCTCTGTTGAAAGGTCCCATCCTCGCTTTCCCATGGCTGCTCCTGGGGTCCTGACGTCTATCACACCCAGTTCTACCCTAGCCTGAATCGCGCCTTTGGTATCATTTTTAAAAGGTGTCCCACTCCAGGTGGACAAATTATAAACCACCCCCAAGGGCCTTTCTCCCCACGTGGATGTAGCCCTGGCTACATTGTGAATGAGTGGGGGCCTGGCTCCTGGTCTGTCATCAGCGGTGCCCGGAGGCTGCTGGGGTGTGGGTGGGGGAGGCAGCTGGGCAGCTGTGAGTGGGGCTCTATTTGTTTGAACCTCCCTGGGCTGCCTGAGGGCCTGGAGCTCCCCCGTGCTGTGGGGCCGGTGTCTGCCATGGTCCTCTGTCATCCGGGAGCATCTCCAGCCAGTGGATGCCCTCCCGGCCCAGGAGGGCCTCAGGCATGATGGCCAGCGGTGTTCCCGTGCAGGTTTTGGTGGCAGAACAAGGGCGTGTTCAGCCCGCAGCAACAGCAGGCCCTGGCCAAGATCTCCTTGCCCCGCATCATCTGTGACAACACAGGCATCACCGTCGTGTCCAAGAACAACATCTTCGAGTCCAACACGTTCCCTCGGGACTTTGTCAACTGCAGTGCACTCCCTGCATTGGACTTGGGTTCCTGGAGGGACAGGGACTAGAGGCTGGGTAAGGGGGTGCAGTGGTGAGGTGAAGGTTGGGCATACCTGGGCTGGCCAATTGGAACTACAGAGATCTCCCTTCCCTAGGTGGGCCCATCCCTGTTCTGGGTGCCAGCCAGAAAAACCAATGACTATACATTCATTCATGTGTGTGTGTGTGTGTGTGTACGTGCGCAATGAATATAAATTGCATTTTGTGTGTGTGTGTGAACATGGGTAGTATTTTGTGTGCATTGGGTTCAAATCCTGCCTCTGCAGCTCACCAGCTATGTGACCTTGAACAAGTTCCTCAACCTTTGCTAAGCCTGAATTTTCTTCTCTGTAAATAACAGCTATCACGGCTCCTTAGAAGGTCCATTTGCATTCTCTAGTACTCGGTTTATTGAGCACTTACTACCTGCCAGGCACTGTGCTAGGCATGGGAAACATACAGAAAAAGTCAGACACCATTTCTGCCCTCACGGAGCTTATACCTTGAGAGGGTCCGGGTAGCAGAGGTGAACCAGCGACCCCGGAGGAGTGGCTAGTAGCAGTGGGGCTGTGGGTGGTGGTTGAGTTATGGGCCCGTGCGAGCCAGGCTCAGTCCCTGGCTGCCCTTTGTCTTCCTTACTCTCTTCTCTTGCTTTTTCACAGGAGCCTGCCTGGAGAGGGACTGGGGCCCACTGGCCCTTTTGTACCATTTGTTTGTACCTGATGATTATGAGAATAAAACATCACTGATGGGGATCTTTGCTGTGTCTGCAGTGGGGCTGGACCCTCAGCATGAGGCTTGCTCTGGGCTCTGAACTTGAACCAGGGGGGTCAGTGTTTCAGGGCCCTTTCTGAACTGGGGGTCAGGACATCCAGGAGTCCTCCTTTGGCCGATTTGTACGTGGAAGGCAGTCAGCTCTTAGAAGCCTAGGGGCCAGGCCAAACCAAGCAGACCCTCTTCGCTCACCTTCCCCGGGGAACAGGAATTGTGGTCCCCAAGCCCTTCTGTTCGTGCATTGCTCTGGGAAGTATTTGCTATGTGCTCACTCTGTGTCAGGCCGGGAAATAGAGGGGACACACACTTTTACTGCAGGAGAGGAAGAGCAGAGGGGTGATGGGAAGGTAGTTCCCTCCCCAGATAACAAGGCATCTCTGGATCCTGCATCCCTGCAGCTGGCACAGTGGTTCGGAGGCCCTAGGACAGCAGACTCCTTCTCATTCTTGCCTTCACGGGGCCAGGTTCCCAGACTGCGACAGCAGGCTGGGCTGAGGGAGGGGAAGGCGCATGCTTCCCTAATAAACTTGCCTGGAACTTAATCCCTCTGATTGGTAGATTCCCTCCCTGTTCCCTCCCTTCTTCCCACATTTGGGGAGGGGCACCCACAGCTGGAGCCTGAAAGCATGCAGGATGCTGGGGGCCCATGCCCATAGGAGCCCCCGGCACGTCACCCTAGCAGGATAAATACTACTCAGCTCCGTTTCACTGATGACAAGAGGGGTGTTCAGTGAGGTTAAGGGCCTCATCTGAGGCCTCAGAGAAGAGGGTGCCAGAGTCAGGGCTGCAGCCCAGGCCTTGTGGCTCCTGGGCTTTTCCCACAGGATGGCTAAGTGCCTCCCACCCCTGCCCCGCCAGTCAGGGGATCTGGAGGCCCCGGCTGGGCTGACCTTACCCAGGAAGGTCATTTTAAAACAACTCATGAATATGTATTGGGCGGCAGCGCTAGCCATGTTCTGGAGCTGCCCGTCAAAGGCCCCGCAGCCTCCAAGGACTGGCCTAGAAGAAGAGGGTATTTCCCTGAAGGGCCCCAGGAAGGGAAATTAACTTTAGCTCTGGGGGAATCCAGGCTTGGATTTCCTCCCTCTTTGACCCCGTGGCACTGAGGGCTCTCTTGCCACCCCACAGCCATGGCTTCTTTCCCCAGGAACCCCTTGCCTCCTCTTTTTCTTTGAGAGCACTTTGAAATCCCACCAGACCGTGCCCTCTCACCCCATAGACTCGTGCACACGACCTGTTGGTGGTGAGACATGTCTGAGCTGTAAACATCCACTTACTCATTTGGCAGTGATTCCAAGGCCTGCCTCGGGAGGGGAACAAGGTCATTGCCAGCACCCGTAGTCAATCACCAGATGTTTACTGGGCACTTACTGTGTGCTGAGCTACATGCTGGGGGCCACGGAACACACTTGGAAGTGGGCTGAAGTCCCCGGCTCAAGGAGTTTACAATCTTGGGGAGTTTATAATCACGGGGAGTTTATAATCACGGGGAGGAGAGATAAGGGTGTAAAGGCCTTGACTTCTTCAGGGGAGAGAATGGCTGACGTCTGGCAAGCTAGACTGGAAGGTA
The DNA here is from genome assembly GCF_011762595.2 of Tursiops truncatus. Lineage (NCBI taxonomy): Eukaryota > Metazoa > Chordata > Mammalia > Artiodactyla > Delphinidae > Tursiops > Tursiops truncatus. Next base: position 28,252,781 of record NC_047053.1, on the reverse strand, counting down.
TCTCAGAGAGTATCTCGGAGTCTTGACAGAAAGGTGGGTTTCCACAGGCAGAGAGGATGGATTCAAGAGGAAGAGCTGGAGAGCCCGAGGGGGCTGGCTTCGGGCTTGAGCGAGGTGTGCATCCAGGGAGCGTAGAGAGACCCGGCTGGGAGGAAGGGCTGGGACTAGGTATGGCGCTCTAAGGGACCGGGTCACTGAGCTTGCTTGAGGTGGCATCGTGGACCAAGGGGAGCTTTACTGCACAGTTTGTGAGGCCGTGGAGTCCAGGCCCCTAATTCTCCTCGGAGGTCCACGGTGAGAGGTCCAGCTTATCGATGGCTGAGCAATCCACAAAGCCTTGGGGGTAGCTGTTGGCTTGGAAGGGGTGCAGCGGGACCTTGGTGACGTGGGTGTTGTCACAGACAAGGCGTGACAAGGACATTTTCTGTAGAGAGTTCCGCTGCTCCTCAGTGAAGACCCCAGGGTTCTCCCACCAGAACCTGCAGAGACAGAAGCGGGGTCTCTCCATACAGCCCAGCTGTTGGACCCTCCCCCGTCTGCCAGAGGGGAAGGAAGGGGGTCACCGGAACATGCCAAGGTCTGGCGTCAGTCCTCTTGTAGAATGCCCACGGCCCACCTCCGAGAAGGGATGCCCTCCGTGCCCTCCCCCCTGAGGTCTCACTTGCCTGTCTCCATCACGGATCTGCTGGAACTGCCTTCCCAGGAGGCAGGCCAGGAGATGCCCCACCTGGCCCCTCTCTACCAGGGGCTCAGCGATGGCCCCTATCCAGATGTCAATGTTGTCAGGGGTCCCGTAGAGAACCAGTAACTTCTCAGCCAGCAACTTGTTCTTCAGCACGGCGTGCAGCTGCTTCAGTGTTTGGGGCTGTGAGAGGCCACAGAAGCCTCTCCAGGAGTTGTACCCTAGGGCAGAGAGGCTGGAGCTGTCTCATCCCCCTTGCAGAAGTGCCCACTCCAGCTCCATCAGCCCCAGAAAGTCTGTGTTCGCAGCCCTTGGGATAGGGGAGTCAGTGAGCCATTGTTTTATACTGTGGCACTTAAGCTTCGAGGGGGCTAGAAGGTTATATGGTGCTTACTACGGGTCCAGGAACTATTCTAAGCACCATACACAAACGTAAATTGAAGAACAGAGATGTCAAGCAACTTGCCTGAGGTCACATGAGTAGAAAGGGCATAGCTGGAATTTGAACCCAGGCAGTCTGGCTCTTAGGTACTACATTTAGGAAGATCCGATAGTCGTTGTTTTCCCTCTGTTACACTTTTCTTAATATTTTCTGGACTTTTAAACTGGTTTTACAAGTCAGTTGTTGATTTCTTTCATTTGAGGAGCTCAAAGAAAGTACCAGATGTGTTCTCTGGTCTCTGCATTAAGGAGAATGGAAGATTCCATTTCACAGATGAGCAAAGTGAGTTTTAAAAACGGGCATCTCTGGACTTCCATGGAGGTCCAGTGGTTAAGACTCTGTGCTTCCACTGCAGGGGGCACGGGTTCTATCCCTGGTCAGGGAACTAAGATCCCACATGCTGCGTGGCGCGGTTAAAAAAAAAAAAAGGGCATCTCTGCCGTCTGTTTTAGAAGTGATCACCTCCTCAGGGCTACAGACAAGAGTCCCTTGGAACCCCAGAAAGTAGCTAAAAGTTCCCCAGGCCTGGCAGGACCCTAGGCCCACTCACCAGGCATCCCATGGTCCCGGCAACGCTGTATGTTGATGGCAGCCAGGTCAAAGCCGTGGATCACGTGAGTGGGCTGGAAAAGCTTGTTGCGCAGCTCGCCCGTCATCATTTTATTCTGATTCATCGATTTGGACTTCTTGGCCAGCAGGCCCCGCACCAGAGGGTCAATTCCACCTGCAAGGGAGACCCAGAGGCCATGTTGGGGATGGGGGCAGCTGGGGACATCTTCCACTGCTGGCTCCTCCCTCCACCAGACATTTTCTCTTTCTCAGGTGAAAGAAGGGCCAACTGCACCTCTCAGGCTGGAAGTGGGGAGGAGAGAAGAGCACAGTGCAGCCCGCAGGGTATGCTGGGAGCTGGGGGTCAGTCCAGACCACCTGCCATCCTGGGGCGATGGCATGAGCATAAGCTTAGGGTTTCTTTCAAGTTCCAGTTCAGAGAGCTGGCTCCTTCACTTCCATATGTTCCCCCAATGAACTGTGCAGCTTGGGAAGAGATGTCAGAAATCTCTGGAAAATGCCCTGACTTGTCAGGCCTTAAGTAAAGCCAGTTTCAACACAGCCCACCTCAGGATAAAGGGGAGCTGGCTTCAACCTTTGGCACTTAATGTAGGTGGAAAGCTGTAGAGGAGAGCAGAAAAGAGCAATTTTTTTTTTTTTTTTAACCAGACCTAGGAATTATTTCTGCAGGGATCAGAGAAACCTGAGGCAGGGAAAGGGAACAGGGAAAACTCGGCATCTTAAAGGCCAGCGGAAGAAAGAAAGAATAATAACCACATCCTGTGTGTCAGGAACCATTGTAGGGCACTTTATACATATATTTCTATTTTTTTAATATCCTATGAGATAGGTATTATTACTGTCCCCATTTTACAAATGAAGAAACTGAGGCTCTGTGAGGTGAATTCACTTGCCTAGGGTCACACAGGAAGTGCCTGGAGTCTGACTTCCAAGCCAGGTTTCCCTAGAAGCAGGTTACAGAGTGAGACAGCCTAGTGACAGTGCTTCCCTGAAAGCACATACCATCTTTGACTATCCTCCAGGTGTTGAAGAAGAGGGTATGCAGGGGGAGCTCTGCTTCCAGACCCCATGGCTGATAATTCTCATCCAGGCGGAACACAGTGGAGGGGACCTCTAAGTGGCCAAAGCGGAAGGCGAAGGTGAAGACATTGGAAATTCGGGGATCCACAGATTCGTTATAGCCTTGGTATGGAGGGATCCACTTTTGCATCTCATCACCTAGCACAATAGGTAGGTAGTCCCTAAAGGTGATAATCTGGAAGGAGAAACAAGTCATGAGAAAAGAGTGTGAGAAGCCCTACCTCTGGCCACAGTGGATGGGCCCAGCTGTGGCACCAGACTAAGCTGGTTAGTCAGATTCTCTCTCTCAGGAACTTAGATTTCAAATGCAGCTCTTCAAGAAATTATAGCTTGAATAGAAATAGCTATTCAAGCTATTTTTGGCGGTGCTCTATCTGAGGGGACAGATGGGGTGATATGGGTTGTCATCTTCTATCATGTGCAGAAAAGCAGAGAAAACCCATCTGCAGAGAAGGCGAGTGGAGAAGTGAAGAGAGGAGCAGAGAGGAGGGAGAGACAGAGTGAGAGTAGCTGCCCTAATTCCAGATGGTTTTCAGTCTCTGGCTCTCATCCTAGTTGAGGCCCAACTACACTCCCTGCCTGGGGGTTCCAGGAGAAACCCTTACTAGCTTCCAGTTGATACATGTATAGGGTGAACCTGTACTGAACATCTGAACTAGCTTGCATGGGTTTCTTTTTCTTGTAGTCCAAGAAGCCTTATTATGGATGCAAATGCATATGTTGAAGCTCTAACCCTCTCATCTGACTGTATTTGAAGATAGGGCCTGTAAAGAGGTAATTAAGGTTAAATGATGTCATAAGGGTGGAGCCCTAATCCAAAAAGACTAGTGTCCTGATAAGATGAGAGAGACACACGCACAGGGGTAAGATGTGTGACCTCCAGAAAGGAAAGAAGAATGATGTACTGGGTAACGCTACACCCATCAACAGCAGAATACAAATACTTTCTAAGGACCTATGGAACATTCAACAAGATAACCATACCAGGGTTATAAAATAAACCTTAACAAATTTGGAAGAATTGAGATCATAAGAGTATATTCTCTGACCATGATGGAATCAAATTAGAAATCAGTAACAGAAAGGCAGCAGAAAAATCTCTAAACACTTAGAAATAAAACAATATACTTCTCAATAACCCACAGGTCAAAGAGAAAGTCTGAAACGAAGAAACAACAACAACAAAACATACACAGTGAATTAAAATGAAAATATAACATATCAATATTTGTGGGATACAACTAACAGTGCTAAGAGGGAAATTTATATCACTTGTAATACTTATGTTAGAAAAGAAGAAAGCTCTCAAATCAATAATCTAAGCTACTACCTCAATAAACTAGCAGGAAGAGCAAAGTAAACCTAAAGCAAGCAGAATAAACTAAAGAAGAAAAGTCATATGATTATCTAAAACAATGCAGAAAAACCATTTGACAAAATTCCACATCTATTCATGATAAAAACTCTCAGTACGCTAGGAATAGAGCAGAACGTCCTCAACTTCATATAGAGCATTTACCAAAAAAAATCACAACTAACTATACTTAATGGTGTAACCTTGAATGCTTTTCTTTTACTATTGGGAAGACAAGAATGTCTGCTCTCATCACTCTTATTCACTATAGTACTGGAAGTTGTAGCCACTGTAACAAGGCAAGAAAAGGAAATGAAAAACATACAAATTAGAAAAGAAGGAATATAACTGTCATTATTTGTAGGTGACATGACTATCTATGTAGAAAATCCCAAGGAATCTACAGAACTCCTGGAACTAATTGCATTCAACAAGGTCATAGGATACAGAATCAACACATAAAAATCAATTATATTTTTATACACTGATCATGAATAAGTGGAAATTGAAATAAGAGATGTAATACCACTTACAATTCCTCCAAAGAAAATGAAATACTCAGGTATAAATGTAATAAGCATGTATAGGATCTGTCTGATTAAAATTATAAAATGCTGATGAAATAAATCAAAGAAAATCTAAATACTTGGAGAGACATACTATGTTTATATAGTGGAAAACTCAACATTGTGAAGATGTCAATTGTCCCTAAATTGATTTATAGTTTTAATACAATTCTTATCAAAATCTCAGCAAGATTTCTTTGTAGACATAGATCAGCATGTTTTAAAATATATATGGAAAGGTAAAGACCCTACAATAGCCAAAACAATTTTGAAAAAGAATAAAGTGAGGAGTCATTCTTCTTAATGTTGTCTTATTGTATAGCTACAGTTATTAAACACTGTGGTACTGGTGTAGGAATAGACACATAGATTAGTGGAATATAATGGACAACCTAGAAATAGATTGACATAAATATGCCCAAATAAGTTTTTTTTACACTTTTTATTTTATATTGGAGTATAGCCGATTAACAATGTTGTGATAGTTTCAGATGCACAGCAAAGCGACTCAGCCATACATATACATGTATCCATTCTTCCCCAGACTTCTCTCCCATCCAGGCTGCCACATAATGCCCAAATAATTTTTGACAATGGAGCAAAAGCAGTTCAAAAGGAGAAAGACAGCCTTTCAGTAAGTGGTGCTGGAGCAATTAGACAACCATACCCCCCACCCCAAATGAACCCTGACCTAAACCTTATGCTTTATACAAAAATTAACCTCAAATGGATCATGGGCTTAAATGTAAAAGATAAAACTATAAAATGTCTAGAAAAATAAAACCAGGAGAAAAATCTCTGGGACCTAAGACTAGGGAAAGAATTGAAACTTGACACCAAAACACAATCTATGAAAGGAAAAAACTGATAAATTTGGCCTCATCAAAATTAAAAACTCTTACTCTGCAAAAGACCCTATTAAGAAAATGAAAAGACAAAGTACAGACTGGGAGAAAATATTTACAGTCACATATCTGACAAAGGAGTCATATCTAGAATATATAAAGAACTCTCAAAACTCAACAAAAAGACAAAATCCATTTTGAAAATGGGCAAAATATATGAACAGATGTTTGATTGAAGAGGATGTCCAGATGGCAAAAAAGCACATGAAAAGAAGTTCAGTATGATCAGCCATCAGATAAATGCAAAGTAAAACCACAATGCAATATCACTACATACCTATCAGAAAGGGTAAAAAAAAAAATGAGTGATGACACCAAATAATGATCAGAATGCAGAGAAACTGGATCATTCATACATTGTTGGTGGGAATGTAAAAAACAGTACAGCCACTCTGAAAAATACTTTGGCAGTTCCTTTTAAAACTAAAAATGGACTTAGCGTATAACCCAGCAATTGCACTCTCGGGCATATATCCCAGAGAAATAAAAACCTATTTTCATGCAGAAACTTATCCACGAATGTTCATAGCAGTTTTATTCATGATAGCCCTAAATTGGAAGCTATGCAAATGTCATTCAGTAGGTGAACGGTTAAACAAAACATGGAATACTACTCAACAACAAAAAGAAATGAACAATTGATGTATGTAACAAGTTGGATGAACCTCAAGGAAATTATGCTGAAACTAAAAAGCCAGTCTCAAAAGAATACATACTGCATGATTTCATTTATATAATACTCATGAAATAACATAACTGTACAGATGGAGAACAGATTAGTGGTTGCCGGGGGTTAGGGATGTGGGAAGGGGGAGGGTGGATGTGGCTATAAAAAGGTAGCACAAGGGAGTCTGTGGTGATGGTAGAGGTAAGTGTCATTATTGTGGTGGTGGTTACATGAAACTACATATGTGATACACTTACGTGGAGCTACACACACACACACACACACACACACACACACACACCTCCCACATGAATTGACTGCACTTATAACTGGTGAAATCTGAATAAACTTTATGGTTCGTATCTATGTTAACTTCTGGCTTTTGATATTGTACCATAGTTATGCAAACTGTTAGCACTGGGGGAGACTAGGTGCATGTGCTTTTTTTTCTTTTTGATACAACTTCCTGAGCATCTACAATTATTTTTAAATAAAATGTTTAAAAAATATGTGTATGGTTAATATCAACATATCAATTTTTCTAAGTCTCTTCTAGTTAGTCAATCAGTCAATCAACAATAGCAATTGACTATGCCTGTGACATGTGGCTTCGGTGTGGAAGATTTTAGAAGATAATCCAATCAAAACAATCAAAATAACTGTGATGTAACAGTCCCAGAAGTGATGGAGCCTGTGGTCCCAGTGATGGCCCCTGGGCAGGCATACTGAGTGACTGACATATGAATGACTCTCCAACACCCTGAATCCAGGGATTCATTTTGGGGCCGAGAAGCTGAAGAAACAAAAGGGAGGGTTTAAAAGAATGAGACAGTGGGAAAGAAGCAGCAGAGGAGAGGAAGGGGGAAAGCCGAGGAGGTCACTGGACGCGTGGCCACGGGCAGAGGGCAGAGCCAGGAGCAGAAGCGAGGCTGGCACGTGAGGCAGTTCTCCTGAGCCTCTTACCTGTATGAAGGCTCCTAGGATTTTCCGGGCTTCCTGGTAGAGCTTCTCTCCATCCCAGTGAGGGTTGAGTCTCTTTAGTTCTCTGGCCAGCCGGTTGTGCTCTCGGAGAAGGAGGGTGTGGGAAACGGCCAGCAGGATCTGCTCCGAGGCTCGGGGATCTCCTGAAAGCCCAGAAGGCAGAAGGGTGGGTCCCCCCTGAGTAGCCCCAGAACCCAGTAACCTGCACAAAGAATAAATGTGGTGTCCCAGAGGGAAGCTCTCCTAAGCCCCTCCTTCCAGTTAGTTTAAGGTGGAAAGAGATCGGGGTTGCGATTCATAGATTTGAATCCCAGCTCTCCACACACACTCTTTAGTTCTGTGACTTTGGACAAGTTACTTAACATTTCTAAGCCTCAGTCTTCATGTCTGTGAAAATGGGGATAATAAGGTCGAACCCACAAGACTGTGGTAAAGAAAGACTACATACAGGTGACATTAAAAAGTAAAATTTTGCTAATTAAATCCCAACTGCCTTCTAAGACAGGACCTACAAATAAACGAGGGGCTTTTTATTGTGCGGAGCAATTTGGATGGTTTTAGGAATGCAAGTTTGAGGGTAAGAGATTGGGTAGGGTTGAATTCCTCTGTGTAATAAGGGAGAAGAATCTAGAGATGGGGGCTATTGGGAAGAGAGGGTCGTATAGGTGGTAACAGACCAGCTGTTTCATAAGGGGACTTCTCCTTGTGTCCTCTAATCTTCAGGAAAGTCTATTAAATTCATGAATGCTTGGTCTTACTAGATATTTTAATGGAAAACAGGAAGGGCTTAGTTTTGTGTCTGGACTGATGCGAGTTGTGTATGGACACAGAATCCAAGAGCTCTACCAAGAGATCTGGGTCTTCTGCCATGTCTGGGTGGGCTGGGGGTTTGTCCTGGGAGAGTGGGTTTTTGGAAGAGAGAAGGCCTCCAGAAGCCACAGGCAGAGAACACCAGGAGGGCATAAGCCCCCGGAATGAAGAGAACCGGAAGGCTTTGTCTGCGTACAGGATACATGGAGTGGGGACTTTGTGTTTATAGAGGTTTATAGAAAGCCTTAAAAATACACATTCCTCTTAATCTAGAACGTCCTCCTCTAGGAAGTTATCTTAGTAACTTATTAAAAATGAGCACAAGGGCTTCCCTGGTGGCGCAGTGGTTGAGAGTCCACCTGCCGATGCAGGGGACATGGGTTCGTGCCCCGGTCTGGGAGGATCCCACATGTGGAGCGGCTGGGCCCGTGAGCCATGGCCGCTGAGCCTGCGCGTCCGGAGCCTGTGCTCCGCAACGGGAGAGGCCACAGCAGTGAGAGGCCTGCGTACAGCAAAAAAAAAAAAAAAAAAAAAAATGAGCACAATAATTCATCAACAAGGATGCTCAGGACCTTAACAAAAACGCACAAACAAAAATCACAGAAAAACTAGAAATGACACCAATGTCTCCAAGTAAGGCTGATAAAATACCGTATGATACATATATGTCATGGAATACCAGGCAGCCATTAAAGATCATGACGTAGAAGAATATTTAAAGATGTGATACATTAAGAGAAGACATCAGACAATGAGAAGACAGAGAATTACTTCTAGTATGACCCCAATTGTGTAAAACAAGGTAGAACTAGATGTATGACAGAAAAAAACTGGAAACATAGGCACTAAAATGCTAACGATTGTCTGTGAGTGGTGGGATTTTGTGCATTTTCTTATTTTCTTTGTGCTTTACTGGACTCCCTTAATTTTTTTTTTTTTTTATACAGTGAACACATGTTCTTAGATTCTGTCTTCATCTGCGCCCTTCTGCCAGTCCTGGACCACTGCCCACGGCAATGGTGTCTTGGTGTGTGTTTTTCCAGGAGACAATGAGAAGAAGCAATGGTAAAGCCTCCCTGGAAGCCGCCCAGTGGCCTCGAGAAGCTCTTCTGGCCTTCCTCTGCTCTCAGGCCCCAGGATAATCCCCTTGTCCTTTGGCCCCTCTGTTGCCAGCCTAGACTCACCTGCCAGGAAGCAGGGCACGCGGGCAGTGGCGTTGATGAACTCACAGGGGCTCGGCTTCTTGTTGTCAAAGGGCGGGTAGGCCAGCCCGTGGTCCTGGGCCTCCTGGTTGATGGCCATGAGGCCCAGTGGGCTGCTGAGATCCCGGAGGCGGCTGGCCAGGCTCGGCTCAGGGCTGTACACTAAACTGGCGTCCAGGAAGGAGGTCAGAGCATTGATCTGCTCTCGGGCCAATGACTGGTAAGGTGGAGTGGGGCAGACAAACCCGGCCCGGAAGAAAGGCATGCATTTCCCTTGAGTCTTCACCTTGGGGTCGTTGCACGGGAACTGCAGAGAGATCGGGGTGGGTGACTGGGCAGAGGTGGTACAGCTGGCAACCTCTCCCCAGGGTAGGTCTGGATGCAGCTGGCAAAGATGCTGGTGGTGCCCTCCTGGGACCCTGGCACCAGACAATGGCTCCAGATGCCTCCTGCTGATGCTATAAATCCTGGGCCCCCAACTCCCTGAAGGTCACTACCTCTGCTGACTAAAAGGGCTGAGGGGGAATCATTCAATCTTTCATAGCAAAACCTCCAAATTTTTGGTTGAGAGAGAGTCCTGAGATCCCGGCACAAGGAAGCAGGACATGAGGCAGAAAAGGGTTTGTTAATAATTAACAACAGCTACCATTTATTTATTCTGGACCTACCGTGTGCTTGGCATTATGCATACTTTATCTCACTTTGGTCCTCATAAAACCCTGTGAGGTAGACAATTCTGTCCCACTTTACACGTGAGAAAACGGAGGCTCAGAAAGGTTAAGTCATTTGCCCGAGATCTTACAAACTGAAAGGGAAAGATGTGGGATTCAGATCTAGGCTGACCTGACTTCACAGCTTATGTTCTTTACACCACAACACAGAGCCCCGATTTGTTTGAGTGAAGAAATCATTCTCTAACTGTAAAATCATGAATAAGAAGAAAGGTGCACCACTGCAAGTTCCTTTCCCTTCCTGCTGGAAATTCCCACAAATGCCTGCCACTCATTCTGACTCATCCATTCTGGGAGTAGCCTTCCCGACTCTGAGATGACTTATGGTAGCATTCCACAAATTTCACTGTCTATAAAATGAATCTCCTGGGGATTCCATAAAATGTGGATTCTGCTTCCCAATGTCTGGGATGAGGTTTGAGATTTTGCATGTCTAATAAGACCCCAGGTGACATCAGTGCTGCTGGGCCAGGGATGAAGACAACACTCCCCAGAGCTTCCCAATTTTGCCATTAGTGATTTCTTGTCCATTTCCCACACAGGTCCTTTGTCCTTGACGGAAGGGACAGTGTCTCGTTCACCTTTGAATTCTAAGTGTTTAGCGTACTGCCTGGCACAGAGTAGCTGAGTAATGTCTATTTGCTAAATAAATGGGTGAGTGAATGAATAGACGTGTGAGGCTTGGGAAGCTGTCAAATCAACATTCAAGATCTCCAGGAGGTCCTGGCTGACAGGCTGGGAACGTCTGCCACATCAGGGAGGCAAGGGGCTTGCCAGGGACCCGCAGCTGCAGGGCCTACCATGATGGGGAAACAGTTGTCTCCCTGGATACAGTGCTCATCACACTGTACTTTGGAGTACTCGCTGCTCTCCAGTTCCGTGTCGGGGGCAAAATCCAGGTCGTGGTCCACAATTTGACCCCACTGCATCAAGAGCAGGGACCTGTTTGGGTCCAGAACACCCTCTTCATTTAGGTAGCCTACAATCTTGTTGGATACCTCACGGGCCTACAGGTGGAGAGAGAAGGACGGGGAGGAAAAGGTGCTTTGAGGATTCAGATTCAACTGCAGTTTATAGAGTACCTGTGATGTAACGGGTGCACTTCATCCCCATGACAAGCTTGTGAGGTACGTGGCATTACCCCCATTTTGTAGATGAGGAGACTGAGGACTAGACAGGTGAGGTCAACTCACCAAGGTCCTGCCGCTACAAAGGGCCAGGTCTGTATGACGTGCTGGCTTCAAGGCCAGTGCTCCTCCCACTCAGAGAGGGAACACAAAGACAGGCTGTCCCTGAAGTAAGTGCCACGGAGGTGCCAGGTGTCTGGGAATAGAAGAGGGGCTCTGGGGAGGGCCCGCCAACTCAGATGAGGCCAACAGATAGGACGTCCCGGCAAGCACCAGCTGATGCACTCCAGGGGCTGGGGCAGGGCAAGCGCGAACAGGATGGGGCAGGGAAGCCATCTGCCTGGGAGACCCCAGGATACTTGGCCTGACGGCAGCTGGGACGTGACCGTCACGTGGCTGGGCTCCGGGACCCGGACTCTGCTGCTCTCTAGTGGCATTTTCCGGAACACCACCAGGGAGGAAGTCCAAATCTCCATCTCTCTCTCCGGATGCGGTTCTACCGCGCGTCTGTCCTCCCACCTATTTCTTCTTCCTTTCCTTGTGTGTTTGTGGGAGGGCATCCTTTCCCCTCTGACTCCCATCATTCACCCGCCTGCTCGGGGCTCGCCCCCACCCCGTGTCCGCCCTCACCAACGGGACAGGGAAGCCGTTCCGCTTCTTCCTCGGCGTCCAGCCGAAGGGCAGGGAGAGCCCGTCCTCGTACTCCGCCGGCAGCCAGCGCGCCAGCGCCCTGTTGGACGCGCCCAGCGCGGGGTTCCTCCTGAAACAGCAAGACCGGCCCTCAGCCTAGGCGGCGGGTTCGCTCCGGGGTCCGCTTCTCCGCAAACCCCACGGGGATCCCCTGGGGAAGGACCCGGAGCTTCTGCCCAAGGGAAAGGGGGCGCGGAGGAGGGGCCCCTCAAATGTGGGGTGTTGGAACTACTGCCACCTCCGAAGGCGCGGGGCTCCTCTGCGCTGGGGAAAGGTGCTCCTTCCAGTGGGATACAGTGGTCTCTTTAGAAGGTGGGGAAGTTAGCGGGGTTCCAACAGAACAGATTCCAGTGGGACGCTAGTCCAGGAGGGTAAGGCGGTGGGAGTTAAGCCTGTAATGCCCAAGGGACAAAGCCCCTGGCTGGGCTGAGCAGGGCAGGTGGGCTGGACAGATGGGTTGGCTGTGGTGATTGGGAGAACCTGCCTCCTAAACCCACCTACTGGCCACTCACCTGTTATTACAGTCTCCCGTGATGGTGCGGTAAGGGCTGTTCTCATCACATTTCACCAAAGGAACTGGGACACCACAGCCCACCTCCTGAGAGAGTGCAGTGAAGTCCAGGCTAAGGTCTGAAAGAGAAGGGATGCCAAAAGGGCTGAGTTCTTTCTCCATTCCGAGGCCCTGAGGGGAGGTTCATTTTTTGAACTTGATTTTTTGGGGAATACATTTTACGTTCTAAGTAAGCATTTCTCAGGGGGTTTCTCATTGAATCCTGACAACTCATTAAGGTAAGAATTTAAATTTTCATTTTACGAGAGAACGAGACTTGCCCAAGGCCACACAGATAGTAACAGTCTCCAGAATTGTTAGTAGTTCTTTGTCTATCAGACCCTTTGAATCAACAGATCTTTCTTTTAGAACAATACCCCTGAGAGGTTAGGTACATGTTAGTATGAGTTAGTTTGAGAAGATTGCTTTTCTTCTAAAGCTCCACTGACGTCTAAGGTCCCAAGCACGCAGGAATCTAGATAGGAAAGATGTTGGGAAGGGACGGGGCATCTTTACGTAAGGGGCGCTGTGATCTCGGGGGGAGTAACAGAGCGGGGAGCTTCAGGCATCAGAGACCTCCACGTGGGCACAGAATGGGTCCTAATGCAGCCTGAAGGGAATCCGGCTCTGGGGGCCTTCTTCGGGGGCTCACCTGCGGAAGTTGGCAGGGGCTGAGGTTCAAGCCCCAGCACCTTTTGAGTCTCAGAGTCCAAAGTGCTCCCTACTTCTCCCTACCTTGTCCTGGTTTCCTCCTTTTGGAACTTTGGAATTTGCCCAAGTCCTAGGCTAGCTATCTTCCCCCGCTTGATGTTTTCCCAGGGAGAACCTGCAGCCTCTTCCTCCTGTCAAGACCAATCCCCTTCCTCCGTGACCCACCGTGAACAGTGACATTTGGTAGGGGGTGGGGTGGAGGGGTGGAGGAGGTCACGATCAATCCATCGACTCATTGTTTCAGCTCCACGGTACCGAGAACAGAAGAGACAGCTCATCACCTGTGACGTAATCCCAGTAAATCCCCCCTGACACAGGTGGCTGAAATGTCCCGTCCACAGGCGGAAGTGGTGACACTGTGGCTTGGGACAGGGAGCCTGTGTTTATTAACTTTAGTCCTTCCTCTGGACAGAGGCCTTACAGATGGTGTTATAACAAAAGGCACAAATGTCCCCTCATTTGGAGTTGGCAGTGTGACCTTGCTGGGCCCAAGTTCCTTTCTCTGCAAAAGGAGCATTGGCCTGGCTGTCCGCCCAGCCCCTCCTTGCTCTGCAGTCCATGATTCTGATGGAGAGAGAGGACATGGCTCCCAGTAGGAACTGTGGCTTTTGGTGGCTTGTGTTCTCTCCTGCGGAGAGATGACCCCTTCCTGCCATCAGAGGGCTTGTGGGTTTTCTGTACCTGTGATGTTGGTCAGGGTCACTTTCTGCCTCAGTCTCTTTAAGGACTCCTCCCACACCTGCCCATGGCGGATGGCCATGCGGGTCCAGCCCTTGGCGTGCTTGAGGTATTTGGAGAGCTGTCGGGTGGTGGGTGCCTCAGAGCTCATGGCCGTCTTCAGCCTACAATGGAGAGCAACGGGGGAGTCATGACCGGGCCCTCGGCTCCGACCCTGTAGTGTGAGGTGTGAGGGGTGTGAGGTGCTGTGTGTGTATAGCAGAGCCGCGGGGGTGTGGGCAGCATGCAGGAGACCCCCACTCCTGTGCTCTCAGGATCTTTTCTTAGCTCTCCTCTGATGCCTCTGGGAAATCTCTGGGAAATCTCCTCTGGGAGGAGGAAGCTACAGTGTGTCTTTAAGCTTCGTTAAGTCTGGTTCTCAAGGAAGGCAGACAGATGGACATGAGCACTTCCTGAATTAGAGTCAGAGGGTTGCAGCTGTGCTGGCTGCTTCCGAATCAGTTGGGGAACCTGAAAACACCTAAGTCCCAGGATGTACCGATTCAGACCGAGGAACCCCTGACCGTGGAGCTGGCCTCGTGCACCGAGAATTCTGGAAATAACATGCCCATGGGCCCCAGTTCTGCCCATGAAAGCATCCTCCCTCCGATCTGGCCCTAGAGTCAGTGTGGAGTTTGTTTAGTTGTGGCTGTAGCATCTAGCCTCTTGTTGACCATTTCTTGGGCCAGATGTTCGGGCTTTGTCTTAATTACCTATCTATAAAAAGAGAAGCCCCAAACCTTTCTACTACTAAGAAGTTGGTGACCAAGGACAAGGTGGTGTCAGAAAAGTCCCTGCATGAGAACCCTCTCCCCCTTCCTGTGCCTCAGTTTCTTGTGTGTGAGATGAAGGGTCCTATGAGATGATCTTTATGGCTCTAAGACTGAAATTTTGGAAGTGGCTCAAATTCTCACAAAGGCAACCCTCCTTTGGGGATATGCGTCACAGGCTGTAACTCCTGGCCTGTCCCTGTGGATCAGGTTATCGATTCTACTGCAAGCATGAGGGGGCCTCGTGCTCAGCCTGAAGGGCGACAATGGGCGATGACCGAGCTGTAATCACCAGGTCTGACCCCTTCCAACCTCCCCCCAACCTCGGTAAGAAAGGACCCAAGAAGATAAGCCAGACTGCCTTTTGTTGCTGTTACAAGAGACGTCATGGCCCAGTGGCCCAGACTGCTGCATGGCATGTCCGATATGGTAACCGCTAGCCACATGTGGCTGTTTAAATGGAAATGCATTAAAATTAAATACAATTAAAAACTCAGTTCCTCAGTGTCACTAGCCACGTTTCAAGGGCTCCGTAGCCACATGTAGTCAGTGGCTCCTGTATTGGACAGCACTGACCTAGAGTTTGAACCCTGGTTCCCCCAGGATTGGTTTACACGCATGACCTCTGAGGGAGCTAGGACTCACTGTGTTACTTACATCAGGGCCTTTGGAACACGCTGGCTGGGTTTGCCTCCTGCGGCCACTTAGTAGCTGTGTGCCTTCGAGCAAGTTACTCAACATCTCTGTACCCAATTTCCTTACCCATAAAATGAGGATAATGGTAGTAATCCTGTTATTTGATCATTTTGACCTTCAAAAGCAGCTACTTCACATAGTTGGATTTAGCACTTTCTGGGATTTGGGGGAGGAAGGCGTGTGAAGAGCTGAGAGCTGTCTCTGGCACAGAGTAAACGCTCACAGTGTTAGCATCAGCGCCATCACCATCATCATGGGTCCCAAAGGGCCCCCCCCAACCCAAGAGAGAAGGTGTGTTGCTGGGCCTCCCAGGGCTCCACCCAAAGGTCCCATGCAAGGCCCTGCCTGTTCCTGCCTTTCTCCCCTGGCTAGCGTTCTGCGCGGTCTCCTGCCTGACCTTGACACGCCAGGGACTTACCTCCTGCTCTGCCTCAGGGCCGGGCTCCACGGGCTCAAGCAGGGCCTTGGAGGAACTCTGTTTCCATCTCCAGGCCTACCCCCTTGTCCTAGCCCCCAGCCTCTCCCATCTGGATGGCCACAGCAGACTCCTAATGGGACTCACGCCTCCTCTCCTGTCCTTCTCCCATCTGTTCTCCATCCGGCTGCAGGAAGGCGCTTTTTCGAATGAAAAGCGGACCAGGCCACTCTGCCTGAAGCACTCTCTTGGCTCTCCCTGTGACGTACATGAATCCACAGGCTTACTGTGTACGTGCTCGTGACATTGTGGGATCTTTGCCTCTATCTAGTTCCCAAACATTTTCATCACCCTCCAAGGAGACCCCACACCCATGAACAGCCAGCCCAATCCCTCCCCTTCTCCCCCAGCCGCTGTCAGCCACTGCTGTGCCTCTGACTATCTGGCCCTCAGGCTCCACCCGTGTGTCCTCTTTTCCTACTGCTACCACCGGTGTGGGCCCTCTTTCTGTTTCCTGAGCACCCTAAGCTCTTTCCTGCCTCAGGACCTTTGCCTTTGCTGCTCCCAGACCCTGGCTTTCTACATGGCTGGCTCCTTCTCATCCTCCGTCAGGCTTCCCTGCTCCCTGCGCCTAGAGTAGCAGGCGCTGCCCTGTTTATTTCCTTCATTTTCCGTGTCACAGACTGTGAGTTGCTGGATTGTGTGTGTGCTTGTGAACAAGATGTTTAAATGTGGTTCTTTGTGTCTCCATGAGACCCCTAAATCCAAGAACCAATTGGTGGGGATGAATTCCAAGGCAGGGCTGGGTCGTCCCGGGCAGCACGACTTGCAGAGGAGGTGACAGGTGACGAAAACCAATCGTGAGGCTGTTATTCTACCCCGACCTTGGGCTATAAAAGGATTGACATTAAGGAGGGAGAGAGAATGTTCGTCTGGAGGTAGTTGCTGAAATACCAGGCAGTTCCCTCCTGCCACTGTGGGGCTTCTTCTTGGCACTCAATCTAGTGACAAGGGCCTTGAGAGGAGGGCCCTGCTGTGTGTCCTGGAGCTATGGCTGGTGGTTGACTTCTGCCCCAAGAGCCCAAAGAGAACAAGAAAAGCAGACGTGGCTCGTGCTGTGCACCTAACAGCAGAGTAAGCCAGACAGGGCAGCCCTCGGCCCCAAATCGGCACATCCTCCAGCAGCAGAGCAAAACTTTTAGTCTTCTGCGGCATCTTTAAAGGGGACCTGGCCCAAGATGGTGCGAGGAGGGGTGACGGAGGGAGCCGCAAGCTCCAGGGCTGAGGGGTGGAGCTCAGAAACTTCTCTGGGTCAGAAACTTCTGCTCAGAAACTTCTCTGGGTCAGAGAGCTGGCAGCAGAATCTCTGAGAGCCGAAAAGCGCCCAAGGAGGGAAGGAGCTTCTGACCCAACCCCTAACACCCAGGCACTAAGCTGTCCAGGCGACTTAGACTTTGCCATCCTGTATCTCTCCTACCTCCCCCAGCTTGACCCCTAAGAGGGACAGTCCTGGGCTGGGGGATGAGGAGAAGCTCGGGAAAGAGGGACGGGCGGACCATGCGCCCTCCTCTCACTATGAAAGCCTAAAGCAGCTCCGAGGGGAGGAAAGTGAGAGGCTCTGGGCTTTGTCTTCTTCTGCTGACATTTGAGTTCCTGAAAGGACTAGAAGTGATCAGACCACATCTTGTCATCTAAAAGTCAGCAAAAAAGTTATGGGACCTCTTGAGAGTTTATGCAAGGGCCAGGGAGGAATGAAACCCCAAGCCCAGTAAAGGGGCAGCAAGAGGAACGAGTAAGGTTGTTTTCTGCTCAGTAAAGTGGTTACTCTTGTTTTTCTGCCTCTCTAGCTCCAGCATGGGCTTCCTGAGGGCAGGGACCCAGTCTGCATTGCTTATTTCAGGAAACCCAGGCCCTACACATGGTCGGGAGGTGGCTGACTCTGCTGGTGTCCTGCACGTTTCTCAAGTTCATTTGGGCCCATTTATAGCTTTGGCGTGCCCCTACCCTAGCCTCTGACGGCTCACTCCCGTAACTGTCCTGGCAATTGCTTCTGAGTCAGGGTGGCTTCCTGGCTGGAGGTGCCTGGGAGTCACACAGTGTGCTACACTGCGCCCCCCCACCCCCCCCAGTGCCAAGCTTGCAGCACGTCTGGCTGACATCAAGGACCCTTTTGGCAGGTGAAAGGTCTGCTCTCTCGCTTGGGGTAGGATAGACTCTGAGGTGCAGCCTACACTCCGGATCTCCCTGTGGGGTCAGCTGGGGCTAGACCTTAAACCACATCCCTGCTTAACCCCTTCTTTTTACCTACCTGGCCTCACCCCCTCACTCCGCTACAGCTTTCGTGAGAGCGCTCCCCAGTAAGCCACCCGCATGTGAATCCAGGTCTCAGGTTCTGCCTCAAAGGGACCTGACCTAAGACATGTTGAATGAACGGAGAACTTCTAGGGACAGGCTTTCTGAGAGTCTGCAATGCATGACCTAAGGAATCACTTAGCCACGTGGAAGAAAGTGCTTATAGGATCAGATGAGACATCCCCTTCAAGGTAACTTAGAGGCTGAGGACTTTAGGAACTGTTGGCTTTTACTCATACTTGCCCCATACTCGCAGGTGGGCAGGGGCTGGGAGTGGAAGGGCAGGTTATAAAATTGCTCTGGCTCATTGGCTTGTCAGGACTGGCCTAGATGCACTCGGCAGCCTAGGAAGAGAAGCATGTGGTATGTGTGTCTCACCTACCTGGTCCGGGAGTCCAGGAAGGCCTTGTTGACCTGGATCTTGACCTGACTCACAGCATCAGAGATGGTGAGGGTGCGGGTGGCCTGCTCTTGGAGGGGGAGAAGCAAGGAGCAGGGTATCAGACACCACTCTTTGGAGAAGCCCTTTGCTCTGTCTCCCTCTTTCTCCACCATTATCCCCACCACTCAAACCTGAGCAGGCAGAAGATCAAGATTAGGAAACATTCGACAGGAGGAAAAGCCCAGAATGGGAAGAATACTCTCTGATCCTCAGTAAGGTGTCAATATCACTCTTTAGGAGTCCAGTAGAATACATTCGTCCCTCAGTATCCACAGGGGATTGGTTCCAGGACCCCCCAGGATGCTCAAGGCCCTTATGTAAAAGGGCATAGTATTTATATATAACCTATGCGCATCTTTCTGTATACTTTGAATCGCCTCCAGATTACTTATAATACTTAATGCAATGTAAATGTCATATAAATAGTTACCAGAGTGGGTTTTTTTTTTTTTTTTTGGGAGCCGGGGAGCTTTCTGGAATCTTTTAAAAAAAAGTATTTTCAATCCACTGCTTGTTGAATCCGCTGATGCAGAACCTGTGGATACAGAGGCCTGACTGGACCCAGTGATGGGATTAAGAAGGCGTGTGACCACTCAGGTTGGCTCTGGGCTCTGGGCTGTGGGGATTTTTTTTGGTTCTTGGTGAAGTGGATCTGAAAACAAGTCCCTCAAAAGGCTTCGCTGATCACAAGGACCCTGAGGTAGGGAAGGGGATGGTGTAGAGTAGAGGTGGGGTTCCCTCTTTTACTCGAATTGGGGTCTGGAATGGTGGGGGGATGAGGATGCAGTCTTTGAACAAGGGGAGTGTAGTGGCTTAAATAGTGTCCCTCCAAAAACCTTGTCCAACTACCACCTGAGAATGTGACCTTATTTGGAAATAGGGTCTTTGCAGATGTAGCTAATTAGGAAGAAGTCATACAGGTACAGGATTAGAGTGGGCTCTAAATCCAATGACTCGTGGTCTTATAACAAGAGGAGAGGACACACAGAGGACACCACAGAGAAGAAGGCCATGTGAAGATGGAGGCAGGTTGGAGTGACGCATGTAAAAGCCAAGGATTTCTGGGAGCTACCGGAGGCTGCAAGGGGCAAGGAATGATTCTCCCCTAGAGCCTTCAGAGGAGCATGACCCAGCCAACACCTTGATTTAGGAATTCCAGCCTCCTGGACTGTAGGAGAATAAATTCCTGTTGTCTTAAGCTGCCCAGTTTGTGGTCCTTTGTTACGGCAGCCCCAGGAAACACAGTACAAGGTGGTACTTACCATTTGTGTCAGATTCTGCAACCTGGAACAAGCTCAGGGAAGCCAAAAGGACTGGGAGATGGAAGAGGACCCTCATCGCTGAAATGAGACCAGGATCAGGATGTGAGCCTTGTAGAGTCCCCGTGGGTAGGACTGAATCACAGAAAGGGGGTGGTAAAGCAGAGAAAGCCCAGAGAACATGAGACACCCTAACATTAGAACAGAGGAGGGGGAACCACAGTAACTAACTAGCCATCTACCGTACGTGCAGGCCCATGGTAGGTCCTGGGAGATGGAAAGAGGCAGTGGTGGAAGGGAAAGAACACAGGCTTTGTGGTCAGAAGGTCCTGAGTTGTAGTTATGCGTTTGCTCCAACTAGCTCTGTGACATTGAGCAGGTTACTTGACATCTCTGGGCCCCCGGCCTGATTGAGTGAGAGGGTTGGACCAAGTGATCCAGGATGTCTGATTCTGCCTTGACACCCCGTGACCCAACTTCCTGTACCTGTCTTGTCACTGGTGACAAATGCTCTTACCAAACCCAAAACACAACTTTGGAGTTTCTCTTCCTTTTTTCCCCTCAGGATGTATTGCTCCCTGAAAGCCATCCTCCTCTGGCCCAGCACCAGGGGAGCGTGCCTGAGAAGCAGACACTCAGTTCCTCCTGTGGGAACTGGCAAGGAACGCCACCCTCCCTCAAAGAGTCGACATGATGGGAAAACACGAATGAGAATTGTGGCGAAGCTCAGAGCTCTCCAGAGCTCACAGCTGTGTCCCAGGTTTTGCCTGAAGAGATTCCTGCTCTTGGACCAACGCCTTCATCATGAGCTTTAACTCTGAACCTAAATCATCAGATTAAAATTGTGCAGATTAACAGATTTTATTTTAACAGATTAAATTTAACAGATTAAATTTTAACAGATTAAAATTTGTTTGCTGACGAGGGACTTTGGAGCTCAGAGCGTCCATTAGGATTGGTGGGATAGACCCAAAATGTCTTTTGAGGAGATTCTAGTTCCAGCCCAGGAGGCACCCATGCTGTACAGATGGAAGGATCGTGCGTCTAGACCATGTTCTTCACGAGAGGGCACAGGCTCTCCCCATAGTGTGCATTCACTGGTTGGACCCCAGAAACGTCCTCAGATTGGCTGCCCCCTCTGTCTCTACTCAAAGCTCCCTAAGAGAAATCGTGGTTCTAGAGTTTTGCCCAAGAGACCACCCAGGAGGTCTTCCAGATACTCTCCAGAAAAGGACAACTGTGTATCTGGACAGGTAATTTCAGCTTCCCTTGCACTCCCGCAATCTTTTCCTCTGACCTTTGATGATCCCCCTAATAATTTTTATCTTGTTGAATGTACTTCTTGTAAGCTAACTGTAGAAAAAAAAAAACAAACCAAGGTGCGAATAAATACCTCTCTGGCCAAGATTCTCCCTGGCACTTTTTTTTTCCCCAAGAGGAAAACAGCTTGACCCCTCCCTCAGTGGGCTCCTGTCCTTGCACCTCTATGGCCCCACGTAGTCCTCCTATTTGTGCTTCGAGGAGACCACTGAGCCAGCAGAAATCTGCCCTTTTAAGCAAACAGATACGATGGTTTTGGAGTAAAAAGCATCACTGATATTATTTTAAGTTGTGGTGAAAACACACAGGATAAAATTTACTACCTTAACCATTTTAACCAGACAGTACAGTAGTGATAAGTACATTCACATTGATGTCCAACAGATCTTTAGAACTATTTCATCTTGCAAAACTGAAACTCTCTACCCACTAAACACCAACTCCCCCTTCCTCCCTCTGCCCAGCCCCTGACAACCACCATATCATTGATTTTTAAGAGAGCTGATGGGCACACAAGTATGCATTATGTTATTCTTTCAATGACTAGTGTGTTTCATGATAAATCAGAAACAAAAAGTGAAAGGTTAGTCTATGAAAATAGGCATCATCTGAAATAGATTGAGGAAGAAAAATATCATAGCTGGAGAAATAAAAGTTGAGAATCTGAACAGGAAAAGTCCTTAGATACTCATTTCTCCTCTCCTTTCCTTGGAACCTCTTTAATACTCCCCATCACTGAAAAGTGGAGGGAGGGAACCTCAAGGCAAAAGCTAAAGTATTTTCCTTGTCTCGGCCATCTTTCCTGGTGGGTGTGAAGGAAGCATGTGGGACAGAAAGCAGAGAAAAGCAAACACGAGGTCATGCTGCTGGGAAAGGGGTGTTCAGAAAGATCCTGGAGGAACCCTAGCTGCAGCCGGAGCAAAGAGGCTTCTGGGATGTTGGGATATTTACCCACATTCTTATCATCACGCTCAGTGCAGAAACCCTTTCCCAAGCCCTTTGGTTTGCATCAAAGCTTGGAGCCTTCCCTGAGACATGAAGTGTTATCTGGAGACAGAACCACAGCCTCTGCCTCTCAAATGCCAGTCTGGTCCACAATCCCCTGCCTCTTACTCACACTCTCCTACGCAATGCCCTCTTGGTCCCGTGAACTCCTATTCGTTCTTTAAAACCCAGGCCAAATGCCACCTTCTCTGTGAAGTGTACCAGATCTAGGCAAAATTAGGTCATTCTTTTTTCTCTCTTCCCACAGTACTTTACTCACATCTCGTGTCACTGTTTTCATGTCCGTTTCCCCGTCAGATCATAAGCTTCTCAAGAGCTACGTCCTATTTTTGTTTCTTCCACTGCCCAAGCCTAGTGTTGGTACATAATAGGTGTTGGGTACGTGCTGAATGAATGAAACTCCCACGGCAGCGAAGTTCAACATCCAGATGGTGCAGAGGGAGAGGGTGGTGATGGTCCCTTAACAGGCTTCTCCCACCTCAGTGTGGCTACTAATCACCGGGGGACCTTGTTAAATGCAGATTCTAACTCAGAAGGTTATAGAAGGGGCCCGAGAGCCTGCACTTCCAACAAGTTCCAGGTGACGCCGATGCTGCAGGTCTGCAGACCACACTGAGTACCACGATCTCCCAGAATCCGGCTCTCAGACTTGCTGAGAGGCCACCAAGGGTGCGGCAGGAAGGCCTCAGAAGGGAAGCCATCAGTAGGATTCTTTTCCATGAATGGTGAACGCTCTGTTGAGGGTAGTGGGATGAGCCGGAAAGAATACCAATGAACTCACCATCACCCCCAAGAATGTTCTATTTGATCTTTTGAGCAGTTCCAGTATCAAGAGGAAAATAGAGAAGAGACAAGCTCTTATCAAGCTCTCTACAGCAGAAAAAATCCCCCTTAGCCACAGGGTTCGGGATATGCAGTTTCATAAAAAAACAATATGATTCAATCACTCAATTTTCCCAGGATGAAACCCATTTAAATATTGATGCAATTCATAAATCTGATTGAGAACATAGTGTCCACAGGACATTGGAGACACCTGGGACTAGACATTCAGGGCTAACTAGATGTCCAGGTCTGCTGGAAATAGCATGAGACACTAGAAAGAGGTTGAAGATCTGAGATCCCTGGCTTAGGGGACCCCTTAAACACTGCAAACTTTTCACTAGAGTGAATTTTCATTAGCGTTCATATCGTAATTGCATCGGTCTCAAGAACCCCACATGGAGCATCATTCTGTTACTATCTTCCCCCAACTTTCTGTGCGACCTGGACACATGATGTGCCTTAGACCTTAGTTCCTAAACAGGATGGATGCGAGGAATACGGTACCTTCCAGCCCTAAGAGTTTATGATTCTATGGCTCGGTGTTCAGACTCAGAAAAGCCTCTTTGCCCCACAATGGATTCAATTACATTCTCCCTTATGGATTCAATCACATTGTCCCTTATGGATTCAATCACATTGTCCCAAACAGGGATGACCTGCCAAATCTGGCACCAGAAAATGCCTGAAGAAGACAAGTCCAAAGGCAGTACCAAGCTTTCTGAGAAGCCGTTAGGAAATTTCATCATCAACTTTGCAGATTCCAGTTAATGAGTCTTACCTGCCAAGTGCCTTGGCCTCCTGTGGCAGCCAGGGGAGTTTCTCTCCTTGGAGGAACTGGTCTTTTATACTGTCTATCAGGAATTAATTTTAGGGAAAGGCCCAGAAAGAAAGATTATGAGGGGCTGATGTGGCTTGGAGGAGGATCTCAGGTTCAGCAGGAAATACCCTGTGACTCTGGGCAGATGCTTGAGGAAACTGTCAAAAGGCAGAGGTTGGTTGATGCACTATCGCTGGTCCTGGATGAAGCAAATCCTCTTCTTCCTATTTTTCAGGTGAACTATGTGGTCTTGCTGCAGTCATGGAAGGTAAACCTCTAATCTTTGAGCAGGCTTGCCCCTTCTATGCCCTTGATGGGATCTGAATAGCTCTTAAAATTAGGAACAATTAAGTGGCTTTCTTCCCCATTTGTTTATTCAGTGCCCTTTGATCCCTCTCTTACCTTTCACCCAATCACTGTGGAAGCCACTAGATTCATCTTTGGGATTTGCAATAGTTTTCAAGTGTTCCCTTCTGGGAAGGTCAACATTTCAAAATACTACCCCTTTTTGGCCACCAGAGAAGTGAGAAGAGCCCTGGACTTGTTGTCAAGGGGTAGGTTAGATCCCTGCCTCTGTCACTGTGTGGCTCTGGACAAGTCACTCTACCTTCTGTTTCCTCGTATACTCTAGTTGCAAAGCCAACGGTTGGCTTTGATTACTAGGATTCTGCAACTTCATACCTTCTATAGGGTGAGCCATTAAAAAAAAACCCACCACTATACAGGAACTTATTGACTTAAAGCCCAAGTATGATGTTATATACCATCAAGTTCATTAGATCCATACAGGAAGGAAATAAGAAGGTTTAAAGAAAATGACATTTCATGAGAGTGTATTTTACAGACAGGCAAATTAAAACATAAGCCTCTTTATAAAATTATACTTTGGGTTGAAGATACTCTGGGGGACTGTCAGAACTTCATCATCCCAAAACCAGCCCCTTGAATTTACCTTCCAAAATGTAATATTCCTTTTCTCTGGCTGATGGAAGGTAGTTAGAATCTGCTTCTCTTGTGATGAATCCAGGCAAATGAGCTGGGCATCTCAAAAGAAGGCAGCTGTCCAGGAAAGGTAAGTGAAAGACATCAGGCTTTTCTTGTTTTCTCTGAAAGACATTTCTGCTTGTCGGCCAAGGTTTTCTTTGTCTGAGCACTCCTTGAACTTTCGAGCATGCTTCTCAAGGCTCTCGCCTCTGGGTTTCGTGCTTTACGAGTTAATGAAGCTGTGTCTTTAGGTGGCTCTTGACCTAGTTGGTTCTGAATACTTGTATTTTCAGAGCTTTGCTGACGTGTGATGACATGGATTCATGGACTTATCTCAGTTTAGTTAAATCTGTTTAGCACAGTTAGATGTCTCCCTATGAGGGAACTGGCCCGAGAAATGGAGACTGGAAGACAGGTAGCCCAGTAGAAAGCTAAAAAGGCCAACAGCTTCTCATATATCAGCACAGAGAGTCCAAGGTATTTTAGTAATAGCGGCAGCAGGAAATACCCAATGAAGATGAAGTCTGCCACTGGCACATGGTGGTGCCCGTGTGTGCACACACACATACACTTTCCAAGAATTCACAGTTTATAAGCAAGGCTGGCCTCAGACATGGTTGGCTTTCCTCCTTTACTTCTGGAAGTACAATTCTGCGTGCTGATCAAGGGACATTCATGGTCAGTGAGTGACAAAGTGACCACTGTGTATGAGGTGACCGTAGCTCTCGCACTGGGCCCTGGCCTTCCGGCCATCTCCACCGTTTCAGGTGATATCTTCTTGGAAGCCCAGCCAGTCCCTCTCTCAGCTGTCTGTTTTCACCCACCTTCCCGCTGGCTTGGCTGTCATTCACAGCTGGACACGTTAATTTTTTTCTTTCCTGGCTAAAATGCATTTCCTCTTGCTGGTTCTCAGAACACCAAACAAACGGACCTCTTGACCCCAGCATGGCTCCACATGTCAATGTTTACCCTCTTTGGGACACATCCGCTGCTCACCCCAGAGAAGGAAGGAACCCAGGTGCTCTGGCGTCAGCCATCCTGGCCTTGGGACAGGTGTGGAGATAACAAAGTTTCTCTGAATGGTGTCCCTGGCAGCACAGGGCCTTGGGAGGGATGGGAACATTACCAGGCAGCCCCCTTCGGGAGGAAGAGAAAAGTGTCTGGGATGGTTTGTGTGTCTTCCTCCGCGGGCAAGAAGAGGCCTTCTGCCTCCTGTAAGTACTTTTTAGGGGGAGGATTCATTGGATATTTGGTGGCTTCTGAGACTGGCATAACATCAGGGTTCTGACTGGTAAACCAAGTATCAATGAGTTTTTCCAATTAGCCACAGAATGTTGGGAGTGGAAGGTCTGGGTCTTGTTCAGGGTTCCTCCAGGGACCACTCTGGTGGGGCTGGCAGAGGGAATTACCAAGAACCTCTCTGCTGGAGTGGGCAGAATGCTCTTCCTTCTCTCCATTAATCTAAAATCCTTTTTGGTCAAGGCCATTCTCCTATTTTCCATCAGTGTTCCATCTCTCCTTCCTGTCTTTTATCTCCCTCTTAGATGTTCAGTGAGCACCTGGTATTATGTGTTCTTGTTTTTTTCCTTTTCTTACCCCCAATCCTCCTTCTTCCCAATTAGCTTACAAATGGTGTATTTTGATAAAGTTGGCTTCAAATGAAAAAGATGTCATATCTGTTCCATGCCTTGGCAGAATTGTGTAGGGACAGAACTGGGAAAGGTGACAGACAGATCTTAGAGCTCAGCTGAGACCATTTGACCTAAAATAGATCCAGAGATGGTTGGGGTAGAGATGGGAAGAGAAACCAACTCTCATATAAGTCACAAACTCAGGCTTTTAAACAAAAGCCAGTCTTGAATTACTATTGTTATTATGTGAGAAGTCAGGTGAGGTATGTTTTGTAGTAAGTCCACAGAGAAAATATCATTCCAATAAAATACCCCCTGTCACTCAGCAAGCACGTGCACACCACAGACAGCCAGACAGACACACACAGAGATAAAACACTAAGCAACAAGTGGAAATGCAAGGAACTCTGGATTAAGATTCAGGAAGCCAGGTTCTAGGCTTACCTTGCTATCTACTGGCTGTGTGACCTTGGGGAGGTCATTCTTCATTTGCAGACCTCAGTTTGTCTGTAAAGAGAAGTGGGTCCACTAAATAATCGTGGTGGTTCTCCGAGGCTCTGGTGTTTAAGATTCTCCTGTGAATCATCAGATCTAGGAGCTCCTAGTACTTGTCTGCTTCTGCCCCATCTGTTCAATCTTGTATGAGTCACATATCCTCAGGTTCTCTTTATACAAAAAGGACATCAGAATCCTATGTTATTCTCTGTTAGGACCAGCTAGGATGGAGTTTCCTTTAGTTCTGAGGGGCAACCAGAATAAAAGAACGAGAGGAATCTTGTCGAGAAATGGGAAGAAAAATTCTGCTGGGAATGTGATCATTCCCTCTGTCACTCAAGTGTGGAAACCAGGGAGTCATCCCAAGTACGTCTGCTCTTCTTTCTTTTCTCTTCCTCTGCCTTCCTCCCATCTCCCATCTCAGTCACTGATTCCTACCCATTTGCTCTTCATCAGTCACTTGCATTGGTCGCTTCCTTGCCTTCCCCACATTCTGGTTCTGCTCTGACTCACCTCAGTTTTACTCCAAGATCACATCCTTCTCACTGGTCTCCCTGTCACCAGTCCACTCCACCCCTTCCTCCTCTATACCAAGGTTTTCACTCCTGAGCTCCCTACTACCCAGAGGACAATGTCTCAAGTTTTAGCCAAAGTTCTAGGCTGCCTACCCTCCCATCTCTGCCAGCCCCTCAGACATCACTCCTCTACCCAATCTCTTTATTCCAGTCAAATTAACCTACTCTTTTTTTCCCTAACATGCCAGGCACTGTCCTGCTTCTGTGCCTTTCCCACTGCTGTCCTCCATGTCTGGCTGGCTCTCTCCCTTCTTGTCTGACCAGTATCTCAAGCCCTCTCTTGTCCATGGAGACTTCCCTATCTGCCAACCTCCAGGGAGCATCGGATATTGCTTCTCTTTTTCTCTCCTTTGCTTTTCCTATTTATTATCTCTTTATGCATCTTTCCTGATACCCAAATTAGATCATAAATTCCTTAAGAGCTCTGGATTGTATTGGGCAATCAATGATATTTGTTTGATTGATAAAGATGATGATATCAGGGGAAAAATGACCTTGCCTTAACTCAGTCATTCAAGTCCAAGGTCTCGGCTGTTGGTCCTAAAGCTGCTTCTGGAAATCACTTCTGGCTCAACTAAAACACGGTGGCTATTCAAAGTGTAACTAGAGGGTACAATTTCTGAATTTTTCTCTTCTCTTCCGTTTTCCCCAACTTAGAGCCCAACTGCCCATCTTAAGCTGCACAAATGCAGAGAGAGCCAGGAGATTGTGAGGAACATCTGGATCTTGGTCCTTTTACAGTTGGGTGAAGACAGCAGCTAGAGCCCCTTTTCCAACCTGAAGGTGGAACTTCAATGCTTATTTTCCAGATGGCGGAAGAATCTCTCAGAAGCAACAGAACCCGCATGCCCTAGTCTTGTGAAGTTCCATCCTTAGGTCTCTTTGCCAGATGGAGGCTGGAATTCTGCATGGACATTCCTGAGAAGGCACCCCCCTCCCCTGTGGACTAGCCCTGGAACTAGTGAACGGTGCCCACTAGGTGCCAGGGTGTGCAGGCTCTGGGACTTACCGTAAATGGCTGAGACCTCGCTACTTCTTCCTGGGGCTCCACCCAGATAATTTGGGGCTGTGCAAATAGAATTATCTCTGGAAGATTGTGGTGGAGGCTGGAATGGGGTGAGGTGCTGGAGCGGACTTGATGTAAGAGAATCCCTTCTGCTCTCCTGGGAACCTGGGAAGGGCTAAGTGATTATTTGCCTCTCACTCTTCTCATAGTGCTAAGAAGGGGGCAGAGACCTGGGGAGGAGAGGGTATGAGCCCTTACTGTCCTACTTTCTTGTCCTTCTCTTAAGAAATGCAGGGTTTTCAAGATGCTGTAGAATGTCCTTTTACTCTGTGAACAACAGGGCATGGGCAATGCTCTTTATTTATTTATTAAAAATTTTTAAATTTTATATTGGAGTAGAGTTGGTTAACAATGTTGTGTTAGTTTCAGGTGTACAGCAAAGTGATTCAGTTATACATGTACGTGTATCCATTGTTTTTCAAATGCTTTTCCCATTTAGGTTATTACAGAGTATTCAGCAGAGGTCCCTGTGGTATACAGTGTGTCCTTGTTGGTTATCTATTTTAAATATAACAGTGTGTACGTGTCAATCCCAAACTCCCAGTCTATCCCCCCACCCTTCCCCCCAGTAACCATAAGTTCTCTAACTCTGTGCTCTGTTTCCGTTTTGTAAATAAGTTCATTTGTATCATTTTTTAAAGATTCTGCATATAAGTGATATCATATGATATTTGTCTGTCTGACTTACTTCACTTAATATGATAATCTCCAGGTCCATCCATGTTGCTGCAAATGGCATTATTTCATTCTTTTTAATGACTGAGTAATATTCCTTTGTATATGTGTACCACATCTTCTTTATCCATTCATCTGTTGATAAACATTTAGGTTGCTGCCATGTCTTGGCTATTGTAAACAGCACTGCAGTGAACATTGGGGTGCATGTATCCTTTTGAACCATGTTTTTCTCCAGATATGTGCCCAGGAGTGGGATTATAGGATCATATGTTAGCTCTATTTTTAGTTTCTTAAGGAACCTCCATACTGTTCTCCATAGTGGCTGCACCAATTTACATTCCCACCAACAGTGTAGGAGGGTTCCTGGCAATGCGTTTTAAACATGGCTTCTGATATACCTTCAACGAAAGAGGAGTGTGACCAGGTATTCCTGGAGGAGACTGAGATTCTACAATTTCTTTGATATCTCACATTTTTAAAAATAAAATTTTTATTTTAGAACAGCTTTATTTTTTAAAATTTTTATTTATTTATTTCACCGCTGTGCGCGAGCTTTCTGTAGCTGCAGTGAGCGGGAGATAGTCTTCGTTGCGGTGCGCAGGCTTCTCACTGCGGTGGCTTCTCTTGTTTTGCAGCTCAGGCTCTAGGCGCGTGGGCTCCAGTAGTTGCAGCACGCGGACTCTAGAGCGCAGGCTCAGTAGTTGTGGTGCACGGGCTTAGTTGCTCCGCGGCATGTGGGATCTTCCCGGACCGGAGATCGAACCCATGTCCCCTGCATTGGCAGGCAGATTCTTAAACACTGAGCCCCAGGGAAGTCCCTTTAGAACAATTTTAGATTTACAGTATTATTACTAAGATAGTACAGAGAATTCTCATATACCCAGACCCAGTTTTCCCTATTGTTACCATCTTACATCACTGTGGTACGTTTGTCACAATTAATGAACCAATATTGTTACGTTATTATCAACTAAAAGTTCGAGATCTCACATTTTAACTTAACAAGTCGCACTTTCGTGTTCTACTCCAGAACTCATCTGTGTGTGTTTTACTAAATAAAAATTTTAAATTTACTTAACATCAAGCTAAAACGGACGTCCCAAGGAATACGAGCCATGTCTTAGCCAGCGTCCTGTGTTCTCTGGGTTACTCCTGCTCCCCCTGGAGGTGTCCAGACAGCTTGGGTGGCAAGAGTTGCGGAGAGTGAGCTTGGAGTGGGGTCAGACCATCTCCCTGGGTCCTGATAACCCTGCTCAGTCACTGTGTGACCCCAGACAGTCACTCAGTCTCTGAGCCTCGGCTTCCTTTTCTGGCCAATGGGAACAATATCACCAGCCTGTATCACAGGGCTCTGTCAGGGCCACTTGAGGTCCTGTATGCAGACGTGGAAAGCATGGATCACAGGTAAGAGATAAGTATGGAGATGAATTCTTAGTCATGGGAGGTGAGCAGCTACTTCTGCATGAACTTGTTCTTGAGACATCACGCTGTCTGCTCTCAGCCTCATCTGAGTCTCTAGTTACTGAGGAGGCCAGAAGCTAAAACTAAGGCCCATGTTGTCCTTGCTGGGTTGCATTTCACAGGCTGGGAGAGGAGGGGGCAGTAATGGAAAGTTTCTTTTTTGGCTTCTGCTGCTGGACTCAGCTCGAATTGGCTTAACTAATAGGGAAATTTTCAAGTTGGATACTGTAATATCCAAATATACAATATAGGTGGTCATTATACTATTTCTCCATATTTTTGTTGTCATTTTTGTAATGTTTTTTAAAAACTGTGGTAAAATACACAACATAAAATTTAACACCTTAACCATTTTAAGTGTACAGTTCACTATTAAGTATATTCACATTGTTGTGCAATCTCTGTTCCATATTTTTGATCATCTGAAATATTAGAAACAAAAAGAAAACGCTAACAAGAAGTCCAGAGATAGGGCAGACTTCAGGGTTGATTTAATTCAGTGGTTCTGGATTTCTTTACCCTGCAGTTCTCCCTGCCAAGCCTCCTCCAGGCTGCTTTGGAGGCAAAATGGCACACAACCACCTTCGTAGGAAGGCAGAGAATCTCACAGGAGAGAAAGAAGAGTTTTCCCAGAAATCCTGGCGAATCTTTTCTCAGTTCTTAACTGGCAAAGAAATTTTAAGCCTCATCAGATTATTGCCTTAGAAAGGTCACTTTGGTATCAGTATGGAGAACAGTTAGAGGGGACAAGACTGGAGACAGAGAGATCAGGAGGGAACCTGTTGCAATCATTTAGGTAAGAAATAACAGTAACCTGGAACAAGGTAGTGACTGGTGGTCCTGGAGATGGAGAGCCTGGAGAAGACTCCAAAGATGTTTATGTGGTAGATTAACGTGATTAAGATCTTAACTCATTTTCTTCTGTTGAAAGGATAAAAATACTTTTCCCTCCACCCTCCCTCAAGAGAGCAGTTAAAAGCTTTGTGTCCTGTATTTTCCTTGTCTCCCAGGAAATTAATAAGCCTTTGCTTTTAACAACCAAGAAATAATAAACCAACCAACCAACCAACCAGCCTACCACCACCACCAACAGCATAACTGACAAACAAACCTAGCTCACAGGGGCTGGGGAGCTCCGTTGAGGTATTGGGGGGTGAGGAATGGAAGTGTACCTTCAAAATCCCCTTTTGTTCTTCTTGGACCTGGACATTCAGCTCCTGCCCTGAACTGAATTGGCAGCCTTGGCCTCCTGCTCTGTGTATCCTGGCTTCCCTTTCGTTCCTTCAACACTTGCTAGCAGCTGGTAAGATCTTCACACGCTGATTCTTCAATTTTCTGCCTGGTGACACTCAGTAGTAGGGTGGACAGTCCGTACCAGGACACCCTGGAGTGTGCTCCCTCTTGGCTGCAGGCAGGCCCTAATTCACTGTCCCTTTGGAGTTGAGGTGTCTTTCTTTTTTCAGTTCTTATATTCTAAGCATTAGTACAAATAAACATTTTTACACAGGAAAAAAAAGTAAATTTCATGAGGTCAGAGACTATTTCGTATACAACATATCCCCAGGGTTTAAGACAGGAGGCTAGTAGTTTGATTCCTGAAGCCCGTGTTGATGGAGGGATTGCTCCGAGATGTAGGTCCAAGAAGCAGGGAACTTCAGCTCCCATGTAGCATTCCTAGATGGGGCAGGACCTCTGATGGGGATAGCACATGCCTATCGGGGACTGATCCCTGAGGCT
This sequence comes from Tursiops truncatus, assembly GCF_011762595.2. Lineage (NCBI taxonomy): Eukaryota > Metazoa > Chordata > Mammalia > Artiodactyla > Delphinidae > Tursiops > Tursiops truncatus. The sequence continues at coordinate 28,220,468 of NC_047053.1, read as the reverse complement.
ACAGTCTTGGGGGGGCAAGTTGGTCATGAGGAAGATGGACGTCATGAGCAGAAAGCAGCTTGCTCTGCAGTGAGCTCAGGCCATGACCATGCCAGCAATGACCGCAGTGGACTGGAGGCCCCTTTCCAGGGCACAGGGACTCTTCCCTGAGTCTAAGGAGTGGGAAGGACGCTCAATAATGACTGACACTGAACATCTCATCAGTTTTGCTGAGTGGAAGCTTGGAGTTAGTTTTAATTTAGCAATATCTATTACTATAATTATTCACATAAATTATAATACAGTTGAGAATAAATATAACATACACCCATGCCCCAGGACCCTGCTTTGTAATGGCTGAATCCTCTGCCTGTGGTGCTCACTCTCCAGATCTCCACATGCCTTGTTTCCTCATCATCTTCAGGTGTTACTTAAATTTGGCCATCTCATTGAGTGTTTCCTGATTTCCCTTAAAAAAAATTCAAACTCTTCTCCTCCCAAAATTCTTATTATCCTTCCTTGTTTTATTTTTCTTCATGGAACTGACCACCAAATATTGTACCATGTTTTACTTTTTTATTTGTTTACTGTCTATCTATCTACATAGAATGTAAATTTCATGAGGTCAGAGAATGTTTAGTATATATCACATATCTGCGGGACTTACACAGTGGCCCCCACACAGAAGACCAGCAATAAATATTTGTTGAACTAAGTGACTTAATCAATAAATTGTGGAGCAAACTCATAACTACCATATCTTAGTAGGGTAGGGGCTCAGAAAGGATTGCTGAGAATCCTTACTCAAAATACTTTCTATGCCACTTAATTTCAACCCTAAGAGCTGTAGCCAAATGATTCTTTTGAGGCAATAGAAAAACTTGGTTCATAATTATTGTGTAGATATAGATATAGACTTTCAAAAGGTCATTGCTGATTTGGGGAAAGTCAATGGACTTTAATGAGATTAAACTTGGAAGAATCTTGTAGTTGGCAGAAAGTGCTGGCATTAGAATTTATTGAAGAGATAAATTTCTTCTTATTTCCAGGAGAATACCAAGAAAGGGAGGAGCATGGAAGGTAAATTTTAAAGTCCCCGTGTTTCCAAAAATTGAAACCTCTTCTTGGAGGAGGAGGGACCATAGGAGCCAATGTCATCAGAGTCCTACCATTTAGAACACTCCTACTGCTCCAAGTCTTGAGGTGTCACTGAAGACCTGGGCTAACTTGTTGGGACACATTGTAGGGAAAATGGGGCTGCCCAAGATAAAAGCAATTAATTATCAAAAGCTGAGTATGTTTCTTGAGAAAAGGCATTTGAGATCTGGTTAGGACATACAAATCAACTGCTTCAGAGGCTGAGTTTCTGGGTACTGCTGACCTGTTTTATTCTCCTACTGATTCTGATAATGTTCGTGTGGTACTACCCATGTGGTCCCACCTGTTCTACCTATTGACATACTGCCTGGAAGGGGCTGGGGAAAGGTTATGCTTATGCTCTTTGTGCCCTGAGTAAGCTGGCCTGTAAATAGCACTGTTATACAAGTATTTCCTGGGATCACCTCTCCAAAGGATACTTGCAGCAGATGCTCTTGGTGCCCTGCCCAGGTCCCCTTGATGGACTGCTGAGCATCTTGACTGTTAACAGCTCATAGGTGCACCCATCCCAGGATTGCCCTTGGCTAGCTAGCTAGCCAGCCCAGCGGTTTCTAAGAGGTTCCATTCTGTTTCTTCCAGGAAATAAAACAATTCCTCAAGGAGCCTGATCCCTTATAATGAAGGATGATATTTACAAACCACGTCCGGGTACTGGGAATGCTCATTTCTCCTGGAGAGTGACTGCTTCTGGACTCTCTCGGTGGACAGAGCTGGGAAATGTATGTAGGGATAGTACTCACGCATACATAGACATATACTTACATACCTCTATTCATGTCTGACTCTGTCTTTATACATATTTTAAAAAACACCCAGGAGTTTTATCATTAACTCCAACTCTGATCCAGCACCACAGGGTTCATTCCCACCTTTACCTCCCTTCCTTTTTGTAACTTCTTTCTCAGACAGTGAGAAACATTGCTCTTGTTCTCTACAGTATGATTACTTATTTCTTCAACCTTAGTATACATATAAAGTAGTTTCAGAATTGCTAATCCATACCCCTCTGAGAAATGAATTTACCAACCAGAGTACAGTGTTTGTGGACAGTTCTTTTTGTCTTTAGCTTTCAGTTTCTATCAAAACACTGCTTTCCAGAGTTATTTCGGTTGGCTCCTTACTTTCTCAATCCCTTCAGTGTGGTTATGTAAGTTATTTGTAACACAGTTAGATTCCTTTGTCATAGTCTGCATTCTGGTCTTGGTGCTCTGGCCGGGTGTCAAGCCTGAGCCTCTGAGGTGGGAGAGCTGAGTTCAGGACATTGGTCGACCAGAGGCCTCCCGGGCCCACGTAAGATCAAACGGTGAAAGCTCTCCCAGAGATCTCCATCTCAATGCTAAGACCCACCTCCACTCAACGACAGGCAAGATACAGTGCTAGACACCCTATGCCAAACAATTAGCAAGACAGGAACACAACCCCACCCATTAGCAGAGAGGCTGCCTAAAATCATAATAAGTTCACAGACACCGCAAAACACACCATCGGACGTGGTCCTGCCCACCAGAAAGACAAGATCCAGCCTCATCCACCAGAACACAGGCACCAGTCCCCTCCACCAGGAAGCCTACACAACGCACTGAACCACCTTACCCACTGGGAGCAGACACCAAAAACAATGGGAACTACGAACCCACAGCCTGCAAAAAGGAGACCCCAAACACAGTAAGTTAAGCAAAATGAGAAGACAGAGAAATACACAGCAGATGAAGGAGCAAGGTAAAAACCCACCAGACCAAAGAAATGAAGAGGAAATAGGCAGTCTATCTGAAAAAGAATTCAGAGTAATGATAGGAAAGATGATCCAAAATCTTGGAAATAGAATGGAGAAAATACAAGAAACGTTTAACAGGGACATAAAAGAACTAAAGAGCAACCAAACAATGATGAACAACACGATAAATGAAATTAAAAATTCTCTAGAAGGAATCAATAGCAGAATAACTGAGGTGGAAGAACAGATAAGTGACCTGGAAGATAAAATAGTGGCAATAACTACCGCTGAGCAGAATAAAGAAAAAAGAATGAAAAGAGTTGAGGACAATCTCAGAGAGCTCTGGGACAACATTAAATGCACCAACATTCGAATTATAGGGGTCCCACAAGAAGAAGAGGGAAAAAAAGGGACTGAGAAAGTATTTGAAGATACTATGGCTGAAAACTTCCCTGATATGGGTAAGAAAATAGTCAGTCAAGTCCAGGAAGTGCAGAGAGTCCCATACAGGATAAATCCAAGGAGAAACACGCCAAGACACATACTAATCAAACTATCAAAAATTAAACACAAAGAAAAAATATTAAGAGCGGCAAGGGAAAAGCAACAAATAAAATACAAGGGAATCCCCATAAGATTAAGAGCTGACCTTTCAGCAGAAACTCTGCAACCTAGAAGGGAGTGGCAGGACATATTAAAAGTGATGAAAGGGAAAAACCTACAACCAAGATTACTCTGCCCAGCAAGGATCTCATTCAGATTTGAAGGGGAAATTAAAACCTTTACAGACAAGCAAAAGCCAAGAGAATTCAGCACCACCAAACCAGCTTTATGACAAATGCTAAAGGAACTTCTCTTGGCAGGAAACACAAGAGAAGGAAAATATTACAATAACAAACCCAAAACAATTAAGAAAATGGTAATAGGAACATACATATTGATAACTACCTTAAATGTAAATGGATTAAATGCTCCAACCAAAAGACATAGACGGGCTGAGTGGATACAAAAACAAACCCATATATATGCTGCCTACAAGAGACCCACTTCAGACCTAGGGACACATACAGACTGAAAGTAGGGGGGATGGAAAAAGATATTCCATGCAAATGGAAATCATAACAATTCTCATATCAGACAAAATAGACTTTAAAACAAAGACTATTACAAGAGACAAAGAAGGACACTAGATAATGATCAAGTGGTCAATCCAAGAAGAAGCTCTAACAATTGTAAATATTTATGCACCCAACATAGGAGCACCTCAATAAGGCAAATGCTAACAGCCATAAAAGGGGAAATCGACAGTAACACAATCATAGTAGGGGAATTTAACACCCCACTTTCACCAATGGACAGATCATCCAAAATGAAAATAAATAAGGAAACACAAGCTTTAAATGATACATTAAACAAGATGGACTTAATTGATATTTATAGGACATTCCACCGAAAAACAGCAGATTACACATTCTTCTCAAGTGCTCATGGAACATTCTCCAGGATAGATCATATCTTGGGTCACAAGTCAAGCCTTGGTAAATTTAAGAAAATTGAAATTATATCAAGTATCTTTTCTGACCACAATGCTATGAGACTAGATATCAATGACAGGAAAAAATCTGTAAAAAATACAAATGCATGGAGGCTAAGCAATACACTAGTAAATAACCAAGAGATTGCTGAAGAAATCAGAAAAGAAATCAAAAAATACCTAGAAACAAATGACAATGAAAACACGACAACCCCAAACCTATGGGATGCAGCAAAAGCAGTTCTTAGAGGGAAGTTTATAGCAATATAATCCTACCTCAAGAAACAAGAAACATCTCAAATAAACAACCTAACCTTACACCTAAAGCAATTAGAGAAAGAAGAACAAAAAAACCCCAAAGTTAGTAGAAGGAAAGAAATCATAAAGATCAGATCAGAAATAAATGAAAAAGAAATGAAGGAATCGATAGAAAAGATCAATAAAACTAAAAGCTGGTTCTTTGAGAAGATAAACAAAATTGTTAAACCATTAGCCAGACTCATCAAGAAAAAAAGGGAGAAGACTCAGATCAATAGAATTAGAAATGAAAAAGGAGAAGTAACAACTGACACTGCAGAAATACAAAGGATCATGAGAGATTACTACAAGCAACTATATGCCAATAAATTGGACAACCTGGAAGAAATGGACAAATTCTTAGAAATGCACAACCTTCCGAGACTAAAATAGAAAATATGAACAGACCAATCACAAGCACTGAAATTGAAACTGTGATTAAAAATCTTCCAACAAACCAAAGCCCAGGACAGATGGCTTCACAGGCGAATTCTATCAAACTTTAGAGAAGAGCTAACACCTATCCTTCTCAAACTCTTCCAAAATATAGCAGAGGGAGGAACAGTCCCAAACTCATTCTACGAGGTCACCGGCACTGTGATACCAAAACCAGACAAAGATGTCACAGAGAAAGAAAACTACAGGCCAATATCACTGATGAACATAGATGCAAGAATCCTCAACAAAATACTAGCAAACAGAATCCAACAGCACGTTAAAAGGATGAAGGGGTTTATCCCAGGAATGCAAGGATTCTTCGATATACGCGAATCAATCAGTGTGATGCACCATATTAACAAACTGAAGGAGAAAAACCATATGATCATCTCAATAGATGCAGAGAAAGCTTTCGACAAAATTCAACACCGATTTATGATAAAAATCCTCCAGAAAGTAAGCATAGAGGGAACTTAGCTCAACATTAAAAAGGCCATACATGACAAACCCACAGCCAACATCATTCTCAATGGTGAAAAACTGAAACCATGTCCACTAAGATCAGGAACAAGACAAGGTTTCCCACTCTCACCACTATTATTCAACATAGGTTTGGAAGTTTTAGCCACAGCAATGAGAGACGAAAAAGAAATAAAAGGAATCCAAACCGGAAAAGAAGAAGGAAAACTGTCACTGTTTGCAGGTGACATGATAGTATACATAAAGAATCCTAAAGATGCTACCAGAAAACTACTAGAGCTAATCAATGAATTTGGTAAAGTAGCAGGATACAAAATTAATACACAGAAATCACTTGCAGTCCTATACACTAATGATGAAAAATCTGAAAGAGGAATTAAGAAAACACTCCCATTTACTACTGCAACAAAAAGAATAAAATACCTAGGAATAAACCTACCTAAGGAGACAAAAGACCTGTATGCAGAAAAGTATAAGACATTGATGAAAGAAATTAAAGATGATACAAACAAGTGGAGAGATATACCATGTTCTTGGATTGGAAGAACCAACATTGTGAAAATGACTATACTATCCAAAGCAATCTACAGATTCAATGCAATTCCTATCAAACTACCAATGGCATTTTTCACAGAACTAGAACCCCAAATTTCGCAATTTGTATGGAAACACAAAAGACCCCGAATAGCCAAAGCAATCTTGAGAAAGAAAAACGGAGCTGGAGAAATCAGACTCCCTGACTTCAGTCTATACTAGAAAGCTACAATAATCAAGACAGTATGGTACTGGCACAAAAACAGAAATATAGATCAATGGAATAGGATAGAAAGCCCAGAGATAAACCCATGCACATATGGTCACCTTATCTTTGATAAAGGAGGCAAGAATACACAATGGAGAAAAGACAGTCTCTTCAATAAGTGGTGCTGGGAAAACTGGCCAGTTACCTGCCAAAAATGAAATTAGAACACTCCCTAACACCATACATAAAAATAAACTCAAAATGGATTAAAGACCTATATGTAAGGCCTGACACTATAAAACTCTTAGAGGAGAACATAGGCAGAACACTCTATGACATCAATCAAAGCAAGATCCTTTTTGACCCACCTCCTAGAGAAATGGAAATAAAAACAAAAATAAACAAATGGGACCTAATGGAACTTAAAAGCTTTTGCACAGCAAAGGAAACCATAAACAAGACGAAAAGACAACCCTCAGAATGGGAGAAAGTATTTGCAAATGAAGCAACTGACAAAGCATTAATCTCCAAAATTTACAAGCAGTTCAATATTTAAAAAACAAACAACCCAATCCAAAAATGGGCAGAAGACCTAAACAGACATTTCTCCAAAGAAGATATACAGACTGCCAACAAACACATGAAAGAATGCTCAACATCACTAATCATTAGAGAAATGCAAATCAAAACTACAATGAGGTATCATCTCACACCAGTCAGAATGGCCATCATCAAAAAATCTAGAAACAATAAATGCTGGAGAGGGTGTGGAGAAAAGGGAAACCTCTTGCACTGTTGGTGGGAATGTAAATTGATACAGCCACTGTGGAGAACAGTATGGAGGTTCCTTAAAAAACTACAAATAGAACTACCATATGACCCAGCAATCCCACTACTGGGCATTTACCCTGAGAAAACCATAATTCAAAAAGAGTCATGTACCATAATGTTCATTGCAACTCTGTTTACAATAGCCAGGACATGGAAGCAACCTAAGTGTCCATCGACAGATGAATGGATAAAGAAGATGTGACACATATATACAATGGAATATTACTCAGCCATAAAAAGAAACGAATTGAGTTACTTGTAGTGAGGTGGATGGACCTAGAGTCTGTCATACAGAGTGAAGTAAGTCAGAAAGAGAAAAACAAATATCATGTGCTAACACATATATATGGAATCTAAAAAAAAAGGTTCTGAAGAACCTAGGGGCAGGACAGGAATAAAGAAGCAGATGTAGAGAATGAACTTGAGGACACGGGGAGGGGGAAGTGTAAGCTGGGATAAAGTGAGGGAGTGGCATGCCCGTATATACACTACCAAATGTAAAATAGATAGCTAGTGGGAAGCAGCCGCATAGCACAGGGAGACCAGCTTGGTGCTCTGTGTCCACCTAATGGGGTGGGATAGGGAGGGTAGGAGGGAGATGCAAGAGGAGATATGAGGATATATGTATATGTATAGCTGATTCACTTTGTTATACAGCAGAAACTAATACACCATTGTAAAGCAATTATACTCCAATAAAGATGTTAAAAAAAAAGTAAGGTTGTTGGTCTGATGATTACTGAGTTGTAAAAATTCTTTGTTTTTCTGGATATAAGTCCTGTGTTTTGCAAATACTTTTATCAGATATGTGTTTTGCAAATACTTTTTTTTTCCAATCTGGTTCTTTGTGTGTGTGTGTGTGTGTGTAAATGTTTTGCTTTTATAAGTGTCCATTTTTCCAAAGCAGCTGTATCATTTTGTACTCCTACTAGTAATTTCATGAGTCCCAGTTTATCTATCTATCTATCTATCTATCTATCTATCTATCTATATAACGTATTCTTTATCCATTAATCTGTTTTGGACATTTAGGCTGCTTCCATGTCTTGGCTATTGTAAATAGTGCTGCTGTGGACATTGGAGTGCATGTACCTTTTTGAATTAGAGTTTTCATTTTTTCTGGATATATACCCAGGAGTTGGAGTGCTGGATCATATGGTAACTCTATTTTTAACTTTTAAAGGAACTTCCATCCTCTTTTCCATATGGTTGCACCAATTTACATTCCCACCAACAGTGTAGGAGGGTTGCCTTTTCCCCACACTCTCTCCAGCATTTGTTATTTGTGGATTTTTAAATAATGGCCATCCTGACTGGTGTGAGGTGATACTTCATTGTAGTTTTGATTTGCATTTCTCTAATAATTAGCGATGTTGAGCATCTTTTTAGGTAACTATTGGCCATCCATATGCCTTCTCTGGAGAAATGTCTATTTAGGTTTTCTGCCCATTTTTTTTATTGCGTTGTTTGCTTTTTTGATATTTAGTTATATGGGCTGTTTGTATATTTTGGAAATTAAGCCCTTGTCGGTCACATCATTTGCAAATATTTTCTCCCAGTCTGGAGGTTTTCTTTTCATTTTGTTTATGGTTTCGTTTGCTGTGCAAAACTTATAAGTTTGATTAGGTTCAATTTGTTTAATTTTGCTTTTATTTCTAGATAAGGATAGTTTTACTTCTTCCTGTCAAATTATGCTTTTCATTTTTTTTTTTTTTGCCTTATTTCACTGGACAGACCTTCAAGTATAAAGTCAAATAGAAGTTGTGATAACAAATATTCTTCTTGATTTCCAATCTTTGGGAAAGTGTTCAATATTTTATCACCAAGTATGAAGCTAGCTGTTTTTATGTGGATATATGTTTTCAATTCTCCATGTAAATACCGAAGAGTGGAAGTTCTGCATCATATGGTATCTTTATGTTTAACATGTTGAGGAAATTCCACTGCAGCTTTCCAAAGCAGCTGCACCATTTTATATTCCCACCAGCAGTGTATGAGGGTCCCAATTTCTTCATATTGTTGCCAACACCTTTTATTATCTGTCTTTTTATTATAACCATCTTAGTGGGGTGAAATTTGCACTTTGTGGTTTTGATTTGCACTTCTTTTATGATCAATGATGTTGAACATCTTTCCATGTGCTCATTGGCCATTTGTATATCTTCTATGGAGAAATGTATACTCAGATCTTTGCCCATTTGTTTACTTGAGTTGTGTATCTTTTAATACATATGATTTGTAGGAGTTATGTGTATATTCCAGATACAGGTCTCTTGTCAGATATATGGTTTGAAAATATGTTCTCTCATTTTGTAAGTTGTATTTTCACTTTCTTGATATTGTCCTTTGAAGTGCAGAAGTTTTGAATTTTGATGGCATCCAACTTACTTTTCCTTTAGTTGCTTGTATTTTTGGCGTTGTATTTAAGAAGGCTTTGTAGAAGTCATTCTAACAGGTATGAGGTGATATCTCATTGTGATTTTGATTTGCATTTCCCTGATAATAACTGACGTTGAGCATCATGTACCTGTTGGCCTCTGTATGTCTTCTCTAGAAATGTCTATTCAAATCTTCTGCCCATTTTTAAGTTGGATTGTGTGTTAGGGAAGAATTTTTTTATTAACAATTCAATCTGATATAGCTCTTCTTAGATTTTTTATTTATCCTTTAGTGAGATTTAGTTTTTGTTTTTCTAGGAATTTGTCCATTTCATTGAAACTGTTTAATTTACAGACATATAATTTTTCATAGCACTCCCTTATTATCCTTTTTATTTCTGTAAGGTCAGTAGTAATGTTCGTTACTTTATTCTTGAATTTAGGAATTGTTATGTCTGCTTGATGGAGTGACACTTTTTTTTTTTTTTTTTTGCGGTACACAGGTCTCTCACTGTTGTGGCCTCTCCCATTGCGGAGCACTGGCTCCGGGTGCACAGGCTCAGCGGCCATGGCTCACGGGCCTAGCCGCTCCACAGCATGTGGGATCTTCCAGGACCGGGGCACGAACCCGTGTCCCCAGTATCGGAAGGCAGACTCTCAACCACTGCGCCACCAGGGAAGCCCCGATGGAGTGACACTTTTATCATTGTAAAATGTCCTTTGTCTCTATAACAATGTTTGTCTTAAAGTTTACTTTGCCTAATATTATTAGTCGAACCATTCTAGCTCTCTTTTGGTTACTGCTTGCATGGTATATCTTCTCCTATCAACTTACTTTCAACTTATTTGCGTCTTTGAATCTGAAGTGTCTATTATTGATAGCATACGATTGGATCATGTATTTCCAAATCATTATGCCAGTCTCTGCCCTTTGATCAGTGTTTTTAATCCATTCACATTTAATATAGCTACAGACAAGGTAGAATGTACATATGCCATTTTGCTATTTGTTTTCTATACGTATTCTGTCATTTTGTTTTCTGTTCCTCTATTACAGCCTTATTTTATGTTAGATATTTTCTAATGTACCCTTATCATTTCCCTTTCTTTCTTTCTCTCTCTCTCTCTCTCTTTCTTTTTTTCTTTCGAGTTATTTTCTTAGTGGTTGCCCTAAGGATTACAATTAACATATTAAAATCTTAACAATTAACAACTTAAATTAATCTAGTTCATATTAATTCCAGCTTAATTTCAAGAGACTGGCTCCTATATAGCTCTTTTCTCTGCCCCCTCTTTTATACTATTAGTCATATAAATTGCATCTTTAGTTATTATAAGATCATTAACACAGTTTTAAATTCTCACTTTTAACAATTGTCATTTAAATCATATATGAGAAAAAAAGACTTACAAAAAATTACGCTTTCTTATATTTGTCTATGTGGTTACCTTTACCAACTGAAGTCTGCTTAGTTGGTTAACTTGTTGGTCTTGTGTCCTTTTCTTTCAACATGAAGGTCTCCCTTTTAGGGAAGATCTGTTAGTGACATAGTCTCTCAGTTTTTGGGTTTTTTTGGAGTATGCCTTAATTTATCTGTTTTTTTTTTTTTTTTTTTTTTTTTTTTGTGGTACACGGACCTTTCACTGTTGTGGCCTCTCCCGTTATGGAGCACAGCCTCTGGACGTGCAGGCTCAGTGGCCATGGCTCACGGGTCCAGCTGCTTCACGGCATGTGGGATCTTCCTGGACCAGGGCACGAACCCGCGTCCCCTGCATTGGCAGGCCAACTCTCAACCACTGCGCCACCAGGGAAGCCCTATCTGTCATTTTTAAAGGATGGTTTTGCTGGTATAGAATTTTTGGTTGACAATCTTTTTCTTTCAGCACGTGAAATATGTCATACTACTGCCTTCTAGTCTCCATATTTTCTGATGAGAAATCAGCTGTTAATCTTATTGAGAATTCTTTGTACATGAAAATTGTTTCTCTTATGCTGCTTTCCAGATTCTCATTTGAGCTTATACTACTTGGAGTTCATTAAGCTCTTTGGGAATGTAGATTAATAGTTTTTACATCAAATTTGGGAAAATTTCAGCCATTATTTCTTCAGATATTTTTTCTAATCCTTTCTCTCTCTCCCCTCCTTTTGGGATTCCCCTTATTTAATTGTTGGTATAATTGATTGTGTCCTATAGGTCTGTGAGGCTCTTTTCATTTTTGTTCAATCTATTTTTCTCTCTGTTCCTCAGAATGAATTATTTAAATCAGACTGTCTTCAAGTTTACTGATTTTTTCTTCTGCCAGTGTTCATGTGCTGTTGAGCCTCTCTAGTGAATTTTTCATTTCATTTATTAATCTTTCCAACTCCAGAATTTATATTTGTTTCTTGTTAAAAAATGTTATATTTCTTTACTGATATTCTATACTTGGTGCAACATCATTCTCATATGATCTTTTAGTTCTTTAGATATGGTTTCTTTGAGTTCTTTGGACATATTTATATAAAAACTACTAGATGCACATAAATATTCCAACTATCTGTGCTCTCTCAGAGACTATTTCTATGGACTGCTTTTCTTCCTGTGTAGGGACAATACTTTCCTTGTCTTGTAAGTTTTAGTTGAAAACTGGACATTTAAAATAATATAAAGTGACAACTCCCTCCCTCCTTTCCAGGGCTTCTTGTTGCTCTTTGTTGGTGGTGATGCTGCTGCTTATTTGTTTAATGACTTTTCTGAACTAATTCTGTAAAGTCTGTATTCTTTGTCATGTGTGCCAACTGAAGTCTGCTTAGTTGGTTAACTTGTTGGTCAGCTAATGACTGGATAGAGATTTCCTTAAATCCCCTAAACCAATAAGTCTCTCAGCCTTTGTCTAAGGCTCTCTGAACATGTTGAGGTACACTGTCAATTTTTTGGCAGACACTTCATAACTCTGTCTTAGCCTTCACATCATGATTGTCAGAGCCTCAAGATCAGCCAGAGATGAGAGATTCAGTCATCTCGTATCTTTCCTGGGCATACACACCTCCCTGCACATGTGCATGACCTAGATTCACAAGAATATATTAGAGCTTTTGAAAACTCCCATAAACTTATCATTCCCCAGTTTTTCAAGTCTTTTTTTGATAGTTTCTTGTTTATCTCAAGTATTATCATCACCTGAAGCAGCTGCAATATTAAACAATTGCCGCTCATTCCTTTTGACATTACCCTCAGGGGAAAAGGCTAGTCACAATGAGTTTATGCTGGGGAGAGGAGAGAAGGAATAGGACAGCTAAAATGCCACAAAGCTCACTGTTCTTACTGAAATTTGACTCTCTTTATTCGATAGATGTTCCTTGGATTGTTTCAAGGATTTGTAGAGTTTTGAAAAAGTTGGGATTGATAATTTTTGCCAGGGTTCTCATTGCTTTATGGAAGAGTGAATTTTTAAAAGCCCTTCCTTCACCACTCCAGAAGTGGCTTTTTTAGAAATGTTTTTTTATGTTTTTGTCTTTGGGCTTTTTTGGCGGTGCCACATGGCATGCAGGATCCCAGTTCCCTAGCCAGGGATCGAACCTGTGCCCCCCTGCTGTGGAAGCACAGAGTCCTAACCACTGGACCACCAGGGAAGTCCTGGTTTTTATGTTTTTTAATTGTATTTCATAAATTTATGCTTTTATGTTTATTATTTTCCCCCTACTTCTTACTTAGTTTTGATTTTCTCCTCATAGTTTATTAAAATTGAAATTTAGATAACTGATTTGAGAGCTTTTTTTCTTACAGAAGCACTTCATGCTATAAATTTCCCTCCAAGCACTGCTTTAGCTGCATACCCAACATTTTGATATATCATGTTTTCTTTTTCACTCAACTCATTTTCTAATTTCCATTATGATTTCTCTCTTGAAAAATGGATTATTTAGAAGTATGTTGTTATAAACCAAATACTTGGGAATTTTCCAGACACCTTTCTGTTTTTGATTTCTAGTTTAATTCTGTTGTGTTCTGGGAATTTATTTCATATGATTTCAGTCCTTTTATATTTATTAGAATTTGTTTTATAGCCCAGAAATCATCTATCTTAGTATTCCTTGTGCACTTATAAAGAATATGCTTTCTGCTGTAGAGAATGTCTGTTGACATTCTACAAATGTCAATTTGGTCAAATTTGTTGATAATGTTGTTCAAGTCTATATACTTACTGATTTTCTGTCCATGTGTTTCATCATGTACTAAGAAAAAGTGTTGAGAAAGAGGGCTCAAGACGGCAGAGTAGGAAGAGCTGGAGCCCACCTCCTCCCACAGTCACACCAAAACTACAACTACATGTAGAACAACAAGCAAATTAACACTACATTATAGCAGTACCAAAAGGAGAGGAGCAAGAGAGAGAAGGGGGCAGGAAATGTATTTGATGAAATAATGGCTGTAAATTTCCTTAACTTGGAAACAGATAATTATTTCCAGTAATCATAGAGAGTCTCACACAAGATGAACCCAAAGAGATACACACCAAGACATATCATAATTACAATACCAAAAGTTAAAGATAAAGAGAGAATTTTAAAGGCAGAAAGAGAAAAACAAAGAGTCACATTCAAGGGAGCCCTCTTAAGGGTATCAACTGATTTTTCAGTGAAAAGTTTGCAGGTCAGAAGGGAGTGGCATGATATATTTAAAGTGCTGAAAGGAAAAAACCTACAACCAAGGGTACTCTACCCAGCAAGGTTATTATTCAGAATTGAAGGAGAGGTAGTTTCCCAGACAAGCAAAAACTAAAGAGTTCATCTACAAAACTGGCCTTAAAAGAAATGTTAAAGTGCCTTCTTTAAGTGAAAAAGAAAAGACAATAACAAGAAATAAGAAAATACACGAAGAAAAAAAAATCTCACTGGTAAAGGGAAATATATGTAAAGGAAGTGGATTAACCACCTAAAAACCTAGGATGAAGATTAAAACACAAAAGTCATAAAATCAACTATTACTACAATAAGTAGTTACGGGATACAAAAAATGTAAAATATGACATCAAAACATAAAACATAGAGGGTGGAATAAAAAATATAGATCTTTTAGAATGTGTTCAAATTTAAACAACTATCAACTAAAACAGATACATGTAGAAGTCAATATACATGAAACTCATGGTAACCAGAAACCAAAAACTTTCAATAAATGCCAAAGAAACTCCAACAACAACAAAGAGAAAGGAGCCCGAACATAACACTAAAAAAAAAAAAAATCATCAAATCACAAGAGAAGAGACTAAAAGAAGAAAAAAACAGAGAACTACAAAAACAACCAGAAAACAAGTAACAAAATAGCAATAAGTACATACCTATCACTAATCACTCTAAGCGTAAATGGACTAAATACCCCAATCAAAAGACAGAGTGGCTGAATGGGTTAAAAAAAAAAAAAAAGCAAGACTCATCTATATGCTGCCTATAAGAGACTCACTTCAGAGCTAAAGACACACACAGACTGAAAGAGAAGGGATGGGAAAAAGACGTTCCATGCAAATAGAAATGAAAGAAAACCCCAAAAAACCTGGGGTAGCAATATTCATATCAGACAAAGTAAACTTTAAAACAAAGACTATAAGAAAATACAAAGAGGTGCATTACATACTGAATAAGGTGTCAATAGAAGAAGACGATATAACATTTGTAAACATATATACACATAGGGGCATCTAAATATATTAAGCAAATATTAACAGGTATAAAGGGAGACGTTGACAGTAATACAATAATAATAGAGAACTTTAATGCCCTATTTACATCAATGGATGTATCATGCAGACAGAAAATCAATAAAGAAACATTCGCCTTGGGACTTCCCTGGTGGCACAGTGGTTAAGAATCTGCCTGCCAATGCAGGAAACGTGAGTTGGATTTCTGGTCAGGGAAGATCCCACATGCCATGGAGCAACTAAGCCCGGGAGCCACAACTAGTGAGCCTGTGTGCCACAACTACTGAAGCCCGCAAGCCTAGAGCCTGTGCTCTGCAACAAGAGAAGCCACTGCAATGAGAAGCCTGCACACCGCAATGAAGAGTAGTCCCCACTCACCACAAGAAGAGAAAGCCTGCACACAGCAACAAAGACCCAACACAGCCATAAATAAATAAATAAATAAATAAAATTTAAAAGAAACATTGGCCTTAAACAATAAATTAAACCAGATGGACTTAATAGACATTGATAGAACATTCCATCCACAAAGAGCAGACTACACATTCTTTTCAAGTGCACATGAAACATTCTCCAGGATAGATCACGTGCTAGGTCACAAAACAAGTCTCAATATATTTAAGAAGATTGGAATCGTATCAGTCATATTTTCCAACCACAATGGTATGAAACTAGAAATCAATTAGAGGAAGAAAACTGGAAAAAATACAGACACATGGAAACTAAACCATATGCTACTAAAAAGCCAATGGATCACTGAAGAAATTAAAGATGAAATTTTAAAAATTCTGTGAGATGAATGAAAATAGAAACAAAACTTTCCAAAATCTATGGGACACAGCAAAAGCAGTTCTAAGAAGGAAGTTCATTGCAATTCAGGCCTACCTCAAGAAACAAGAAAAATTTCAAATAAAGAACCCAACTTTATACCTAAAGGAATTAGAAAAAGAACAAACAAAGCCCAAAGTTAGTAGAATGAAAGAAATAATAGAGATCAGAGCAGAAATAAATGAAAGAGACTGAAAAAACAAAACAATAGAAAAATTCAGCAAATCTAAGAGCTCTGTTTTGAAAAGATAAACAAAATTGATAAACTTTAGCCAGACTCATTGAGAAAAATAGAGAGCCCAAGTAAAATCAGAAATGAAGAGAAAGAAGTTATAATCAATAACACAGAAAAACAATCATAAGACAATATTATGAACAACTATATGCCAACAAATTGGACAACCTAGAAGAAATGGATAAATTTCTGGAAACATATAATCTTCCAAGAAGAGGGAATGCTTTCAAATGCATTCTATGAAGCCAGCATTACACTGATATCAAAACCAAAGACACTACCAAAAAAAAAAATTATGGGCCAATATCCCTGATGACCACAGTCACAAAAATTCTCAACAAAGTATTAGCAAACCAAATTCAAGGATACATTAAAAGAACCATACATCATGATCAAGTGAAATTTATTCCAGGGACAATAGGATGGTTCAATATCCACAAATCAATCAATGGGGAAAAGATAGTCTCTCCAATAAGTGGTGTTGGGAAAACTGAACAGCTACATGTAAAAGAATGAAACTAGACCATTTTCTCACACCATATACAAAAATAAGCTCAAAATGGATTAAAGACATAAATATAAGACCTGAAACCATAAAACTCCCATGAAAACATAGGCAGTACATTCTTTGACATTGGTCTCAACAATATTTTTTTGGATGTGATTCCTCAGGCCAGGGCAACAAAAGTAAAAATAGGGCTTTCCTGGTGGCGCAGTGGTTGAGAGTCCGCCTGCCGATGCAGTGGACACGGGTTCGTGCCCCGGCCCGGGAAGATCCCACATGCCGCAGAGCGGCTGGGCCCGTGAGCCATGGCCGCTGAACCTGCGCGTCCGGAGCCTGTGCTCCGCAACGGGAGAGGCCACAACAGTGAGAGGCCCACGTATGGCAAAAAAAAAAAAAAAAAAAAAAAAAAAAAAAAAAAGTAAAAATAAACAAATGAGACCACATCGAAATGAAAACCTTTTGCACAGTGAAAGAAATCATCAACAAAATGAAAAGACAGCATATTGAATGGGAGAATATATTTGCAAATGATATGTCTAAAAAGAGGTTAACAGTAAATATCCAAAATATATAAAGAATTCATACAACTCAATATATTAAAAAAAATCTGATTTAAAAGTGGGCAAAGGACCTGAATTGGCAGTTTTCCAAAGAAAACATGCAGATGGTCAACAGACACATGACAAGATACTTAACAGGGCTTCCCTGGTGCCGCAGTGGTTGAGAGTCCGCCTGCCGATGTAGAGGACACGGGTTCGTGCTCCGGTCCGGGAAGATCCCACATGCCGTGGAGCGGCTGGGCCGTGAGCCATGGCCGCTGGGCCTGCGCATCCGGAGCCTGTGCTCCGCACCGAGAGAGGCCACAACAGTGAGAGGCCCGCGTACCACAAAAAAAAAAAAAAAAAAGATACTTAACATTACTAATCATCAGGGAAATGCAAATCAAAACCACAATGAAACATCACCTCACACCTTTCAGAATGGCTATTATCAAAAAGAGAACAAATAACAAGTGTTGGTGAGGATGTGGTAAAAAGGGAACCCTAATGCACTTTTGGTGGGAATGTAAATTGGTATAGCTGGTGTGGAAAACAATATGGAGGGTCCTCAAAAACTTAAATATAGAACTACCATATGATTCAGCAATTCCACTCCTGAGTATTTATCTGAAGAAAATGAAAACACTAATTCAAAAAGGTATATGCACTGCAATGTTCATTGCAGCATTATTTACAATAGCCAAGGTATGGAAGCAACCTAAGAGTTCATTGATAGATGAATGGATAAAGAAGATGTGGAATATTATACACAATGGAATATTAGCCATAAAAAGAATGAAATCTTGCCATATGCAACAGCATGCATGGGCTTACAGGGTATTATGCTAAGTGACATAAGTTAGAGAAAGTCAAATACTGAACATTTTCACTTATATGTGAGACTTAAAAAAGAAAAAAGTATAATAAAACATAAAAAAACAGAAACAGACTCACAGATACAGAGAACGAACTTGTGGCTGCCAGAAGGGAGGAGCGTGCAGGGATGGGCAAAATAGGTGAAGGGGATTAAGAGGTACAAACTACCGCTTAAAAAATAAAAGTCACAGGGATAAATGTCCAGCACAAGTAGTATGGTCAATAATATTGTAATAACTTTGTATGGTGTATAATCTATAAAAATATTGAGTCACTATGCTGTACACCTGAAATTAATATAATATTGTAATATTTTTTAAAAAGAAAATAAATAAATGCTTGTATTACAAACAAAAAGAAAAAAGTGTTGATATCTCCAACTATAATTGTGGATTTCTTTCATTTCTACCAATTTTTGCTTCATGTATTTTGAAGCTCTGTTATTAACTGCATAAATATTTAGGTTTCTTATGTCCTCTTGATGAATCGATGCATTTATCATTACAAAATATACCTCTTTATTCTTGATCATATCCCTTGTTTTGAAGTCTATTTTGTCTGTTATTAATATAGCCACTCTAGCTTTCTTTTGATCAGTGTTTGTTTGGTATATCTTTTTCCATCCTTTAACTTTTAAAAACATTTTTTTCTTTTCCTACTTTTGTTTTCTCCCAGTTTTATTGAGATATAATTGACATACGGCACTGTGTAAATTCAAAGTGTATAGCATAATGATTTGACTTATATATGTCATGAAATGATTATCACAGTAAGTTTAGTAGACATCCATAATCTCATACAAAATTACAGAATACAAAAATACACATACGAAATTAAAGAAATAGAAAAAAATATTTTTCCTTGCAATGAGGATGCTTAGGATTTACCTTCTTAACAACTTTCACGTGTAACATACAGCAGTGTTAATTATATTTATCATGTTGTACCTTACATACCTAGTACTTATTTTGATTATAACTGGAAATTTGCACCTTTTGACTGTCTTCATCCAATTCCCTCTCCCCCCACCCCCCACATCTGGTAACCACAAATCTGATCTTTCTTCTATGAGTTTGTTTGTTTTTGGAGTATAACTGACCTACAACATTATGTTATACAACATAGTGATGTGATATTTCTATACATTTCAAAATGATCACCATGGTAAGTCTAGTTTTGATCTGTCACCATACAAGGATATTACAAAATTATTTACTATATTCTCCACAAAGTACATTTCATACCCATGACATTTATTTTGCAACTAGAAGTTTGTACTTCTTAATCTCCCTCATCTATTTCTTTCCTCTCCCCACCTCCCTCCCCTCTGGCAATCTCCTATTTGTTCTCTGTATCTATATCTCTGTTTCATTGTTTGTTCACTTGTTTTATTTTTTAGATTCCACATATAAATGAAATCATGAAGTAATTTTCTTTCTCTGCCTTTTTTCACTTAGCAAAATACCCTCTGTATCCATCCTGTTGTCACAAATGGCAAGATTTCGTTCCATTTTTTTAACTTTTAAAGTATCAATGTCTTTATATTTAAAGTGAGCTTCTTGTAGACAGCATATAGTTGGATCTTGCTTTTTATCCAATCTGACAATTTCTGCTTTATGGTGTGTTTATGGCCCCGTCCTCCATCTTCAAAGTCAGGGAGAAAGAGAGAAAAGCAAGAGTCAAGTCTGTTACTCCTCATAAGATTGTTCCATTTCAGTAGGATCTCTTCTCTGGACCAAGGTGAGTTCAAGGGATAGTAATTAGGCATAAAGCATAGACACTGTGGGACCCAGAAGAATTTTTGAAGAACTGCTTTCCTAAAGTCTTGTAGTGGGGAGAGCCCAAGTAAGTTATAAAGTACCAACTGGAGAGGGGAAAGAGAGAGCAATTGGGCTGTTATGATATAGCTCAGATGTGGCTGGTTTAAGAAAGAAAAAATGGGGGTTGGGGGTGGGAGTAGATGTAAGGAGGCAGCACAGTTCAAAGGAAAGTCTATAGGTTTGAGTCAAAACATCCTGAACATAAGTCCAGGCTCTATACTTCTTGGTCATAAGACTGAGTAGTAAAATTAATGTCTTGGTTTATAAATATGTGAAATGGAGGCAATATCTACCCTTTGTGATGGTTTGTGTAAGTGTTTTCTAGCCAAAAAAACAAAAAACAAAAAACCTCCAAATAATGGTTCCATTTTAGGGAGAACACATTAAATGTCAACTCTGAACCTTCCTGACTGGGGATGGGGGAGGAAGGGTTGCTGGGGGCGGTACAAGGGATTTTGGCCTTTATGCTATATAATCCAAACTTTTGATGTTTAAGAAGATGTCAGTATATAAATGTAGTGGGGATCAGGCTACTCTTGATATCAGGGTACAAACTCCTTCCAGAATCTGATAAAAGCCATGGACTCTTTCCAGAAAATGGCCCCCACAAAAATCTAGGGAGGTTTTTTTTAATTGACATAGAGTTGAGTTAGAACATATTAGTTCAGGTGTACAACATAGGGATTCAATATTTTTTATAGATACTCCAGTTAAAGTTATTACAAAATAATGCTATATTTCCCTGTGCTGTAAAGTATATCTCTGCTGCTTATTTATTTTATACATAGTACTTTGTATCTCTTAATCTCATACTGGTACCCCCTACTGGTAAGGGAAAGAGTCAATAGACCCCTTGAACTCTCCTCATGGATCCCAATTTTAAGAATCCTGATTTATACCAGTAAATAAGGAGAATAAAAATCTAGTTTACCTGTATAAAAATAATTCAACTATGGTTAGACAAATAACTTATATTTCCATACCATGTGGTACAGTACCTATTTTGTCTATGTCAGATTGACTTTGCTATAAGTTTGATTTGGTATAAAACTAAACTGTTGGTCCTGGCTCCACCTTTATCATTTGCTGTTCATGTGGCACAGTGTTGCCTATGCACAACTTTAAAAGAAAAAATTAGAGTGGCTTTTCTCTTAAAAGCTAATATTCTGCCTCCATGGTTTCACCTGTCGAAATAATTATTTCCCAGATTGGCAACTGTGTGCTCTTATAGAATAAATTGGTAGGTGAGAGGTCGTGAAGCAGAGTGGAAGGTGTTCAGGCTTCAAAAGACAGACCTGGCCTGGAATCTCAGCTCCTTCACCACTTACTAGAGTTCAGCCTTCAAGCGCTGGCCTTCAATAACTTCATTGATTAAATGAGAATAACAAATACCTACTTAAGGGGTTTCTAGGAGGATTGGGGACAATACAAACAAAGCACCCAGGCTGTATCAGATCTTAAATAAATAGGGCTATTGTTACGGTGAGTCCTTAGTGTTACACAACAGCACCTTTGTTGCTTAGGGCTCCCAATGCCATATAATGAAACTGGCATGAGATTCTTGAGTTCAGGGGACAATTGCCTACTCTGTTGAGGAAGCAGCAAATGTCAAAGGCTGAAAATTGTTGACATCCCCAAGGTGTCAGGGAGCTAGACTGAAGGTTATGGTGTGTCCTGCCTTTGGCAGTCCAGTGAAGCACGTCTTCATAATGGCATTTTGTTGACTTTTCCCAAGGCCAGTGAGGTATCTAACTAAGGTGGCTTAAAAATCCGGAAATAACACACGCAGGGGAAAACCCAGTGCAATAATGACATCTTTTCCTTCCTTACTGTTAGCTTCCTTGTTTCTTCTTTCTCTGGTTCAGTGAATGCCAACACAAGGATTAATAAATCTTGACACTTTTTTGCCTTCTTCCAAGAATATATTTTCATGTCTGGGTAACCGTCATCACCTCCCCTGACTCCTTTGGGAAGAATGGGTGCATTCTGTGAGTCACCTCCACCGATTAGGAGGCCAAAGTTTCCCAGGATTCAGTGGAAGGCTGTGTCGTGTGGTGGAAAAAGTAGTAGTTGAGAACTCAGGACGCTTGGGTTTGGTGTCCATCACCATTTCTGTCTGAATCTGTATAAAAGCGGCCTCCAGCGCTGCTTTAGTTTCCTCATTTGTAAAGTGCATCAAGTCTGGCCTTGGGTATGAGCGAGCTTCGTTCCCACTCAGGATCAGCGGCAACCCCGCACGAGCCCCAGCCGAAGCGTGCGCTGGCACCAACTGGCCTGCGCCTGCAACGGGCGGGGCTCTGCCGCGCCGCGTAGGGCACCGGGCTCCCGCCTCCCTAACCCAGCGTTTCCGTTGCCAGGGGAACTGGGGCGGCGCGCTTTCCGGCGCAGTCGCGCGCAGCGCAGCTGTCATGGCGGAGACCGTCTGGAGCACTGACACCGGAGAGGCCGTGTATCGCTCTTGGGACCCCGTGCGCAACCTCCGCCTCCGGTAGTCGCATCACCCCAGAGCCCCGTGCTTTTATGCTGTCAGATAATTAGAGCCTGAACTTCGCTTCTTGTTTGCTGGGACCCTCACTTGGGTTTGCAGTCCTGACCGCGGTCACCTCGTCTCCCCGCGTCTCCCTCACTACCCGGCACCCTCTTCACTCACAACTTCCAGACCCACCCTTTCAGGACCCTGCCGCTCCCAAGTTTCTCGAGGCCCTGTGTCTCCAGTACACTCTCCCATCGTCTTCTCCTTAGGTCCCCGTGCCCCACTCACATCCCCTCTGTCGCCTACACCCCGCCACATTCTTGGTAGCCGTACCCTCTTCTGAGTTTTGTTTCTCCATCTTTGCTCTGCGCTCATCTCCTGGTTGAGTGTTTTGTAACGAGAATTTTGGGCTTCTCTTTTCCTGGCAGAGTCCACCTGCAAAGAATCACGTCAAGCAGCTACCTCCATTGCCAGCCTGCTGCCCAGCCTGGGAAGGACCTCATAGACTTGGCCACTTTTAGGCCTCACCCATCCACCAGTGGGTGAATGGTGGTGATGTGGCCGCGTGGGGATCTGGGGAAGGGCCTAGGGTGGAGGTTACCTCTTAAGACAGAGTAGACCCAGGTCTATAGTCTGAGAAAAGGTATAGAGAGGATGGGTTTATTGTCCAAGGTCACAGGGCTGGTAAATGTTGAAGCCAGGATTTGATCCCAGGCAATTTTAACTACTACATTACGTTGTGTAAAATTGAATAAGGCTTGATTCCTGCCGTCAAGATGCTGATCCGAATTGTGGTCAAATGTAGGGAAATAGCAAATACCATACTTTAGATACGTTATAAATTTGCCTGTCAACCTAAATACCATTTGTGGCATTTTTTTCCTAAGAGAAAATATCACTCCAAGCTTGAAACATACAACTAAACACTTTTTAAAACAGCTTAAAAATTGGGGTCTGCTTGGAAAATGTACATATTAACACCGTCTGTGTTCTAGCAGTTTTCCTTATCTGGGAAGCCAGAAAAGTGAGGAAGAGAGGACAGTGTGTTTGCGTTAGGTCACTGGTCTCTCTGCTTTTGTTGTTTCTGTTCAAAAATATTCCTGGGCAAGAGTGTGAGCTGGCAGGTTGTGAAGCATGTGTCTTTGGAAAAGGCACACTCAGCTAGGAGTGTGTGTATTAGATTTGGTTCTTTAAAAAAAAAAATCAGTTGTATGTCTTTCCTTTTCTCTCCTGATACTTGGTCTCTTAAGGTTATAGTGTTAGTGATTCTAGATATACGGCTTCAGGAATAGTGAAGATAAAAATGCCACAGTTCCTGTCTAGCAAATGTAGGCAGTTGGGATTGAGGAAGAGCTATTTAGCCTGTATCTAATAAATGTCAGCTCTTGATACTGAATTAGATCAAATAATTCCTGGAAGGCATGACTTCCTTTTTTTCAAATCAGAGTAGTGATTAAGACTTCTTGGGTCCTAATCTTGGCTTCTACACATATCCACAGCCTCTATAGAGTAAGTCTAGAGTGAGTACTTCATAGATCAGTGAACTCCAACTGATTTTGTGGCAAATATAAGAGCAGGGACTTTGGTTATAACCAACCACAGAGTGAGAAGTGGTGCTAGTTTGGCTCAAACATTTGACTCACTCTGTTGTCTTTGGAGGTGGACACCGCCCGGAGGTAGATGAAGAGGAGGAGGTCGTGATTGGGTGGCAAGAGAAGCTCTTCAGCCAGGTGAGCCAGTGTCCCTTGTCTGCTCAGTCTGCCTCCCCCTGGTCCACCTCCACCTGACTAGTCACAGGGAAGGATTCTTGATACATATGGCTAAACTGATTTCCAGAAAGCTTGTAACAGTTTATACTTTCCACTGTTGTGCTTATGGGGTCAATGGAATATAGTGCCTGCCACTACCCAGTTTCATAATCCTGGGTAAGACACTTTTCATCTCTGGGCCACATACCAAAACAGCAGAATTACTGTTTTGGTATGTCAATTCTGTAATAGCAGAATTGAATTAGACTATCACTGTGGTTCCTTTTAGCTCTAACATTCGTTGGCTCTCCTGTCCTCCATTAGTTTAGATAAATGACAGTTGGCTATGAGAACATGTCAAGTTGCATCAGCTCTATAGAACTAATTTGACCAAACTGTTACAGGAGCAAAATTTGACATATTCTCAGTAGAACTTTGTTTCTTTGTGACCTCAGTTCGAAGTAGATCTGTACCAAAATGAAGCAGCCTGTCAGAGCCCTTTGGATCATCAGTACCGCCAAGAGATTCTGAAGCTGGAGGATCTGGATGGCAGGAAGAACCGACGAATCTTTACCTACACTGACTCTGATAGATACACCAATTTGGAGGAGGTAGCATTCTTCCCCAAGCACCGTAGCTCCCTTCACCTTTGTCTGCCCTAGCTTTCCGGCCTCTCTGTATGTTAACTCGGAAGCCTGTTAAGGGGATACAGACCTTCTGGCAGCCAAGCTGGAGTAGGTGGGCACAGTCTGCGGGTGGTGAGGCTGCTGCTCCCGGCTCCATCTGCTGGAGGGCCTGAGGGAGCCGGCAGTGTCTCTAATCACAGGCTTGCAGCCTACAGACTGGGAGAAGCAACCACTGGGTTTGGCTTCCTCTGTGCATCATGAGATCAGACAGGTGGATGGAGTCTAGAGCCATTTAGATAAAATTCATCACGGATTCAGCCGAAACTGAATATATGGGTTTGAAGAAGGATTCAGTACTGCGTGGGGAATGGCTTATATCCTCAGTTTGCCTATGACAGCTATACCCTCATGGACTTGTTTTACATTTTCTTCTGGATATTCTAACCATCACTAACCATCACTCTCCTGAGGGAGGGGAGTGCCTATATTATCTGATTTTTGTCTGTGACCTTGTAGATCTCTGCAAGGAGCCAGGTGTTAAGTGAATGTTTTTGAAAGATTGATGCTTATATCAGGAAAGCTGTGGGTTGGTAGCATATAAAATTTGGGTTGTCTGTTTTGGTAAACAAAAGAAAATTACAGATAGTCTTCAGTTACCCATGGGAGGGTTTTCCACAGGATACCAGGCAGACTCACCAAACCTTTTGTTGGTATGTGTTTAGAGATTGCAGGCTCATTTTAAGATGAGCATAAATAAACTCATTTCTCAAGGATAATGTGCTGCTGTAACCTTCGGGCAAACCAAGGCTTGGTTGGGCTCTTCCTTGGGCTGTTTGTGCCACTGTGCCCGCCGTCAGTGTGATTGTGAGGTGGCCGTGCGCTGAGGTTCAGGTTCTGTGTGAAGTTTCAGAAGGAAGACTTCCCTCCAGGTCCTTGGTCCCACACGGCCCTGAGCAGGCTTACACTGGGCTGCTCTGTTTTCCCAGCACTGTCAGAAAATGACCACCGCAGCCAGCGAAATGCCGTCATTCTTGGTCGAGCGAATGGCAAATGTCAGGCGGCGACGGCAGGACAGGCGAGGGATGTGAGTGCAAGTGTGTACAGGGCCGTGGCGGCCTCTGTGGTCCGTCCATGCCTGTGTTCCCTGTATGCCCACCAACTCGAGCGTCCCATCCTGCAGCGGGCCTCCACCTTCGTGTGCTCCCCAGAGCTACTCCTTCAGGCTGTTCGGGGGGGTGCCAGGGAAGTGACCCTTCCTGTGGTGTCTCCCAGGGAGGGTGGCATCCTTAAGTCACGAATCGTCACCTGGGAACCCTCAGAAGAGTTCATCCGGAACAGCCATGTCATCAACACCCCTCTTCAGACAATGTACATCATGGCAGACCTGGGTCCCTATGGAAAGTGAGTGAAGCTTCTTACTGCCCAGCTCAGACCTTCATTCTCTTCTCCTGTCACTAACCATCACTCTCCTGTTATAGTCATCCCAGGTATATGGGAGGGAGGGATGTTTTCCTTCTACTTTTTCTTTGGAAGAGAGTATTTTACCATGACAATTCTCACTCCAGCCTCTGTCCTCTCCCCTGATATGTCCTGAACACCTCTTCCTCTTTCCCTGGAGGTGGGGCAGCAGTCTTGAACCCTGGTGTTAATTCCCTGGTTTCTAGGCTTGGCTATAAGAAGTATGAACATGTCCTCTGTACTCTGAAGGTGGACAGTAATGGTGTGATCACAGTAAAACCTGACTTCACTGGCTCCAGAGGACCCTACAGGTGAGAAGAGGAAGAAAGGGATGGCGGAGACTGGCATTGCTTTCCTTGGCTTCACTTCTTGCCCCAAGTTGAGGAGATTCTCTGAAAGCCCTTCATGTGTTCTAACTTTTAAATTCCGAGCCAGTGGTTCATATTCTGTTCCAGGTCATAGACCCTTAGGACACTGGGCAACCTTTTCTCAGAAAATATGCACCTACCCGGATTTGAAAGTGATACCTTCATCAGTGTCGTCAAGTGAAAATAATTCTCTGTGCTGCTGCGTGTAGGGACTAATCAAAACTGAGAGAGATGAACTAGCCAGGTCTTCTCCTCTGGCCTGACTGTTCCTCATCTTACGTCTTAGAATAACAGAACTGTAAATCGGCTCCTCCCTGGGCTGGGTCTGGAGGGCCCCACCTCCTGTTTGCTGAGTTAGTCCCTTTGTGGCTTTGACCTTACAGAATCGAGACAGACGGGGAGAAGCAGGAGCTGTGGAAGTATACGATTGACAGCGTGTCCTCCCTTGCACAGCCTGAGGAGGAAGAGCGGGAGCAGCGTGCGCTCAGGGACGTAAGTGCTGGTTCAGTCTGGGAACCAGAGAGCTGGGAGCCGAGGCCGCGGCCGAGGTTGGGTCAGCAGCTGCAAGGCCTTGCTCTTAGAGGCCTTGCCTGACTTGGGAAGCGCTGCTGACATGTCAGATGTAAGGTTTCGATCCTATTATAAGATCATCACAATAATGACCATTTATTTGAGCATTTGCCATGCTCTGTGCTAGGCCCTTCACATACTTTATTTCATTTAGGCTGTACCACAAGCCTTTAGGTGAATATTTTTATTATTACCACTTTATAAATGAGGAAATGGAGATCAAGAAGCTAAGCAGTCTGCCCGAGGTCACGTAAGTGCGAGAGCCAGGTTGGTCCCAGACCGGTGGACTCCAGAGCCTCTGTGCTTCACGGTCAGATGTCAGTGTCTGGGATGCTTAGGCCCAGCTTTCTGTGGCACGTCCCACTCCTGCTGCTTTTCTCCCTCCCATGCAGATCTGGACCCTGGCCTGGCTGGGGTCGCACCTTGAGTTTCAGTGTGGTTTGTTTCCTCAGCTCTATGGCCGGCACAAGGAGTATCTCAACAGCCTCGTGGGCACTGACTTTGAGACGGTGAGTAGCTGGGTTTCCTGCAGCTCCGCCAGCTGGGTTTCTGTAGCCAGAGCGTTCTGACTGCGGCTCAGTGACAGTTCTCTCTTCAGGGTCCCAAAGACATACTCCTCAGTGGAAAAAAGTAAAAAACAACATTTAGAGTATAGTCCTTGTTATGTTTTAGAAGCATTGCATATTGATATAGAACTGTTAATGCATAGGAAAAGGTCTCAAAGGGCACACACCCTATGGGTGGCTTTCTCTGGGGAGGGGGTGGGATTGGGAAATGGTAGATGGCTATTGGGTGGTGAGAGGGACATGTCAGGAATGTTTACTTTTTATTCTCTAAACTTAGGTGGTTTTGAATTTTTATCAGTGGGAGTGCATTCATGTATTACTTTGTAATTCATTTTATAAATAAATATAAAGATGAAAAGTGTCTTCCTTGCTCTTCATGTAGATATTTTTCCTAATGCCCCATAGAGAGGGAGGGGTGTCATTTCTGTTTGTCAAATAGTTTGGCTCTTAAAACAAAACAAAAGAGTTTAAGTCCGTAATCCTGTGGTCCTATTCTTTGTCTTCTCTTATTCCAGGAGTTCCATTTCTAGATCTGGAAACAAGGAGAGAGTTACCTGGTGGTCTCCCTCTCTCTCTCTAAAAAATTAACTTTCACTATTTTTGTGTTGTATTAGCAACAGATTTTCGGTGTTAAAAAGTGAGATAAGATAGATACACAAATAATTTAACAAGGAAACTTCCTGGTCTCTTGACCTCCCTCTAGAGGGAGCCGGGGTCTCTAGCCTTTCGCCATACGGCGGCAGGCAGCTGTGTTTGCTTCTCTTGGCCGTTCTTGTAAATACCCCACACTTTGTTGCCTTCCCCACCATGTAAATTAGGTGCTTTTTCCATTACATTACTTTAGAAATGAAGGAAACAGATTTATGGAGAAGTGGCAGGTGGGGAGGAAGCGGGATTAGTCACACAGCTGGATCTGGCGTCCAGCATCAGGCCCTCTGGGGATTTACGGGCAGGCTGGAGGAGAGGTGTCGCTTCCCTCAGACCTCCTGATCTGTCCCCACTTCTCTCTACCTCAGACGGTACCAGGTGCCCTCCGGCTCTTTGTAAATGGAGAAGTAGGTAAGTGTCTCACCAGACAGAAGCCCCTTGATGCTGGCAAGTGTCAGATTTAGCTGTGGAGTAATCCTCCCCGCCCCAGTAGAGCCCTTGGGTTGTCCGCAGCACTCGGGAGACTCAGGCATGTGTCTTTCCTGGAAGCACAGGGAGTTCCTGGCCCTTGAGGGACTCGCTTCCACACGTGGGTAGGCCCTTTAGGACTGGGGCGGGTGTTAAGGGTGATAGGAGGATAACCTGAAACAGTTTCCTGTTTTCTTAGTTTCAGCCCAAGGCTATGAGTTTGACAATCTTTACGTCCACTTCTTCGTGGAATTGCCAACTACTAGTAAGTAATATTCATAAGTCTCTCTTTTTACCCATTCTGACAGTTTTCCGGAGGCATTCGGTCAGACTTCCTTCCCCACTCCTCCACTGAAATTGTTACTGTTCCTTTCAAGGTCATAGATCACTTCCAAGATGTGAAACCCTGTGGTGACATCTCTGCCTTCACCCTACTTGGCCTCTCAGCAGCATTCACCACAGCTCACTTTCCTCGCTGTGACTGTCCTCTTGGCTTCTGGCTCTGTGCTCCTCTCGTCTCTCTCATTGGGGGCTCAGCGGCCTTCTTGGCTGTTCCCTCATCTTCTGTTGACCTAAAACTATTAGAGTATCCAAGGCTGGGCCTGGCCTTCTGTTACTCTCTCTCCACGGTCTTTCTAGGTGGCCTCATACATCCTGTGGCTTCAGTACTGTTTGTATGTCTCAGACTCCCGGATGTCCCTCTCTAGCCTTAGCCTCTCCCCTGAACTCCAGAGTCATGTCCACTTACCTCTTGTCGTTCCTGTTTAACGTGACCAAAAGCTTCTTGATTCCCCCTCTTGCCTCACACCTGCCCTCATGGTCTTGCCCATCTTAGCAGAATGGCAATGTCATCTACTTAGTTTCTGATACCAGAAACCTAAGAGACATCCTTGACTCCTCACTTTCTCTAGCTCCCTACCGCCATTCATTCTATCAGCAGTTCTTGGCAGTTCTGTCTCCAGAAGATGTCTTGAATCCTCTGTTCTCTCGAGGACCCTGGGCCAAGCCACCATCATCTCTTGCTTAGGCCGAAGCATTAGGTTTCTAATTTATCCTCTCACTTCCTGTCTTGCTCCCTCTTACGTTTCGTTTGCCACGTGCACCACAGCCTAACTGAGCCTTTAAAATGTAAACCAGTTGTGTCTCTTTTGAACTTAAAGCCCCAGCAGCTTCCCTTCCCACTTAGAGCCAAATCCAGACTCCATTCTCTGAACGAGCTGGCCCCTGCCTATCCCTCCCTTACAGCATTGCAGTTGTAATTTCTGTTCTTGAGCAGGCCAAGTTCATTCCCACCTGAGGGCCTTTTCAGGGCCATTTCTTGTCTGAAAGCTTTTGTGTCCAATCTTTGCACGACTGGTTCTGCTTTAGTTTAGGTTTCAGCCTAAGTGTCGCCTCTGAGTGGTGTTCCCTCACCACCCCGTCTAAATGAGCCTCAAGCCACTCAGTCCCTTCACCCTGTTTTATTTTTACTTTAGCATTTGTTACTACTTGATAGTCTATTTGTTGGTTGGTTTGTTGTCTGTTCCCCCCTCCCAGCCCCAACTGGAATGGTAGCCCCATGAGAGACAGGAAGCTTTTTTATCTGGTCACCAAGATGTCCCCAGTGATCGGTCATAGCACATAGCAGACACACAGTGAATGTGAAATGAACGAGTGAGTGAATGGAGACAGGAACTTTGTCTTTTTCTCAACTGCTTGCCTTCCTCCCCGTTGGCTTACTATATGTGGTCTTTGGTTTTCAGGCTGGTCAAGCCCAGCATTCCAGCAGCTCTCAGGAATAACACAGACCTGTGCCACCAAGTCCCTGGGAACGGTAGGGCAGCGAGAGGGGGCACCTAGGAGGGGGAAGGCATCTGAAGATTATCACGCTCACGGCCTGGGGAAGATTCCAGGGCTGGGTCCGGCCCTTCGCTGTGGGCTCTGCAGGGATGCCTGGTCCAAGGGTTCTCTCTGCCTTTTTGAGAGTGGTAGCAGCTCGGGTTTGGGTGTCCCTTCACCTGTCAGCCTTTTATTTCCTACCTGGGGTGATAGTTTTTCTTTTTCCCTTGGGATGGTGACCTTGTCATTGGCTACAGGGAAAACAAATTCCAAGTGAGCCCTCGTCCACCCCATGACACTGAGTATAAAATAACATTCCTCTTTTTTAGGATAATGTGGCTTACTTCTCCTACCCGTTCACGTTTGAGGCCTCCTTCCTCCACGAGGATGAATCTGCCGGTGAGTGGCCCGGCAGGTGCTCGGCCTTGGGGCCCCTCAGAGAGGCCCTCTCCTGGTGAAGGCCTCCCATGACCTGGCCGCTTCTCCCCCTTGCTGCAGGTGCTCTCCCGGCATGGCCTGTGCTCTACTGCGAGGTCCTTTCGCTGGACTTCTGGCAGAGGTATCGCGTGGAAGGCTATGGGGCTGTGGTGCTGCCTGCCACCCCAGGTGACCGCTCATCCCTGCCCTTCATGTGGCCCATGTGCCCTAGCTCCTAGAAATAAGGCTAACACTTCAGAAGATTCGACCACTTCCTGTGAGGAGTAGGGATGACTGGGAATTAGAAGCACTTAACTTGCAAGATTTCCTTGCTCCTCTTGAGGAAATTCTCCCCCTCTGTTAGAGACAACTGGGTGAAATGACAGCTAACTGGGAAGCTGAGCAGCTCTGGGCTCTGCCTCCGGCTCCTCTGATCTGACTCGTGGCCTCGAGGGAGCAGCCGCGTGGCAAGATGGGCTCTCGGCGGACGTGTATTGAGTGGGTCAGCTCCTTTTGAAATAATAGCCGCTGTCTTCTGTTGTGCGCCAGGCAGTGTGCTAAGTGCTTCTCATTTAATTCTCCCCACCACTCTGTGAGGCATAGGTGTTGTTATTAGGTGAGGAGAATGGGGTTCAGAGAGGTTGAGAAACTTGTCCTGGTGCCCGGGTAATAACTGGCAGAGCTGAGATCTGAATTTCCATCTGATTGATTTTCAAGTGGGTACCCTAAACCACTCTGATGACCTTCACCAGAGGTCAGGCCATTACCAGACCAGGTGTTTTGGTGATGGCGAGGCCCGTGTCATTGCCGGGAAGGCAGCAAGGGAGCATGTGCCATTTCCGGCCCCGTTCTCCGCTTCCTGCACAGGCTCGCACACCCTGACGGTCCCTACGTGGAGGCCGCTGGAGCTGGGCCCGGCGGCCGAGCTCAGGAGGTTTTTCATTGGCGGCTCTCTGGAGCTGGAGGACCTCTCCTACGTGCGGATACCAGGAACCTTCAAGGTGACTTTTGTCTTTGGGGAGACTTCATGCTGGGAACTTATGTCCCTATCTCTTCTGGAGTAAGGTGGAATCTGGGTTAAGGACTCTTAATTGTTCATTGCTTCATTATTGCTTAGTCCCTTCCCTCCTGTCTCGGCCACATCTTGCACCAGGTACAAAGATCACTGCTATCCTAGGAGAGCTCTGGAAAATAGTACACTTAGAGGTTTCCCCTGGTCCCTGTCGGAATAACTGGCCCCTCCTTCCAGCCCATCCCTGAGTCCTCAGGAATCAGAGGATTGGCAGGCAGCTTATAAGACTGCTGATTCTCGAACGAGGTCGGAATGTTCCTTGATTTACAGTTGGGAGGTGGTGGAATCTGGGTGTTGGGATGAAGTTTCCCCAACAGAACTGTTCTCCCCAAGAAGGGGAATAAGAATGGGAGTGAGGCCACTGTGGTGCCTGGGGTCTAGGAACCAACAGAAACCTGACGTTAACCGGGTGCCGCAGGGGGAGCGTCTGAGCCGCTTTGGACTCCGCACAGAGACCACAGGCAGTGTCACCTTCCGCCTGCACTGTCTGCAGCAGTCCAGGTGAGTGGCCATCGCCCTCCGCCTTGGGGCTTCTGACCCTGAGGGCTGCAAGAGCAGCCATGGCCACGTGGCGGGCTCCCCTGCAGGGCCTTCATGGAGTCAAGTTCTCTCCGGAAGAGGATGAGGAGCGTGTTGGACCGTCTGGAGGGATTCAGCCAGCAAAGTTCCATTCACAACGTGCTAGGTAGGCTTCCCCCCACCCAATTCCAGCTACACCCCCCTCCAGCATCCCCGTGGGCCCCATTTCCCCCACACCATGGCAGCTGACTCCTGTGTCTGCTTCCCTCACAGAAGCCTTCCGTCGAGCCCGGCGCCGCATGCAGGAGGCCCGAGAAAGCCTTCCCCAGGACCTCGTGAGCCCCTCGGGAACCATGGTCTCCTAGCTCACTGCAGTCCTGGCCCACCGTGCACGAGGACAAGACGGGTGATATCCAAGGCCTGGGCCCTCTTCGTCTTTCTGATTAGAGACCCCGCTGACCTGCTGAGAACCGGAAGAGCTGAGAATCCTGGGCTGGACCCCTGCCTGGTCTTCAGCTGCTGGGTGGCAACAAAGCCAAACACCCTGTGGCCCCCATATGCTCCCTGTCTTCATATGTCAGCCACTGCAAGTGACCATCGCAACAAGACAGGCTTTTTGGTTTGAGACCAGTTTTGGGGGGAAGCCCAAAGTTAGTTCTGTCCTCGACACAGCCTCCTTTCCGGCCTGTCTCATGGTCTCAGTGGCAGAGGGCAGCAGTACCACCTGCTCCACACCTGCTTTACACATGGAGGCCCGAGAAAGAAGGCGAGAGAGATCTTACACTCCTGGCCTGGGAACCCAGCCTCCTCTTCCCAGGGTAGCCTCCCCTTCCTGCTGGGGGCTTGTTTCTATAGTAAATGAAGGCTGAAGGCAGTGCCCAGTCCTTTCTGCTAGCTAGCTGTCATCTTTTATTGTGCTTTTTGTACATAAAAACTTTTTATACTGACTGACGTTCTGTCGGCTGGTTTTCTGCTTGGGTCGCTTTCACGGCCAAGCTATTCTCCTTGATGTCGGGGCCCCTAACGCTGCTGCCCTTCCCTGCCTTTTCCTACTCCACAGTGTTTCTTTTGATGCTCTAAACTCAGCCTCCAGGGGAGGCTTTAAGGTTAGTGCCAGCTGTGTCTTAGCAGCACTCCTCTTAAACATCTGGAGCAAATCATGGGACTGAGGTCCAGCCCGCGCCCCCCCTGAGCCCAATGCAGAAACCAGCTTCTGCCCTCAGGGGTGCTTTATTGGTAGAAGCAGAGGGTGCTGTGCAGCCTGCAGGCTCCAGAGAAAGACCATGGGGTGGCTGGAGGCTGGGACTCTGTGGCCTCCCAGTCATAGGCAGGGGTCAGGGACAGGGTGGGAAATAGAAGAAAG
Organism: Tursiops truncatus; assembly: GCF_011762595.2. Lineage (NCBI taxonomy): Eukaryota > Metazoa > Chordata > Mammalia > Artiodactyla > Delphinidae > Tursiops > Tursiops truncatus. The sequence goes on along the minus strand of NC_047053.1, from coordinate 28,186,321 downwards.
TGGCTGGAGATGAAGATGACTCCTCTTGCCTGGGCCTCAGGACCCCCTTGCTTGGCTCACGAGCCCTTGCACCTGGAGCTGACATGTGACCTATTACATAAGAGGCTCGCATGGCAGGAGGGTTCATTGCTGCTGGGAACCCTGGCCGTCACTCCCAGCCAGAGAACCAGCTCTGAGCTATAGCCAGCAAAAGCATCAGCAGGAAGCAGTTGCTCCAGGGGAGGAGGTAGCCTTGTGGTCTTCCCCAGGTTTCCTTGTCTCCAAGGTCTCCAAGGTCGGAGGCTTGGGATGGACTCCTGCGGAAGCAGCACAAGTGGCCAAGTGAGGAGCTTGCTGGATGTCCAGAGATTGAGCTGTTCTTAGGGTGTTGGTGACCAAGCTGAGGCTACTTGGATACTTCCTAATTGCGCCTCAAAGTCCTGGGCCCTGGGGTTACCTATCAACCCAGAGGCTAGCACACTGGGAAGCCACTGTGCAAGCGTGATCTGTTGCTAGAGACAAGTTCTGTTGTTTCTGCTTAGGGGCCTGAGAGGACTCAGCTGTCCTGTCCAGGGAAGGATGTGAGGGCCTGACCCAGCCCAGGGCTGTTGGAGGAGGTCCCCCTTACCTGCAGAAGCCTCATCTGCGTCTCCAAGCTGACAGATTCAGGCTGGGGATGCAGGTGCAGGGCACAAAGCCCCGGGGGTCGGTGTTGGCCCTGAAGATGTCCCTCGGAACGGTGGTGATACCAGTGTTGTCACACACAATTCGAGACAAGGAAATGTGCCTCAGGGCCCTGCGCTGTCTCTTGGTGAAAACACCCCGTTTCTGCCACCAGAACCTACCAAGACAGCGGAGAGATGTGGGTGAAGTTTGGCAGGGATGAACAGGAATGAGGACCTGCTGTGTGTGAAGTACTTTACATACATTATTTCATTCGATTCTCCAAAATCCCTGCAAAATAGGTATGATCCCCATTTTATAAAGGAAGAAACAAGTTCAGCAGTCTAGTAAATTGCCCAGTATTAATTGCACAGTAATTTAAGTAGCCAGGACTGGACTTGAACCCAGGTAAATGCCAAATCCAAATAAGAAGTCAAGTCTTAAACCACAAGCTTATTGGAGGGAAACCAGATTTAGCTTTTGTGCCCATGTTTTCTGGGATCCTTAAGCCTGGAACAGTGAGGCTGAGAAGTCTCTCTCCTGAGTTAAAGGTGCCTCCAACTCAGGCAGGTGCTCTCTCTGCCTCTTACCAAGCTCTCCAGGGAGGAGCTCCTGGTCTCAGATCCTGTGTACTTGGAAGAGATGAAGCTAAAAAGAGTACTTTGTCTCATTGCTGAGTCTTGAAATTCTAGTGCTTTTCTGCCCTGCCTCTGGGGCTGGTCCCTTTAGGGTAGGGGCACTTACCTGTCTCCACTTCGGGCTCTTCTGAACTGGTTCTCAAAAAGACAAGCCAGGAGAGGCCCCACTCGGGCCCCTGGCAAAAGAGGCTCTGCGATGGCCCCGATCCAGATGTCAATGTTGTCAGGTGTTCCATAGAGATCCAGGAACTTCCTTGCCAAACCCTGGTTTTTCAGAACCTGGCTGAGCTGTGCCAGATTCCGGGGCTGGGAGAGCCGGCAGAAGCGCCTCCAAGCATTGTACCCTGTAGGGAGAGAGGACAGGAGCAGTTCGGTCTTACCCCTGCGGATTCCCATTAGCTTCTGCTCGCCGCGATTTCTCCCGGGGGAGCTCTGTGGTCAGGCAATATTGGGCAGAAGAAAACCCCTGCTGGCAGAAGAGGCCTTGAACCTTCCAAAGACCAAACCACTGCCCTCTTAATTTGCAGTGCGAGCAGACAACCATGCTTTGCGCACACGCTGAGGAGTGTGTCCTAATGTAAGAAGCTGTCGTAACCCAACACTCACAATCACAATGATACTATCGTGGCATTAATCAGGCACAAGTAAGACATTATCTAGAACAGGAAAGACTCTCAGATTTGTAGAATGCCCGAATGAATAAATGAGTGAATGAACCAAGAAATGAAGAACATGGATAAAATTTATCTACTCAGAAGAGGACCACATGCTATATGATTCCATTTATATGAAAGGTCTAGAATAGGCAAATATGTAGAGATAGAAGATTGGTAATGGTCAGGGGCTGGAGTGGGGGTGGGGAGTGACTATTATTACTAGGTTTCTTTTGTGAGTAATGAAAATGTTCTGATATTAGATATGATGCACAACTCTAAATATACTAAAATCATTGAATTATATGCTTTACATTGGTAAATTTTGTGATATGTTAATTATATCTCAATATAATTTAAAATTAAAAATTTTAACTAAAATTAAAATTTTTTTTTCACCTACTCAGAAACTAACAAAGACCATACTGATTTCTCAGCCATCAGGATCCCACACCATGACAAGTCACATGATATGATGGGGACCATTAAGATAGGAGGAAGATAGCTTTGCCGTGACTCAAAGAAACACCAGCCCAACGTTGTCCATTGAACTACAACTCCCAAACCCCAGCCCCCAAGCTGAACAAAGGAAAACCACGTAAGGTTTCACCATTACCGAGCACTGCTGTGCGGCGATCTCTCAGGATCCTCACATTTTTGTGAGGTACTTTGTAATCCCAGTGTTATCAATGGATATTCGCTGAGCTTGAGCAACTGTGACTTTTCCAAGGTCACCCCACCATTAAGTGGAGTTCAGACCAGGCCTTCCAATTCCAAATTTGGGAAGGGATTGGAGGAGACTGCAAGAGCTGCGATCAGTACACTATTTGTGGGACAGTTTAGAGGGTACAGAAACCGTGTGGCAGCTTGGGCAGCTAGCAATATCAGACCTCCAGCAGGGGGCGCCCACAACACTAGCTGTCAGGAGCACCCAAGCGTAGGGAAGGAAAGAAACTCAGGTTCTTGAGCGCCTGCTGTGTGCTAGCCAGGGGCTGTGTTAGGTGCAGTAGAAACTGCCCACCCTTTATTATTCACGGCCAAAAATTAGCAGAGGCAGATGGGGCTTCGGGTTGTGTTTAGACAGGGAAGTAGGAGATGGGGAGAGGGAGAGATGAGTGAGGCTGTGGCCAAAGCCTTCCCCTAACATCGTGGATTGAACAGGGGGATGGAAGGAGAAATTTTGAAACTGATTCGAATTTTACTACTTCCTAGTTATGTGGGCTTGGGCCAATTACTAGATGTCTCTGAGTTTATTTTCTCATTTATAAAAATGTCTGTCACAGCTGCTTTTCAAGGTCATTGGGAGGACTAAAAGAGTTAATATCCATTAAAGATCCTAGCAAAGTGCCTAATTTTTCTTATTTCCTGAGATGAAGTCTTTCTGTGGCCTCACCAAACAACCAAGGCCGTTACTTTTACTCCACCTGTTCCCTGCCTCTCAGGCTCTTTGCCCAATTAGAGCCAAGAGCCAGTTTCTATATCCCTGGAACTGCCTCCCTGGATCTTGCCAGGGTGGTGGGGCATGGAGCAGCTCTTCCCTGCCTTTTTTTTTTTTTTGCGGTGCGCGGGCCTCTCACTCCTGTGGCCTCTCCCGTTGCGGAGCACAGGCTCCGACGCACAGGCTCAGCGGCCATGGCTCACGGGCCCAGCCGCTCCGCGGCACGTGGGATCTTCCCGGACCGGGGCACGAACCCGTGTCCCCTGCATCGGCAGGCGGACTCTCAACCACTGCGCCACCAGGGAAGCCCTTCCCTGCTTTTTAAAGCCACTGTTTTTCTCTACGTGGAAAGTCCTGATCTCCTTTGTTCAGCTCCTGCGTCCAAGTCCTGGTCCTGTTGTGACCCTAAAGCTAGAGACCCTATGGAGGATGGAGAAGATGTGGCAGAACAGCAACAAGGAGGCCTCAGGGATGCTTTGTGGCATCAGCCTCAGCGCATCCTGTAGACAGTCCCAGTCAGAAAGGAGGCGCCAAGGGTCTTCTCTGAACCCTCCCCCCAACCAACCATCACCAGCAACCCTGCTCTGGGGAAGCCTGGGAAGGGGCGGGCAGCCCCCTCACCTGGGAGGCCATGGTCCCGGCTGCGTTGCATGTTGAGAGCTGCCAGGTCCAGCCCGATCCTTCTCACTTGCCGAAACAGCCGGTCTCGGAGCTCATCCACTAACATGGAATTTTGACAGTTCAGCTTGGCAGGGGTGGCCATGAGGCCTCGGAGGATGGGGTCGATGCCACCTGGTGGCGGGGAATATGAGCAACACAGATTAGACCAGCCTTTTGGAAGCCCCGAGGGTCATCACATGATGCCAAGCTAGCTCAGAGCTGGACAAGCCAGTCACTTACATTCTATAATGTTTGTATCCAGAAACGGTGGCCTGGGTGGACGTGAAGGGAGCTGGAGCCGGCAAGAAAAGCAATCACCCCCACTTCTCCGAGAAGGCAAGCTCCTTTCAGGACCACAACCACCAGTCTCCTCCCCTTTTAGAAATCCTCTAATCCCGGAGGGGACGGGAGGCCCGTGACTGAGGGTCTTGGTGGCGCCTGCCTTGTTTTCACTCACTTGGGGAGATGCTTAGCAGTAGCCTGGCCTCCGACACTAAGCTGGGCCCCACCCTGTCTGCCTCTGGAAAACCTGGTCACCTTCATGCACGATTCGCCAGCTGGCGAAGAAGGTGGAGCTGAGTGGGACCCGCGAGTTGGGTGCTGAGGCCTGGTACTGGCTGTCCAGGCGGAACATGAAGGGCTGGATCATGGTGTGGCCGAAGCGGAAGGCCAGCGTGAAGACGTTGGCCACGCGGGGGTCTACCTTGCGGTAGTACCCCCGGTAGGACCCCAGGGTTTTCCTGGCCCTGGCCTTGCCCAGAACCAAGGGCAGAAAGTCCCGGTAGGTGATGATCTGGAAGAAAAGATGGAGGAGGAACGTTACCTCAGTGGCCACCCACCCCACTCCCCTGCCTTTGGACAGACCTTTTGCTTTTCGAAGCGCTGCTCAGACATATTGATTCTTTATTGGCAGTATGTCAAATGTGGCGATGTTAATCTCCCATTGTCTGATGGAGATACTGAGGCCCAGAGAGGCTGGGTGACATGAACGGGGCCACAGAGAGAGCTAGCGGCAGTATTGGGGATACAGGTCAGATCTCAGGAACACTCTCAATCACCCAGACCTAGCTGACTTGAGGCACATCCCCCAGGATGGCTTCTCACGCCAGATTGCCTTCTAAGGGATGCTGAGACCCAGGGCCCCCTACCTGGACCATGGCCCCCACGATCTTCCGAGCCTCCTGGTACAGCTTGTCACTGGTCCACCGAGGATTCAGTTTTCTCAGCTCAGTTGCCAGCCGGTTGTGCTCTCGCATAAAGAGGGTGTGCATGGCTGCCAGTTTCGGGGTTTCAGTTGACCGGCTGTCACCTTGAAAACCCCAAGTTCAGAGTCACCATAGTCCTTCCCAGAGCAATGTCTTTCTGCTAAGGCAGACAGAGCTCTGGGGATTAGAAAGAGGTGGTGGGATTTTGTGACCTGGGCCAAATTCCTGGCCCTCACTGGACCTCCATCTCCTCAGCTGTGCTGTGAGGCTCCACTGACAAACACAATGGGCCACGAGTGGGAGGACAGTGGAGTCTCGGGTCCCTAAGTTACGGGAATGAGTTTGCGCGAGGTGGCACAGGGCAGCTGCTGGTCTTGGGCAGGAACCCTTTTGCCTAATGATTCTGCTCTGCAGGATTACCAGATCCACAGCTGGTGGAGGGTCCTGGGCGACTCTAGGAACCTGTCCTGTGGGTTGTATCCTTCTGCACGTTCTCTCCCGGGGGCTGGACCTCTCCCCAGCTTGGGCTTGGTGTCATGCTGCTCTCCCCAGGGAGCCCCATGGAAGGAGGAAGAAGGAAGGTTGGGCAGAGCCTGTTCCCGTAGCCAGACCTTCTCCTAGAGGCCGGGAAGGAAAGTACGTTCCTAAAGGTTGGCCTTACACACAGTCATTTGCTGGCTTTGAACTAAGCCCTTGTAATGTGGTCTTATTCAATCTACTCTTAAGTAAACCTCTGGTGAAGGCGCATGCCGCTCTTGCCAGGAGCAAAGAAACATACAGTCCTTAGAAAAGGGGCTGGAGCTGACTCCCTGCAAAGGAGGTGGTGGAGCAGAGTGGAAAGAGCCCAGACCTGGCCACTACACTGACTTGAGTCCTCACTGTGGACTCTGCCATCTGACACTCTGCTCTGGAGCACGTTAGTTATCTTCCCTGATGAGTGTCTCATCTGCAAAACGAGGGTGCTCATAGTGCTCTCCTTTCAGGGCTGCTGTAAGGATTAGAGACGGCACATTTAAATATAGTAAGTAACCAGAAGCGATGACCATCATTATGATAACCAGCAAGGGGGGCAGGGGCAAAGACCCCCAGGAGAGTTCAGATTATGCCTCCAGAAGAAGGGACCAGGTGACAGTGTCTAGCAAGAGCAGGGGGGAAACTGAAGATTCTAAGGGAATTTAGCCCAGAGGAGAAAAAAAAGGTAGGCGAAAGTGAAAGCTACTTTCAGGTTATTAAAGAGGCTATTACTGTGTGAAAGATAGAGCTTTTTCTCCGAGGTTCTAAAAGCATGATGAAGAGCAACAGATGGGCATTGGATCAAAATGGGGGGGGGGGGGAGGGGCTGTCTGCAGTCAGCACCGCACCAGATGAACAGCAGAGGGGGTGAGCCCCTTATCACCGAAGAGAGTCAAGTGGCGATCTCCGACCACACACCGGGTTCACAAAGGGACTCCTTCCAACTTACTGATTCTGGGATGACTATGCACAGATCTGTGTGCCTAATATTGAGGTCTGAAGCCATGCGCCCCCATCGAGTCCCACGAGGCTTTCCCAACCCGGAGCCCAGGGACTGGCTGTTTCGTCCTTCCGTCCCCCCAGTCTGACCTGCCAGGAAGCAGGGGATGTTCGCGGTGCGGTTGGTGAGCAGGCACGGGTCTTCGTGCAGGTTGTCAAAGGGCAGCAGGGCCCGGCCGTTGTCATGGAAGCGGGTGTTGACAGCCAGCAGCCCCAGCTGGTTGGTCAGGTTGCGCAGCCTCATGGCCAAGGGGTCCTCGCTGCCGTACACCATGCTGGCGTCCAGGAAGGAGGTGAGCGCGTTGATCTGGTTGCGGACTTCGTTCTTGTTTTGGGGGCACGAGGGTGCCGAGCGGAAGAAGGGGATGCAGTCACGCTGGTTCATGATGCGGGGGTCATTGGGCGGGATCTGAGGTGGAAGAGGAGCCAGTGACACTGGGGCCCCTCCTGAGCAAGCTCACTCCTCCTGGTCATCCCCCACCTGCTTCAAAACCTTGCTCAAAACTCCCTTTTTCCAGGAAGCCCTCCTTGACTCATCCAGACTCACGCTGCTCACCAGGTCATCCGAGCACCCTTAGCACGTTGTGTCATAGAGGCATGAAAGGTTAGAAATGGACGAGGCCTGGGGCTTCCCTGGTGGCGCAGTGGTTGAGAGTCTGCCTGCCGATGCAGGGGACACGGGTTCGTGCCCCGGTCCGGGAGGATCCCACATGCCGCGGAGCGGCTGGGCCCGTGAGCCATGGCCGCTAAGCCTGCGCGTCCGGAGCCTGTTCTCCACAACGGGAGAGGCCACAGCAGTGAGAGGCCCGGGTACCGCAAAAAAAAAAAAAAAAAAAAAAAAATGGACGAGGCCTTAGATCCTCATTTTATAGGTGGGGAAACTGAGGCTCAGAGAGGGGAAGTGACAACTCGTTAGCGGGAGAGGAGGGATTAGAACCTAGTTCTCCTGACATGAGGCTTGTGCTCCTTTCATTCCATTCAATTCAACAGACATTTCCTAAGCCCCTTTCTGTGCCGGGTGCCTCGGAGACGGTGAAGGTCGAGGAAACCCAGGACAGGTTGCAGGAAGCTGGCAATTCCGTGAAAACAGACCTGCACATCGAGTAATGTAACTCTAAATTGAGGTGGCATTTGCTATGCTTGGCTTAAAAGTCAAGAGCTAGGGAGACCTTCAAGATGGTGGAGGAGTAAGACATGGAGATCACCTTCCCACAAATACATCAGAAATACATCTATGCGTGGAACAACTCCTATAGAACACCTACTGAACGCTAGCAGAAGACCTCAGACCTCCCAAAAGGCAAGAAACTCCCCACGTACCTGGGTAGGGCAAAAAAAAAAAAGAAAAAACAGACAAAAGAATAGGGATGGGGCCCGCACCAGTGGGAGGGAGCCGTGAAGGAGGAAAGGTTTCCACACACTAGGAAGCCCCTTTGAGGGCGGAGACTGCGGGTGGCGGAGGGGGGAAGCTTCGGAGCCACGGAGGAGAGCACAGCAACAGGGGTGCGGGGGGCAAAGCGGAGAGATTCCCGCACAGAGGATCAGTGCCGACCAGCACTCACCAGCCCGAGAGACTTGTCGGCTCACCCGCCGGGGCGGGCGGGGCTGGGAGCTGAGGCTCGGGCTTCGGTCGGAGCGCCGGGAGAGGACTGGGGTTGGCGGCGAGAACACAGCCTGCAGGGGGCTAGTGCACCACGGCTAGCCGGGAGGGAGTCCAGGAAAAAGTCTGGACCTGCCGAAGAGGCAAGAGACTTTTTCTTGCCTCGGTTTCCTGGTGCGCGAGGAGAGGGGATTAAGAGCGCTGCTTAAAGGAGCTCCAGAGACGGGCGCGAGCCGTGGCTATTGGCGAGGACCTCAGAAACGGGCATGAGACGCTAAGGCTGCTGCTGCCGCCACCAAGCAGCCTGTGTGCAGCACAGGTCACTATCCACACCTACTCTCCTGGGAGCCTGTGCAGCCCGCCACTGCCAGGGTCCCGGGATCCAGGGACAACTTCCCCAGGAGAACGGGCAGCGCGCCTCAGGCTGGTGCAACGTCACACTGGCCTCTGCCGCTGCAGGCTCGCCCCGCACTTCGTGCCCCTCCCTCCCCCTGTCCTGAGTGAGCCAGAGCCCCCGAATCAGCGGCTCCTTTAACCCCGTCCTGTCTGAGCGGGAACAGATGCCCTCAGGAGACGTACACGCAGAGGTGGGGCCAAATCCAAACCTGAACCTCGGGAGCTGTTCGACCAAAGAAGAGAAAGGGAAACCTCTCCCAGCAGCCTCGGGAGCAGCGGATTAAATCTCCACAATCAACTTGATGTACCTGCATCTGTGGAACACCTGAATAGACAACGAATCATCCCAAATTGAGGAGGTGGGCTTTGGGAGCAACTGTAGACTTGGGGTTTGCTATTTGCATCTAATTTATTTCTGGTTTTATGTTTATCTTACTTTAGTATTTAGAGTTTATTATCATTGGTAGATTTGTTTATTGATTTAGTTGCTCTCTTCCATTTTTTTATATATATTTTTTTCCTTTTTCTCTATTTGTGAGTGTGTATGTGCATGCTTCTTTGTGTGAGTTTGTCTGTATAGCTTTGCTTTTACCATTTGTCCTAGGGTTCTGTTTTTGTTGTTGCTGTTGTTGTTTTGTGGTACGCGGGCCTCTCACTGCTGTGGCCTCTCCCATTGCGGAGCACAGGCTCCGGATGCGCAGGCTCAGTGGCCATGGCTCACGGGCCCAGCCGCTCCACGGCATGTGGGATCTTCGCGGACCGGGGCATGAACCCACGTCCCCTGCATCGGCAGGCGGACTCTCAACCACTGCAGCACCAGGGAAGCCCTGTTGTTGTTTTTACTATAGTTTTAAGTGCTTGTTATCATTGGTGGATTTGTTTTTTTGGTTTGTTGTTCTCTTATTTCTTTCTTTTTTTCTATTGCTTAAGAATCTTTTTAATTTTTAATAAATTTTTTATTTTAATAACTTTATTTTCTTTCTCTTTCTTTCTTTCTTTTTCTTTCTTTCTTTTTTTCTCCCTTTAGCTCTGAGCCGTGTGGCTGACAGGGTCTTGGTGCTCTGGCCGGGTGTCAGGCCTGTGTCTCTGAGCTGGGAGAGCCGAGTTCAGGACACTGGTCCACCAGAGACCTCCCAGCTCCATGTAATATCAAACGGCGAAACCTCTCCCAGAGATCTCATCTCAACGCTAAGACCCAGCTCCACTCAACGACAGGCAAGCTACAGTGCTGGACACCCTATGCCAAACAACTAGCAAGACAGGAACACAACCCCACCCATTAGCAGAGAGGCTGCCTAAAATCTTAATAAGGTCACAGACACTCCAAAACACACCACTGGATGTGGTCCTGCCCACCAGAAAGACAAGATCCAGCCTCATCTACCAGAACACAGGCACTAGTCCCCTCCACCAGGAAGCCTACACAACCCACTGAACCGACCTTAGCCACTGGGGACAGACACCATAAACAACGGGAACTACGGACCCACAGCCTGAAAAAAGAAGGCCCCAAACACTGTAAGTTAAGCAAAATGAGAAGACAGAAAAACACACAGCACATGAAGGAGCAAGGTAAAACCCACCAGACCTAACAAATGAAGAGGAAATAGGCAGTCTACCTGAAAAAGAATTCAGAGTAATGATAGTAAAGATGATGCAAAATCTTGGAAATAGAATGGAGAAAATACAAGAAACGTTTAACAAGGACCTAGAAGAACTAAAGCGCAACCAAACAATGATGAACAACACGATAAATGAAATTAAAAATTCTCTAGAAGGGATCAATAGCAGAATAACTGAGGGAGAAGAACGGATAAGTGACCTGGAAGATAAGATAGTGGAAATAACTACCACAGAGCAGAATAAAGAAAAAAGAATGAAAAGAACTGAGGATAATCTCAGAGACCTCTGGGACAACATTAAACACGCCAACATTCGAATTATGGGGGTCCCAGAAGAAGAAGAGGAAAAAAAAGGGACTGAGAAAGTATTTGAAGAGATTATAGTTGAAAACTTCCCTAATATGGGTAAGGAAATAGTAAAAATGGCCATCATCAAAAAAAATATACAAACAATAAATGCTGGAGAGGGTGTGGAGAAAAGGGAGCCCTCTTGCACTGTTGGTGGGAATGTAAATTGATACAGCCACTATGCAGAACGGTATGGAGGTTCCTTAAAAACTAAAAACAGTACTACCATATAACCCAGCAATCCCACTACGGGGCATATACCCTGAGAAAACCATAATTCAAAAGGAGTCATGTACCACAATGTTCGTTGCAGCTCTATTTACAATAGCCTGGACATGGAAGCAACCTAAGTGTCCATCAACAGATGAATGGATAAAGAAGATGTGACACATATATACAATGGAATATTACTCAGCCATAAAAAGAAACGAAATTGAGTTATTTGTAGTGAGGTGGATGGACCTAGAGTCTGTCATACAGAGTGAAGTAAGTCAGAAAGAGAAAAACAAATACCGTATGCTAACACATATATATGGAATGTAAAAAAAAAAAAAAAAAAAAAAAGGCTCTGAGGAACCTAACAGCAGGGCAGGAATAAAGAAGCAGATGTAGAGAATGAACTTGAGGACACAGGGAGGGGGAAGGATAAGCTGGGATGAAGTGACAGAGTGGCATGGATATATATACACTACCAAATGTCAAATAGATAGCTAGTGGGAAGCAGCCACATAGCACAGGGAGATCAGCTCGGTGCTTTGTGACCACGTAGAGGAGTGGGATAGGGAGGGTGGGAAGGAGAGCCAAGAGGGAGGAGATATGGGGATATATGTATACGTATAGCTGATTCACTTTGTTATACAGCAGAAGCTAACACACCATTGTAAAGCAATTATACTCCAATAAAGATGTAAAAAAAAAAAAAAAAAACCTATTGCCCAAAGAGGGAGGAGATATGGGGATATATGTATACGTATAGCTGATTCACTTTGTTATACAGCAGAAGCTAACACACCATTGTAAAGCAATTATACACCAATAAAGATGTTAAAAATTAAATAAATAAAAAAAAGTCAAGAGCTAAAGGTATAATAGGAAGATGAGGGACAGTTCCCCAGAGGAGCTTGAGGAAGGAGCCAGCCAGGGGCCCTCACATGTCATGTCGCGAGAACACTGCCCTACCCAGTAGGGGCGAGTGAGTGTGTGTGTGTGTGTGTGTGTGTGTGTGTGTGTGCGCGCACAGAGGGTCCCCTCTGTCCCCAGAAGAGGCTGTGCTCCCTGGAGCCCGTCTTTTCTTCCCTAGTGTCCCTCACCATCCTTGCCTCTCAGCTGAAGGATAGCACCGTGCTCACAGCCCGATCCCAGGAAATGGTGAGAACTGCAGGGCCCTCAGACCACCCCAGGAGGGAGAGAAGGGCAAGAGCTAAGAGACCCTAAAGGCTTCCCCTGTTGGAAAGGGACCCAGGGGTCAAGGCTAGTCTCAACTTCTTCCCCTTCTGTGAGGCCAGCACCGGGACTTCCTGGCAGGTTGCCCCCCGCCCCCGCCCCAAACACACACAGAACCAGGTGTCTGTGCCAGACTGTGCATCTCTGTCTGATACTCCAGAGTCACAGGCAGCTCCTTAAGGCAGGTGCACTAGGTACCAGATGCCCAGCCCCAGCTCTCTGCCAGAGGTGGAGGCCACATCAGGAGCCTGGGAGTCAGGGTTAAGTACCTTGATGGGGAAGCAGGGGGGCAGCTGGTCACAGGTCCTCTCACAGTCGACGCCCACAGTGAAGGCCACTCTGGCTGGGGACTCAGGGACGAAGTCCAAGTCGTGGTCAATGAACTGGCCCCACTGCATGAACATGAGGGACCGGCCCCGGTCGGTGGTTAGCCTCTCACTGGGGAAGCGCACGATCTGGTTGGAGACGGCTCGGACCTGGTGGGGAGATAGATCAGCGTGGGGCGCTGACTCTGCAAGGTGTCAGAGCCAACCCAGGACTCAGGGGGTGGCAGGTTGCCCCTGCTGGAGTTAACACAGTCCCTCCTCCTCCCCTGCCCTCCCCTCCCCTCTCCTGCTTTGTCCCACTTCCTATGTGGCTGTCATTCCTACAAGGATGCTCTCCAGCCCAGCTCCTGAGGACTCCAGGAGTAATTCCAGGAAGGGGACGGGCCAGGTTGGCTGGCTCAGACCCCACCAGCTTCTCCAGAGAGATAAATAGATGAAACTGATAGATCAATTTATAGACTAATGGATAATTAGATGGTAGAACTGATTGACAGATGCAAGGATTGGTTGCTAGGCGATGGATAATAAACAGAGAATTGGATAGATGGAAAGATCAACGGAAGAAAAATTGATAAATAGATGTTGATAGATGGGTAGATGACAGATTGTTATTTTGGCATATGAATAGAAGATTGATAAATTGTTAAATGTGAAATAGTTTAGGTCAATAGATAGAACTACATTAAGATGTATTGCTTCTTATATTTAGCAAGGTACTTTGACATGAATTCTTTCAGAAAAAAACAATATTGTAATGGCTAGCATTAATATATCACATCCTACATGGGTGTTTATATCAAGGACTTTATTTAATAGTCACAACAGCAATATTAAGTGGGTTTTACGGCCGTTTTACAGCTGAGGAAACTGATTCAGCTGGAGTCCTTGCCCAGAGTCATCAGCCAGCCTGTGGGACAGCCTGGTTCGAGCCCTGTCCGACTCCGGGCTGTGCTTTTACTCCCCACGTTTAGAAGAGATGGAACATCCTCCAGCCCCTCAGCCCTGACTCACAAGGGGGAGGAGGAAGCCATTGCGCTTCTTGTCGGGGGTCCAGCCGAAGGGGAGCGACAGCCTGTCCTCATACTCGGCTGGCAGCCAGCGCGCCAGGGGCTGGTTGGAGGCCCCCAGCTGTGGTCTCCTCCTGCAGTGGTGGGTGGGCTGGGGTTAGCAGGGTTGGGGAGGAGAGGAGGGAACTGGGCCCCACCAGGTGAGGTGCTGCCCCAGCACCCACTTGTTGTTGCATCTCCCAGTGATGGTTCGGTACTTGTTACTGCACTTCTCGGCTTCATCCCGGGGTGCACAGCCACTGGCCTGGGACAGCAGCCGCATTTGGGATTTCGTTAGCACATCTGCGGGTGGGACAGTGGGCAGGGTTCTAGCTTCTTCTAGAGCTGGTCTGTTCTGTACCTCCCATCCCCTTCCCCTCTCCCCTCCCAACACCCCGAGGCGTGCACCCTGCAACCCCCTCCTGGCTTCCTTCCACTCCGCAGTACCAGTGACATTGAAGGATCCGGGCCCCTGGAGTTGTAACTTCTCTTCCAGCAGTCCCAAGGCCACATGCATATAATCGGCAGCCTGAACGACTCTCCTGGTGGCCGCTGCTTGTTGTTTGAAGTAGGACAGGAGGTCCATGGGGCTGGCCAAGCCACTGTGAAGCCGCTGCTTGATGCTGCCCAGAAGAGGAGAAGGGAGGGCTGGAGAGAGGAAGCAGACACACCCAGCAGAGCCCTAGCCTGGGCAGTGGACAGTCAGCACGGTGTAAACAGACAGAAGGATGGATAGAAGGGAGACTCTCTACCGACATGGCACTGTCCCAAGGTGCCCAGGGGCAGGTGATGGGTGAGATGACCTTGGCTAGAGTCCATCCATCCCCCATCATCAACCCTTCCAGGCCCATGCAGTCCCCAGACCCAGGCCCGGGCCCACCTCCTCTCAGTCTGATTGTAGGCGGCATCCACTAGCAACTTGGCCTCTGTTATGCAGCTCTGGAGGACTGAGGTCTCCACTACCCTAGGGGAGGCTGTTCAGAGGGAAGGAGGCTTAGGGTCCAGGGCAGCCACAGGTCCCTCAGACCCAAGTGCTTCCCCCTCCATTGCCCTCCTCCCTGGCTGTCCAAGGGGCTATTACCTGGGGTGGTGCCCTCAGAGAGCCGGGCCAGGGTGAGGGTGTCTAGGAGCCCAACCAGGGCCAGGAGCAACTTCATCTCTGCAGCGAGACCCCAGCCACAGGGTGGTAAGCGAGCACACCTCTCACCTCCTCCTGCTCTTCTGTGGAAGTAGCTGGGAAGGGACTTTTATAGCCTGTCCTGGGGGAGGGAGGGGAGCTCTGGGCCTCAGAAGCCCAGCCTCTTGAGGTGGAGCTCTGGGACTTCCCTCTCATTTGGGGGCAGTTGTGACACTGAAACACCCCACTTTACCCCTCACCAACATGGAGATGTTCTTTCATCTGCTCACTCCATCCCCCGCCTCTTTGTTATCGAGTTCACTGACAGATTTCTCCCAGGGCCCAGAGCAGTGCCTAGAACACAGGTGTCGCTCAGTGAATATTTGCTGGGTGTGCCTCAGAAGAGCGCTGTGCCTGGTCCTGCCCCTAACTATGTGTATGGTCTTGGGCAAGTCACTTGCCCTCTCTGAGCCTCAGTCTCCACATTCCTAAAATGGGACTTGGGCTGAATAATAGGAAAGGCCCCTCTCCTCCTCCAGCAGGGCAGAAGCCGGGTCTGTCTTACTGCCCTATCTCCCCAGCCCCCAGCACAAGGCCTAGTATTCAGTAGGTGCTCAGTAAGTTGATTGAGGGGATGAATGATGTGGGGTCAATGATTCGGTCCCTCCCCCTTGCTCCAGCTCTCCCCAAGATGCAGGGGAAGGTGAGGTGATGGCGGAAGCAGGGCCTAGCAGTGAAAATCAAGGTGCTGCCTCATGCGCCATCTGGGGGCCACAGTGCGAAGTCACCGGGAAGCACCCCGCGGAGTGATGGCAGCAGGCTTCCGTGCAAGCTGAGGACCTGCCTGGGGCTTAGCGCTTCTCTGCGCGCTTCTTCAGTGCACGTCAGTAGCAGGTTTGCACCACACGCTCGGTGTAAATTCTGACTTTCTATGGGCTTGGTCAGCAGTGGCTTCCTTAGGGGAGGCGGTGGGCTCCGACCCACCTGGGTTTGGACCCCGCTCGGCCTGCACCACCTTGGCTGGGCCTCCATTTCTGCATCTGAAGGGTAGAACGCCCCCAGTCGGCGCTCCCTCCAGGGCCCAGGACTCACACCCCTTGGCCTTTCCTCCTGGTTTATGCCACTGGATGAGCCAAGCTCATCCTTTGCTCCGACCCCATCCTGGTCTGCCTGGACAGCGCTCAGCCCCAGAGTCACCCTCGCTGCACCCTGCAGCCTGCCTGCGCTCGCCCCTTCTTCGGGTGGACGTGTCCATCCCTTCCTCGGAGCAGTCGCTGTGCCTGCTGGGTGTCCCCCCCTCCTGCCCTCCGAGCCCCGCCCCGCCTAACGCAGCCGCCGGGCCCTCCGCAGCCTCTTCCCACGGCAACAGCACCGGCCCGCCGGTTGCTCTCGAAACAGCCCCTTCAGCAACCCCTTTCACAAGCCCCAGCTCAGGGCCTGGGCCAGCTGATCTTATCTGCTTGTCTTCAGCGGGGGCCCCTCTCCTGCACAGGGTCAGGACGGACCGTCACCGTGCAGTTGCAGCACGCCCGCCGAGTTCCTTGCTGCTGACCCGCCATGTGACCGGGGTAGACCGCACCGCTCCCCGGACCTCAGCTTCCAGGCCTGTGAGAGTGGGACAGTGACCCTCAAGAAGGAGAGAGATTGCAAAAGACGTGGAGTGCTCCCCAAATGTGCTCGCCTCCCCTGCCCTCAGGATCCCAGATGCGCCCAGGAGATTGGAAGCTGGGGCAGGGCGTATGGAACCGAGGTCGCTCTCCTTCCAGGGTCCCCCCCGGAGAGGACTCAGACTGAGCTCTGCTCTCCCCCCGAGAGGACTCTCATTCTTCAGCAGTAGCGAGGTGTGCACGGGTTTTGCCGCAGCTGCGGGCTGCCATGGTCCCTGAGACGAGCTTGAGATAGAAGCCGGGCTCTAGGCCCATCCCCGCCATGTTGGCCCATCTCTGGGGGATTTTGGCGTGCTGACCGCTCCAGGTGGTGATGGAGGAAAGCAGAAAGGAAGGAGCCGCCAAGAAACCCTGCACAACCAGTCTATGGAAGGCGGGTTCCCGGGGCTGCAGGGCTGGACAGGCAGGCAGTGTCCAGGCAAGGGACCCTGCCCCTCTTCTGCAACCACCTTGACCCTCTTGTCTGCTCCCAGGCTTCTGCTGATGCTGCAGGAAGGCTCCCTCTGGGAGCCACAGCACTTAGCACCCAGGAGCTTGTTGAGAGCAGTACAGAGAGGTGAGAGAGACCTGGCCTGGGTCCAGATCCCAGCACCGTCATTCACCTGGCTCAGCTGCTCAGCTTCAGAGCCTGCCTCCTCACTGTCTAACAGAAGGCCTTTCTCTGTTTACCTTGCAGAGCTGTTATGGAATAAAGGTGAAACGCCACCAGGGCCAGGCATGCAGCAGGTGCTGGACGGTGTTTGTCTGACAAGCCTTGTCGTTCTGCCCTATTGCTGCTTCCTTTGCTGAGCCTACTCCAGCAGTTACCATGAGGTGGAAGGGTGGGGGGCAGTGAGTGCAAGAGCTTTGCAGAGCATCCAGGCCCCGGTGCCTGGGAAGAAGGAGGGCAGGAAGAAAGGAAGGGAGACCTCCAAAGTCAGGGTTGTTCAGATCCTGGTCTCCGAGCACCCTCCCGTCAGAGTGGGCGTGCCGGCTGCCCAAGCCAGGCCACTGGAAACTGAGTGGAGTGACAGCGATGGAGGGAGGAGCCCTCCTGGGGGGGTCCGCCCCCTCTCCCGCTGTGACCTTCCCTGGGGGGCAGGCCTGGACATGCGTGGCCCTCGCCAGGTCTCACAGTGGTCAGCTGTGTCATCCGCTTTTTTTCTGGGGTCAGGGTCAACCACACAGAGACAACAGGAGAGGAGTGTGGGCAAGGGCCACAGGTCCCTCAGAAGCCCCCATGGGCTTTTCATAATGCCCACTGGGACCTCACTGGAGAGATTTTCCTCGGGGCTAAGTGTTGCCCAGTGGCGACCTGGAGTATCTGATATGGGAGCAGATTCGTTTTTGATACCTCCTCCTCTCCACCACAAAATTATTTTCAGTAACACTCATTAAATGAAAAAAAGCAATAATAATGGCTAGAAAGGAAATGTGTGGAAATTCTCACTTATTAAATTTGGACATAATCATCCCAGTAATGAAATAAAAATAAAATACTACAATATAAAAAGGAAAAGAGTAGTGGATTAATACTTTTTAATGACATGAATGTGTTTAAATAAAGGGAAAAAACTACCTACATATTGGTAGTTTTAATACTTAATGTATCATTACAGTTTCTGTTTTCTTGATGCGTTTTTTTAGTTTTAAAATAAAAAAATTTTAAAGAACAAATCGCAACGTTAACGATATTCAAATTCAGTAAAATAGTCACATAATAATTTAAATTTTCACTTTAAAAATATTATACTTCACAATTTGCACTCTGTTTCACTGTTTTAAATCTTAAACACAAATTCTCATTCCAAATGGTCACAAAGAGTGACAGAATGGAAGAAAGTCAAGTTCTGTCTCATCATTCTTTGCAATCACAGTAGTTAACACTGCTTATGTTAAGCCAACCGTTTAAAAGCAAGAATATGTGATGCTACAGGGGATGAGGGGCACCAAGCACAGCGAGAGCCAGCTCGGATGATTCTGAACCCTTAGAACTTACCCTCGAAGCCAATGCAGGTAACTGAGGGAGCCACCGTATAACTGGGAATTCTGCAAATTGACTTCCACGTGGAACACAGTACATATTAAAGGATAAGCAATAGGGCTTCCCTGGTGGCGCAGTGGTTGGGAGTCCGCCTGCCGATGCAGAGGACGCAGGTTCGTGCCCCGGTCTGGGAAGATCCCACATGCCGTGGAACGGCTGGGCCCGTGAGCCATGGCTGCTCCGCAACGGGAGAGGCCACAACAGTGAGAGGCCCACGTACAGCAGAAAAGAAAAAAAAAAAGGATAAGCAATAAAAATGCATTCATTTGAAGCTTACACATAGAATTGTTAAAGCAACGGTAATTGCAGCAATTGTTTAGAATCTAGACCAACGAAAGATGTCTTTGGGGAGAAGCGTTTCGTCACTGACATTGTTCAGAATTGCTGACACGTGACGAGCACAGGAAGCAGTCCAACACTTCATCCGTGCTCTTGGTACTTTTAAATTCCCTACACAATGCCCGCCATCTCCTGCTCGTCCTCTGCCCTGGCCTTGGTACTGGCATTTTGCCCCTTCCTCTTGCCCTCACTAAATGACAAGTCAGGAAGCTTTCAAATCCTTCCACACACATCCCAAGTTTGCGTCCCTGGGGAGGGGGTCGAGGGGGAAGCACCGGGCTCTGAGTGCCTGGGGGTGGGTGAGGGGCTGCTCATGTGCTGAACCGGGGATGAGCCCGGGCCCTTCCAGGATCCTAGTGTGCACAGCCATGGTCCGCAGGGCCTATGCACAATGTCCCTTCAGCAGGAGCCCAGGGACCCCCCAATCCTTCCACTCTCCCAGGCCCCATAGGACCTCTCCAGCCTCCACTCACCCCTCCCCACTGCCCACCACACTCCAGCCTTGACTTCCCAGAAGCTTTCTGAATGCACCATGTTCTCCCTCGCCTCTGGGTCCTCCTACACTTTCCCTTTGCCTGACTCACCTCTACTCATCTTCACAGCCCAGCTGAGACACCACTTCGTCCAGGAAGCCTTCCCTCATCCCTTTCCCGTTCACCCCTCAACATGGTCTGTGTTCTGTTTGCAGAGCAACCTATGCTGATGCTCTGTCAGCACAAAATGGGCTGTACTGAAGGCATGCTGTCACCATGTCCCCCTCCCGGACTGACCACGGGGACCCCAGACCCGATCTTGTTTGCACCTGTGGACCCAACACACGGGGCCTGGCCAGTGCTCAGAAATGTTTGTGGAGCATGAGTGAACCGTGTCATGTCCTGATTTAGCTCCATGAGTCCACGCGCCCTCTTTCACCCCGCAAAGGAGGACATGTCCCTTCCCCCATCAGATGCGATTTCCTCTTCCTTTCCCAGATGAGAGTTTGGAGCTCCCAGGGTCCTGACCCCAATAGGCCAGGTAGGTGGAGTGGGGCAGGGGGTTGAGCGCCACCATGGTGGAGACCTGGAGCCTTCGGGTGGGCACTAGGTGGGCCCCATGACTATTCCCGGTGCAAGGCCAAGAGGCCAGGAGCTGGAGCTGCAGGCGGTTGAAGTGGGAGCTGCAGGAAGGGTGTGAGAACGGGCAGCCCACTGAGCATGGAGGCCAGGGTGGGATGCCCCCCTGGGTTGGGTGTCTGAGAAGCTCAGCTCCCTGCAAGGCCTGCGTGAGCTCCTGCCCCTATAGGCGGAGTCAAGAACCCGCTGCTGGGGATGAACCAGGCTCCTTACAGGCCGGGGGCCTGGCTGGACCTCAGCGGCTGGGGAGCTGTGGGAGAGCTCTTCCTCTGAAAGAGAAATGGGCAAAATAAGAGTCCAAGATGGGGCCCCACAGGAGGAAAAGCTTTGTAGTGAGACCCATGAAAAAGACAACTTGGAAAAAAAAAAAAGACCATTTGGGGTGACAGGAGATGAGGCTACTAGGAATAAGGGGGCCATAAGAAGGGTTGGGAACACCTGGGGACTGGGGCCCTGACCAGCCAGCTCCTCAACTGTGTTCCACCAGCTCCCTCTCTGGTGACCATGGGAGTATGAGGCCCTGGGGGACTTGGCACACTGGTCCCAGCATGCTGTCCCCTCTGGGACTCATCTTGGCCCTCCAAGCAGCGTCTCCTAAGGAGCCAGACTGGGTGAGCCACCCCCTTTCTCCAGAGTTCCGTCTCCTCTCTCTGTTCCTCTGCCCTCTAACCCCGCTGGCTTCGACTCCTGAGACAGGCCTCCCGCCACGTGCGATGGGTCTCAACCAAAAAGGCCCCTCTCCTTCGTGCCTGGTGACTCCTGCTGACCTCCAGGCCCCATCCACACAGAGCTGTTATTGTCCCGGTCCCATTGGCCATGACTCGGGTGGCCAGGTCTTCCTGTTCCTTACTCTTGCAGCTGCGTTCCTAGAGCTTAGCAGAGCTGTGATTATACATGTATTTCTGTGCTTGAATTTTATTAAGCCCCAGCTCCCTGCAGGTCTGTGAGAGCCACACAGAGAAGATACGTACCTGCTCTGTTGCTCACTGTAGCCTCAGCCTCTAACCCACCGCCTGGCAGGGCTTTAATACATATGTGTGGAATGGACACGTCTACGGCCTCGCCTGTCACAGCTCTCGGGTCAGGGGGTGGATTTGTGCCTGTACATCTATTAGGACCTGTGCCTCTGGTCAGGGCCAGGCAAGCCCTGGGTCAGTGGATACTGTTGCAGGCCTGGCCCTACCAGGCTGACGCCCAGACCCTGGACCACGAGGGAGCCTTCCGACCCTGGCATCTTTCGGCTGCCAATACCAAAGAAACTTCCTTCCTGCCCTCCTCTGGCCATCTTGAAACCTCAAGATTCTGCAACTGCTTTCACAAGAACCGTCTGCCAGCCACGGTGGAGCTGCTGGCCACAGGCCTGATTGGATCTCTTTATCTGCTCAGCTCCAACGGCCCCCGTGGGGACAGCTGCAGTGGAGCGGGACCCAGGGCCTGCTCCTGTTCCCGGGGGTGCCTGGGAATGGGGCGCTTGGCTCTGTTCTCATAACAAGAACACTGAGGTCTGCAGGGAGACTAAGGGGCTTGGCTCAAACGACAGCGGCTGCACCCCGGGCCAGAGGCTGGGGCAGGCCAAGGGTGTGTGAACGTGTAGTCCTGTGTGTATGAGTATGCACCGGAGCTGAGGGCTCCCAGAGGGAGGCAGCTCAGAGTGTTCTGTTTTTTGGGAAGCCAGGAAAAACACCATGGGGCTTTGGCCAGCTGGCCTGGGAGCCCAGTGCCACCCCGGCTGCTTGACCTCTCTGATCAGCTGGTAAAATCAGCGAAGGGCAGGGATGTTCAGGAGGCAGGGGTGGTCCCTGGTGAGCACTTGAGATGTGCAGGTCCAGGCTGGGGGTGGGGGCAGCTGAGGGCCATCCCTTCCCCTCCCGCCTGCCTTGGCCTTACCTGAGAGCTGTACCTCACCTCCTCCATCAGACTGGGGACTCCCAGGGGCAGGCACGGGGCGAGGGGAGGAGGACCGTGGGCTTGCACCACCGGCAGACCGTGTTTTGCCTGAGCGACGTCATGAGTGAGAGGACTCAGCGGGACATATGAGCCGCCGGGCACTGCTGCTTGTAGGGTAACAGGCCGGGAGGTGCAGGTTCCAGCAGGGGCGGGGGGCACTGCGGCTGGCTCGGGGTGGTCCATAGCCCTTGCTGCTCGCCAGCCTGTGCTCTGTGCTTTACTGCACTCATCTGAGTGCTCACAACACCCCTACGAGGCAGCTGCTACCGCCCAGGACCTCAGTTTTATTGTTGGGGTACAGAGGAAAGAAGGTGTCACCATCTTGGAGCCAGGAAGGGATCTCAGCCTGGGTCTGACTCTACAAGCTGCTTCCTTCTCCCCCAGGCTCCCAAGGGCATGGGTGTGACCTGATGAGAGAAGCCTCCACACACAGGCTGGAAGGTGCCTCAGGCCTGAGAAAGTTGTCCCACAGGTGGGACTGGAGGAGAGGCTGACAGGCCGCCCTGGCTGCTCCGATTGTCTCTCCTCAGCTCCCCACCTCTAGGGTGGCCACTGCAGCACGGGGATGGGAGCCAGTCTGGAGCAAGGGGGGTGGGCGGGGTCCCAGAGCCTGAGAGGGACTGCCGCGTAGTTTCTCCACCAGAAAGAGCCCACACGCATCCATTTTTGCCTCCTGGCATCTCAATGCATCCAGAAGGAATGAATGCCTGAAAGCGGTAGGAATTTAGACACCCTGTTGAATGCAATAGTCTCTTGCGTGGGGCGCTTACAATTTAGAAGGTTCAAAAATGCAAACAATGACTTGAACGATCGTGTGGGTTTTATCCCCGTCCCGCCAGCCACAGCCTCTTCAGCTTCTCACTGGTGAGGTGATGAGTCTGCGGGTCTGTGGTCCCAGCCCCTTGGCAGCCCTGGAGGTGGCTGTAGCCAGCGTCCAGTGTCAAGGACAGAAAGTCCACTAGCCAGAGCCCTTTGTGCTAAGCGAGGGTTCCCCTCTCTCGCCCCTCTTGCTGTCCTACGCCCCCAATACAGTCTTCTGAGATGCTCACGGGAGGGAATAAGGCTCTGCCCTGCTCCTCCCCCCTCGTCCCTGGAAGGCACGTCGTCCCATGAATGCACCACGACTGGATGCCAGAGTGGGCTGTCCTGGGTCTGCCACTTGTGCTGGGCTCCTGGCTCTCTTTGTGTCTATCTAGGCAGTGATAATGGTTCGGAATGGAATCAGGCCTCACATCCAGAATAGGTACAGGATTATCCCAGAAGAGACGGAGTCAGGTGCTCCCCCAATACTTCTCCCAGTTACTAAAGGCTTATTGGGTTGGTGGATACTGTCTTCAAGGACTAATGCGGGGTTTTACAATATTATTTGCTTGGTTATGCTTTCAACACAAGTTTATGGAGAGCCTTTACAATCCAGGGCCTGCCCTGGGTGCTAGGGCTACGGTGGTGAACAAAAACAGGCGTCTAACAGAGGCGAGGCATGAAACAAACACGCCCCCGTAGGTCTGAAGGAGGGAAAACCTCTCGTAAATCCATATAAATGTAGAAGCGTACTCCTGCCCTCCACTGTTAGGAGACTTGCCCAAGGTAACGGCTGATCAGTGCGAGAACTTGAAGTTGAATCCAAGTCGACTTCTTAACCCACTCCGCCAGGTTTGACCTCTGTAACCATTCTCTGCCTAGCAGCCAACACGACCTCTTTAAATTATAAGTTATATCATGCCACTACTCCCTTCTACACCCAAACCCTCCAAAGACTTTCATTGCAGTTAGAATAAAATTCAAATGCTTTCATGATCTGGTTCCTATCAACATCGGTGGTAATTTAAAGGTATGCCCACAAATTCTTTGAGTCTCCTCATCTAAAAGATGGAGTCTAATTCCCCTCCCTTGAATGCTCACTTCTGTCTAATAGAATGTGGTAGAAGTGATGCTATGGGACTTCTGAGGCTAGATGTAGAAAGAATTCAGCTCCCACCTCCTTCTCTCTCTTAGGACACTTGTCCTTGGAAACTACCATGTTGTGAGGAACCCCAGGCCACACGGAGAAACTAGTCAATAGCCTCACCTAGGCATCCAGTTGACACCAACATCAACAGCCAGACGTAAGTGAATGAAAGTGCAAACGATTCCATCCCTGGCCTTTGAGTTCCAGCTGAGGCTCCAGACATCTGGAAGCAGGGGTGAGCTGTCTCCCCCATGCCCTGCCGGAATTCCTGGCCCACAGAACCTGTGACAGACAATACATGATCGCTTTGTTTTAAGCTGTTAGGTTTGAGGTTGACTTGTTAGGCAGTAGTAGATAACCAACATAACACCTCAGACCTCACCTCCTACCAAGATCATTTTTGTTCATAACACTCCAGTGACACTGTCCCCTTTTCTTTTTCCTCTGGGCAAAAAGTTCATTCTAACCTCCAGGACCTCTGCACGTGCTGTTTCTTCTTTCTGGAATGCTTGCCCGTCACCTGGATCTTTGTCTGACTGTCTCCTTCTCATTGCCCAGGTCTTTGCTGAATTAGCCCCTCCTCAGAGATTGCTTCACCAGCCACATTTTACAATGCTGCCCATCCTATCAGTCACACGACCCCCTGCATTTCCTTCATAGCTTTTATTCTATGAAATTATCTTATTTATTTATTTGTCCATTTGTTACTTGTGTATCTCCTCACACTTCTTCCTTCCTCTTTCCAGCCCCTCCCGTCTGGTATTGAGGTGGGAGGATGAGAAGCGGAGACAATATGTCCTTTCCCCATGAGAGTTCCCAGTGCAAAGCAGCACGCCTCCTGGCCATCGTGGCTTCTCTGTCTGTTCGCACTGCGGGGTTAGCCCAAGGCCCATGGCCCCGTGTCCAGGTTCTTGGGAGAGCTATACAGGGACTCCTGGGGCACATTCTCTGTCATGGAAGACAGGCTGCAGCTTACCCTCCTCCCTCCCCCAAGCCTTCACCTCAGCGGCCACCCCACAGCCTTGCTGCTTTATTGACACCTGTGCAGAATCTAAGGGAGCACGTGATTCCCTCTTCCAACCGCTCACACTCCTCCCTCATAAGGCCTCTGCTCTTCCCTCTCTAATTCTAATTCTCCCACTTTCTCGGAATCCTGTCTGTCTGTCTGTCTCTGTCTCTCACATACACACACGTACCAGGTTTATGAAGAGTAGGGAGCAACCCACCTGGCAGGGAGGAGTATTTTAGCACTGACATTATTTAGTGAGCATAGCAATTATAAAAGCACCTCCTGTTTTTTTAAAACTCAACAGAGAAAAAGAAAACCCTTATGGCCTGTACAGGCACCCTCTGCCCTGTCCTTGGTATGTCCCTGTGTCAATGCAGTGTAGGAGACACGGCCATAGGTGGAGATCCAGGCAGGCATCATTGCCCTTGGGTGCCCCAGCTGCCTCTTCTCCTGCTTTTAGCTCTCCCTCTATCCCAGCTCCCTCAGAAACAGCTGATGGCTCCTCCTGGGTCAGCCACTGCCACAGCCACCTGCGTCCTCTCAGAATGCCCTGCTTCCTCAGGCTCCTGTCCTTTCTTTCTTTGGTTCAGACAAAACAAACTCAGGAACTTTTCCAAGAACCTAGGGGTAAAAAGAACAAAGTAGGACAGAAGGAGTAAATTGTAGACACAATAAATACTTAATGAATGAATAAAAACACGAATGTCTAGACATAACTAGTGACAAGTTTCCTGGATAGTGCCAATTAAGAGGTGTGTTACTTGTTCCTTTCATGCCAGACATGTTTGGGGGGAGTCTGTCCACCCACACGCTCCTTCTCTGGGGACAACCCTCACCCACAATCCCTGCTGAAGGGGTGGGCTTGGATGGCCGCACTTATGTCACACGACCTGCACATCCCTCAGCCACATGGGATATGTGGTCCAACCTCAGCCAATCAGATTATTCTCATAGAACTTTGGAATTTGAATCCAGAGACACTGACTTAGCTGACTGCTGAAGGAGCATGAAAAGGTCAGGTTTTGGGGCAGAGGTTCCCATGTGAGCCATGTACAAGGCGACTGCATAGGCAGGGACTGATGAATGGAGGGGGGGAGAAGGAGGGACCAGCTGCTGTGTCAGACCTGACAGTTGCTTATTCCCATAATACCCAACTTCACTTTATTTCAAGAAGAGCTTTATATCCTTAAAATAAACACCCTCTTTTTATTTAAACTTGTTGGGTTTGCAGCCCCTTGCAACTCTAACCATAACCTATTTCTTCTCTTCAACTCTGCTTAACCCCAAAGCCCCAGTGTGATAGTGGAGGAGAGAAATGATGGGTGTGTGGCATGGAGGTCCAGGCAAAGAGCAAGCAAGGCACACCAGTGAATTGGGGGGGGAAATTCCCAGATGGATGTAAGGAAGACTAAACTGGCAGAAATCAATGTCGGGAGGGAGAGAGGGAAAGAGGAAGGGGAATGGGGGGTATATATAGAGATAGATAATCAACAAACCATTATAGAGCACTTTCTATGGATAAGTAATGCATTAAGCCCCAAATGAATGCTGGAATATTTACAAATATGAATAAATGAATGAGGAAATGAGTGGATATTCCCATTCCTGTTTGCAAGAAGTGTTGAGTCTGAAAACGGGGGCGGGGGGGGATAAGCAGTAAGTAGTCAGAGTCTTGCAGACATGGCCCTGAATTTTTTTTTAACGTCTTTATTGGAGTATAATTGGTTACAATGGTGTTTTAGTTTCTGCTTTATAACAAAGTGAATCAGCTCTACATATACATATATCCCCATATCTCTTCCCTCTTACGTCTCCCTCCCTGCCATCCTCCCTATCTCACCCCTCTAGGTGGTCACAAAGCACCGAGCTAATCTCCCTGTGCTATACAGCTGCTTCCCACTAGCTATTTTACATTTATAAAATAAATGTATATAGTGTATATATGTAGTGTAGTGTATATATGTCCATGACACTCTCTCACTTTGTCTCAGCTTACCCTTCCCCCTCCCTGTGTCCTCAAGTCCATTCTCTAGTAGGTCTGTGTCTTTATTCCCGTCTTCCCCTAGGTTCTTCATGACCATTTTTTTTTTTAGATTCCATATATATGTGTTAGCACATGATATTTGTTTTTCTCTTTCTGACTTACTTCACTCTGTATGACAGAATCTAGGTCCATCCACCTCACTACAAATAACTCAGTTTCGTTTATTTTCATGGCTGAGTAATATTCCATTGTATATATGTGTCACATCTTCTTTATCCATTCATCTGTTGATGGACACTTAGGTTGCTTCCCTGTCCTGGCTATTGTAAATAGAGCTGCAATGAACATTGTGGTACGTGACTCTTTTTGAATTATGGTTTTCTCAGGGTATATGCCCCATAGTGGGATTGCTGGGTCATATGGTAGTTCTATTTTTAGTTTTATAAGGAACCTCCATACTGTTCTCCACAGTGGCTGTATCAATTTACATTCCCACCAACAGTGCAAGAGGGTTCCCTTTTCTCCACACCCTCTCCAGCATTTATTGTTTCTAGATTTTTTGATGATGGCCATTCTGACTGGTGTGAGATGTTATCTCATTGTAGTTTTGATTTGCTTTTCTCTAATGATTAATGATGTTGAGCATTCTTTCATTTGTTTGTTGGCAATCTGTATGTCTTCTTTGGAGAAATGTCTATTTAGGTCTTCTGCCTATTTTTGGATTGGGTTGTTTGTGTTTTTGATATTGACTTGCATGAGTTGGTTGTATGTTTTGGAGATTAATCCTTTGTCCGTTGCTTCATTTTCAAATATTTTCTTCCATTCTGAGGGTTGTCTTTTTGTCTTTTTTATGGTTTCCTTTGCTGTGCAAAAGCTTTTAAGTTTCATTAGGTCCCATTTGTTTATTTTTGTTTTTATTTCCATTTCTCTAGGAGGTGGGTCAAAAAGGATCTCGCTGTGATTTATGTCATAGAGTGTTCTGCCTATGTTTTCCTCTAAGAGTTTGATGGTGTCTGGCCTTACATATAGGTCTTTAATCCATTTTGAGTTTATTTTTGTGTATGGTGTTAGGGAGTGTTTTAATTTCATTCTTTTACATGTAGCTGGCCAGTTTTCCAAGCACCACTTATTGAAGAGGTTGTCTTTTCTCCACTGTATATTCTTGCCTCCTTTATCAAAGATAAGGTGACCATATTGCGTGGGTTTATCTCTGGGCTTTCTATCCTGTTCCACTGATCTATACTTCTGTTTTCGTGCCAGTACCATACTGTCTTGATTACTGTAGCTTTGTAGTATAGCCTGAAGTCAGGGAGCCTGATTCCTCCAGCTCCGTTTTTCTTTCTCAAGATTGCTTTGGCTATTTGGGTCTTTTGTGTTTCCATACAAATTGTGAGATTTTTTGTTCTAGTTTTGTGAAAAATGCCATTGGTAGTTTGATAGGGGTTGCACTGAATCTGTAGATTGCTTTGGGTAGTATAGTCATTTTCACAATGTTCATTCTTCAAATCCAAGAACATGGTATATCTCTCCATCTATTTGTATCATCTTTGATTTCTTTCATCAGTGTCTTATAATTTTCTGCATATAGGTCTTTTGTCTCCTTTGGTAGGTTTATTCCTAGATATTTTATTTTTTTTGTTGCAGTGGTAAATGGGAGTGTTTTCTTAATTTCACTTTCAGATTTTTCATCATTAATGTATAAGAATGCCAGAGATTTCTGTGCATTAATTTTGTATCCTGCTACTTTACCAAATTCATTGATTAGCTCTAGTAGTTTTCTGGTACCATCTTTAGGATTCTCTATGCATAGTATCATGTCATCTGCAAACAGTGACAGCCTTACTTCTTTTCTAATTTGGATTCCTTTTCTTTCTTTATTTATTTTTTTCACTATATAAAACGTTTTTAATGTGTAAAATGTTTACAGACTTAAAGTGGTATTGAAAGATACAGGAAGACCAACATAATTTCAGAAGATATTAGATTTGCAAAATAACAAATATGATCTATTCAATTAAAAATATGATTAAAAATTAAACAGGTGGATTATACATTAGATGAAGAGAATTAATGAACTACAATGTATGCATATGCATGTGATAACATATCTATATAAAACAGAAAATATATGTAACAAAAATAAGTTGTTAAGTATATAAACATAATGTCTATGTGTATATATTTGTATATTTATATATTTCAGAAAAATGACTGATATATTTCAGAAAATATTTCTGAAAAATTATCCAAAAAGGGTAATAGGTGATAGAGACCAGAATGAGAAGGGATAAGTAAATTTAATCTGAGATACAGAAAGAGAAGCCAGAAATAATAAGGTGGTCTTTTATTTCTTTTTCTTCTCTGATTGCTGTGACTAAAACTTCCAAAACTATGTTGAATAATAGTGGTGAGAGTGGGCAACCTTGCCTTGTTCCTGATCTTAGTGGAAATGGTTTCAGTTTTTCACCACTGAGGATGATGTTGGCTGTGGATTTGTCATGTATGGCCTTTATTATGTTGAGGAAAGTTCCCTCTATGCCTACTTTCTGCAGGTTTTTTATCATAAATGGGTGTTGAATTTTGTCAAAAGCTTTCTCTGCATCTATTGAGATGATCATATGGTTTTTCTCCTTCAACTTGTTAATATGTGTATCACGTTGATTGATTTGTGTATATTGAAGAATCCTTGCATTCCTGGGATAAACCCCAGTTGATCATAATGTATGATCCTTTTAATGTGCTGTTGGATTCCGTTTGCTAGTATTTTGTTGAGGATTTTTGCATCTATGTTCATCAGTGATATTGGCCTGTAGTTTTCCTTCTTTGTGACAACTTTGTCTGGTTTTGATATCAGAGTGGTGGCGGCCTCGTAGAATGAGTTTGGGAGTGTTCCTCCCTCTGCTATATTTGGAAGAGTTTGAGAAGTATAGGTGTTAGCTCTTCTTTAAATGTTTGATAGAATTCTCCTGTGAAGCCATTTGGTCCTGGGTTTTTGTTTGTTGGAAGATTTTTAATCACAGTTTCAATTTCAGTGCCTGTGATTGGTCTGTTCATATTTTCTATTTCTTCCTGGTTCAGTCTCAGAAGGTTGTGCATTTCTAAGAATTTGTCCATTTTTTCCAGGTTGTCCCTTTTATTTGCATATAGTTGCTTGTAGTAATCTCTCATGATCCTTTGTATTTCTGCAGTGTCAGTTGTTACTTCTCCTTTTTCATTTCTAATTTTATTGATTTGAGTCTTTTCCCTTTTTTTCTTGATGAGTCTGGCTAATGGTTTATCAATTTTGTTTATCTTCTCAAAGAACCAGCTTTTAGTTTTATTGATCTTTGTTATCGTTTCCTTCATTTCTTTTTCATTTATTTCTGATCTGATCTTTATGATTTCTTTCCTTCTGCTAACTTTGGGGTTTTTTTGTTCTTCTTTCTCTAATTGCTTTAGGTGTAGGGTTAGGTTGTTTATTTGAGATGTTTCTTGTTTCTTAAGGTAGGATTGTATTGCTGTAAACTTCCCTCTTAGAACTGCTTTTCCTGCATCCCATAGGTTTGGGGTCATTGTGTTTTCATTGTCATTTGTTTCTAGATATTTTTTTATTACCTCTTTGATTTCTTCAGTGATTTCTTGGTTATTAAGTAGTGTGTTGTTTAGCCTCCATGTGTTTGTATTTCTTACAGATTTTTTCCTGTAATTGATATCTAGTCTCATAGCGTTGTGGTCAGAAAAGATACTTGATACGATTTCAATTTTCTTAAATAACCAAGGCTTGATTTGTGACCCAACATATGATCTATCCTGGAGAATGTTCCATGAGCACTTGAGAAGAATGTGTATTGTGTTGTTTTTGAATGGAATGTCCTATAAATATCAATTAAGTCCATCTTGTTGAATGTATCATTTAAAGCTTGTGTTTCCTTATTTATTTTCATTTTGGATGATCTGTCCATTGGTGAAAGTGGGGTGTTAGATTCCCCTACTATGATTGTGTTACTGTTGGTTTCCCCTTTTATGGCTGTTAGTGTTTGCCTTATGTATTGAGGTGCTTCTTTGTTAGGGGCATAAATATTTACAATTGTTATATCTTCTTCTTGGATTGATCCTTTGATCATTAGTAGTGTCCTTCTTTGTCTCTTGTAATAGTCTTTGTTTTAAAGTCTATTTTGTCTGATATGAGAATTGCTATGATTTCCATTTGCATGGAATATCTTTTTCCATCCCCTCACTTTCAGTCTATATGTGTCCCCAGGCCTGAAGTGGGTTTCTTGTAGACAGCATATATATGGGTCTTGTTTTTGTATCCATTCAGCCAGTCTGTGTCTTTTGGTTGGAGCATTTAATCCATTTACGTTTAAGGTAATTATCAATATGTATGTTCCTATTACCATTTTCTTAATTGTTTTGGGTTTATTATTGTAGGTCTTTTCCTTCTCTTGTGTTTCCTGCCTAGAGAAGTTCCTTTAGTATTTGTTGTAAAGCTGGTTTGGTGGTGCTGAATTCTCTTAGCTTTTGCTTGTCTGTAAAGCTTTTAATTTCTCTGTCAAATCTGAATGAGATCCTTGTTGGGTAGAGTAATCTTGGTTGTAGATTTTTCTCCATCATCACTTTAATTATGTCCTGCCACTCCCTTCTGGCTTGCAGAGTTTCTACTGAAAGATCAGCTGTTAACCTTATGGGGAATTCCCTTATGTGTTATTTGTTGTTTTTCCCTTGCTGCTTTTAATACTTGATCTTTGTATTTAATTTTTGATAGTTTGATTAATATGTGTCTTGGCGTGTTTCTCCTTGGATTTATCCTGTATGGGACTCTCTGTGCTTCCTGGACTTGATTAACTATTTCCTTTCCCATGTTAGGGAAGTTTTCAACTATAATCTCTTCAAATATTTTCTCAGTCCCTTTCTTTTTCTCTTCTTCTTCTGGGACCCCTATAATTCAAATGTTGGTGCATTTAATGCTGTCCAAGAGGTCTCTGAGACTGTCCTTAATTCTTTTCATTCTTTTTTCTTTATTCTGCTCTGCAGTAGTTATTTCTACTATTTTATTTTCTAGGTCACTTATCCGTTCTTCTGCCTCAGTTATTCTGCTATTGATCCCTTCTGGAAAATTTTTAATTTCATTTATTGTGTTGTTCATCACTGTTTGTTTGCTCTTTAGTTCTTCTAGGTCCTTGTTAAACATTTCTTGTATTTTCTTCATTCTATTTCCAAGATTTTGTATCATCTTTACTATCATTATTCTGAATTCTTTTTCAGGTAGACTGCCTATTTCCTCTTCATTTGTTAGCTGGGTTTTTGCCTTGCTCCTTCATCCGCTGTGTGTTTCTCTGTCTTCTCATTTTACTTAACTTACTGTGTTTGGGGTCTCCTTTTTGCAGGCTGCAGGTTCGTAGTTTCTGTTGTTTTTTGTGTCTGTCCACAGTGGCTAAGTTTGGTTCAGTGGGTTGTGTAGGCTTCCTGGTGGTGGGGACTGGTGCCCGTGTTCTGGATGAGGCTGGATCTTGTCTTTCTGGTGGGCAGGTCCATGTCTGGAGGTGTGTTTGGGGTGTCTGTGGTTTATTATGATTTTAGGCAGCCTCTGTGCTAATGGGTGGGGTTGTGTTCCTGTCTTGCTAGTTGTTTGGAATAGGGTGTCCTGCACTGTATTTTGCTGGTTGTTGAGTGGAGCTGGGTCTTGGCGTTGAGATGGAAATCTCTGGGAGATTTTCACCATTTGATATTACGTGGAGCTGGGAGGTCTCTTGTGGACCAGTGTCCTGAACGTGGCTGTTCCACCTCAGTGGCACAGCCCTGATGCCTGGCTGGAGCATCAAGAGCCTGTCCTCCACGTGGCTCTGTTTGAGCTTCTATTTCAACAGCAACAATGGGACTCTGGACGGTGTGGGCCACTTTTTTCACCAATTGGCCGAGGAGAAGCGTGAGGACGCCCAGTGTCTCTTGAAAATGCAAAACCAGTGCTGCGGCCGCGCCCTCTACCAGGATGCGCAGAAGCTTTCTCAAGACGAGTGGAATAAAACCCAGGACGCTGTGGAAGTCGCCATTATTAGGGAGAAGAACCTGAACCAGGCACTATTGGATCTGCTTGCCCTGGGTTCTGCCCTCGCAGACTCCCACCTCTGTCGGATTGGGTTGTTTTTTTTTGATATTGAGCTGCATGAGCTGCTTGTAAATTTTGGAGATTAACCCTTTGTCAGTTGTTTCATTTGCAAATATTTTCTCCCATTCTGAGGGTTGTCTTTTCATCTTGTTTATGGTTTCCTTTGCTATGCAAAAGCTTTTAAGTTTCATTAGGTCCCATTTGTTTATTTTTGTTTTTATTTCCATTTCTCTAGGAGGTGGGTCAAAAAGGATCTTGCTGTGATTTATGTCATAGAGTGTTCTGCCTATGTTTTCCTCTAAGAGTTTGATAGTGGGGCTTCCCTGGTGGCGCAGTGGTTGAGAGTCCGCCTGCGGATGCAGGGGACATGGGTTCGTGCCCCGGTATGGGAGGATCCCGCATGCTGCGGAGCGGCTGGGCCCGTGAGCCATGGCCGCTGAGCCTGCGCGTCCGGAGCCTGTGCTCCGCAATGGGAGAGGCCACAACAGTGAGAGGCCCACGTACAGCAAAAAAAAAAAAAAAAAAGAGTTTGATAGTGTCTGCATGCCCCTGAATTTATGTCACTCTCTAGTCTCAGTTTCACCCTTGGGCATGTTGCATGACCCCTCTGGAGTTCAGCCCCCACCCTCTCCATGCCTCCCTCACTGCACTTAGGAATATCTGCCCTACTTCCAAAACACTACTCAACTGATGGAAGAATAAATGTCAGGAATAATGACAACAACAATAGTCCTTACGTAGGTTCCATGGTTTACAAAATATTCTTACACATTTTTAAAATTTGAATCTTATAACAAAAGTGAGATTATTGAGACAGATATTGTTTTATGCTAGTTTGGTGAGGAAGAATCCATGAATGCAAGAGAGGTCAGGTGGCTCATTCAAGGTTACTAGTTTGGTAAGTAATGGGACAAAGGCTCCCAGTTTAGGGCCAAGTCTCCAAGTTCTGCACTTTCTCTATCACTCTGGACAAAGAACAAAAGGGTTATCGGGAAAAGAGATCAAAAGGCAGAAAACAGAACTGCTCTTCTGGGGAAATGCTGTCATCCTAAGGGAAAACTGTCCACCAGAGGCATAAAGGAGAGTGTGGCTTTCCAAAATATTTCCAAGGGAACATATCTTACTGTCATAGAAGTGTTCAAATCAACCTTCACACACACAAAAAATAAGGATATTTTCCTTTTTCCTAAAAAACTGAGTTGCTTAATTTCAAAATTATTAAGTTCTAAGATGAACTTCACAACATTTCCAAAGCTATGAAGCAGTAAACAGTGGCTGTCACTCCACCTTATAAATAGAAAACAAAGCCAAAGAGAAGTGATCCGCCCACTGTCACTCTCTTTTATAAACCAGCTGGTACCTCCTTAATCTTTTCACTGCTGCCTGCATCTCCTTGTTTCTCAGGGTGTAGATGATGGGGTTGAGCATGGGGGTCATGACAGTTTGGCTAATGGATACAGCCTTGTCAATGGAGAAGGAGGTAAAGGGCTGGGTGTAGAGGTAAATGCTTGGAACAAAGACCATAGACACCACGATGATGTGAGTGGTGCAGGTAGAAGCTGTCTTTCTCCTCACTTGCCCTGAATGAGACCTCAGGATCACCAGGATGGCTGAGTAGGAGGTCAGGAGAAGGAGGAACCAGATGAGGACCAGCACCCCACTATTGGAAATGATAAGGAACTCCAGGAGGGAAGTGTCCGTGCTGCCAAGTCTCAGCACTTGTGGAACATCATAGTAGAAATTATTTAGGACACTGGGGCCACAGAAAGGTAGGGGGATCATCAGAGTCAGTTGGGAAATGGAATGGATGAAGCCTCCCACCCAGTTAGTCACCACCAGCCCCACACAGATCTGAGTGTTCATGATGGTGACATAGTGGAGGGGCTGAGAGATGGCAACAAGGCAATCATAGGCCATAAATGAGAGGAAGAAAACCATGGACCCTCCCACAGAGTGGAAGGAGAAGATCTGGGCCATGCAGCCCTGATAGGAGATGGCCTTCTTCTCAGCGAGGAGGTCCACCACTGTCTCTGGGGCAGTGACTATGGAGAAACAGAGCTCTAACACAGCCAGATTTCAGAGCAGAAAATACATGGGTGTTTGGAGTGGGAATCAAAGGTCACTGTGACCATGATGAGGAGGTTTCCCATGACAGTGGAGGTGGAGACAAACAGGAACACCAGAAACAAGAAGAGCTGGAGCTCCTGAGTCTGTGAGAGCCCCAGGAAGACAAATTCTGATACTCACGTGAGGTTCCCTGATTCCATGGTGTCTTCTCCATACACCTAAAAAACACAAACCACAGACAGAGATGCATGAAGTCACTACTTGCCCATTTAGTGCTTTCAGTGTCCAGGTCTAGCTGATGGAAATTTATGTGCAGATCATAATACCAGTTCTGATTAAACGGCCTTGTCTCTGGAGAGTTCACTAGTTGGTGCTGGAATACACATTCTTGAAATATCTTAAAGCCATCCAGAGACACATGCAACCTGCCTTTCCAAGATTCAGTGTAATATAGTGGTGGGAAGGCTCTTGGAGTCCAATGGACCTGCAGTCAAATTTCAAAGCCTCTATTTCCTTGAGATTTGGCCTTGAGCTAGTTACTTAATCTCTCTTAATCTCAGTTTCCACATCTATAAGGAAAATGTTTTCTTTATAGAAATTGTCTAGGGGATTAAATAAAATAACACATAAGGTTCCTGGAACAGTGCCTGGAATAATAAATGGTAATCACTCTCCTCTGTGTAGTCTCCTGCTCTAAAGACCTCCTCCCCTTTCCAGTCTCTAATACATTTTTGTACCAATCATTTTTCATACAACAGTTAGCACATCATAATGTTAATGAATTTTTCATGTGTCTATATTTTTCCTCCACAATTCACAATATGCTACAGACAGAAGTCTTGATTCATAATTTATTTGTGCCCTGCAGTATCCATCCTTCCTCATAGTCAGTACTTAATAAATAGCTGGTGTTAACTGCTGAGTGGGTGAAAAGCTATTTTGTGTGCAGGTCCATGCAGGGGCGCCTCTGGATACAGCTGGACATCTGGGGCATTCCATTTCTTTCCATCCTTCACAGTAGGTGGTCCCTTACTAGGTGAGGCTCCCCAGGTCAGAGGTGGAGACAAGAGGCAGAGGGGTAACTACCATTAGTGAAGAAATAGATGATGAATATATTGTTTGAAGGAGACTTAGAGCTCTTCTGAAAGGACAGCAATTTCAGAAGATGTTATTGAATCCAAGAGTAGAAGAGAAAAAAATATTGAAGGAGAAGAAATGGAAATAGACGAAGAATTAAAGGGAGGAAGGAAATTATAAGGAAGGAAAATGGGGGAATAGAATGAGTGAAGGAAGAAGAGATGGAAAGATGGTGGGCAGGGGAGGGAATGGGAACAAAGGGGAAGAAGGACATAGAGGTTGAGAGATAGGGGTGACAGGTGAGGGTTAAGTGCCCTCCCCACTCCCCCTGCCTCGTCTCATCTCCCACCCTGACCTCATGCAATCCATTATCTATTAGAGACCACTCCCTTATTTTTTTAAATTAATTTTTATTGGAGTACAGTTGCTTTACAATGTTGTGTTAGTTTCCACTGTACAGCAAAGTGAATCAGCCATACGTATACACATATCCCCTCTTTCCTGGATTTCCCTCCCATCTAGGTCACCACAGAGCACCAAGTAGAGTTTCCTGTGCTACACAGTAGGTTCCCACCAGTTATCTATTTTATACACAGCAGTGTATATATTTCAATCCCAATCTCCCAATTCATCCCACCCCCCCTTGGTATCCATACATTTATTCTCTATGTCTGAGAGATCACTCCCTTATTTTTCACTTCAATTTGTTTTCACTCCAGTCCACTTTCTACACAGCTGTCCATGAGACCTTTCTAAATGCTGAAATGATCACATTCCCCTCACTCCTATCCTTGTAGTGATGCTCACCAGAGCCCCTTAGGAGGCACATCCAATACTT
Source organism: Tursiops truncatus (assembly GCF_011762595.2). NCBI lineage: Eukaryota > Metazoa > Chordata > Mammalia > Artiodactyla > Delphinidae > Tursiops > Tursiops truncatus. Next base: position 28,149,579 of record NC_047053.1, on the reverse strand, counting down.
TGTGGATCAAGTCAGGGTGGATACACGTACACGTGCATGCAACACAGCATGTCATACAGGGCTGTAAAACGTAAGCTCCATTTGCCTTTCTAATCGGTATCTCCGCCTCTGATGAACCACTAGCTCTTTGATGGATTAAAGTCTTAAACACACTCCATATTTATTTATTTCCATGTTGGTTCCCTGGAATTCTGTTCATACCTTCTCAACCCTAGAAAAGGCCCACTAAAACATCACCCTCTCTGTCATTCCTGTCACCATTTCTCCCATACAGAACAAATTCCCCATTTTTCAGTGTTCTTAAACATCAAAAACATACTCTGCTATAGGTTTATCATCATTCATTTTTTCAGCTTCTCTCCTCAACTTACTACATCGTAATTTCAATATCTTGGCAACCCCAGGACTTGGAACAGCCGGTCTGATACAGCACATGCTCAGTAAATATTGTCAAGTTAATGTATTAAGGAGGTAATTGATTATGTGGAGATTTTTAAAGTGAATTTACTTATCCTATGTTCCCTATCTCATAAAGCCACATCTGTAAGTGGTTGTTAAAATTACTGGGTTTTACATGCAACCTAAAGCAGCTGCTTAAAAGCACATCCCCTCAATTACTTCCCGAGGCTCTCCTCCAACTTTAAACTTAGTACCATCAAGTCTATATCACTTTTTAATTCTCTCCAGCCTCCAGCAGGTGTTTTCAAGAACCTAGTTACCATTGACCTATCCGGAAGTGTGGAAACCCTCAGGCTCTCACCTTCCTTCAGCCCCGAATGGCGGAAGAGAGTTCAGGTCTTACATATTTCTGGGAGGTCCTCTCTATGCAGCTTCACAGCTTTCTGATCTCTGCCCATACCTCACACACACAACTCATCGGCATGACCCTGGGGACGAAGGGATATCCTTAGGGAGAAATTATTGGACTGGGAACAGGAAGCAGAGCTGGAATGAGTCTTGCTGGGGACAAGGGAACAATGGGAGTTGCTAAAAAGTTTCTAAGTCGGGCTTCCCTGGTGGCGCAGTGGTTGAGAGTCCGCCTGCCGATGCAGAGGACACGGGTTCGTGCCCCAGTCCAGGAAGATCCCATATGCCGCAGAGCAGCTGGGCCCGTGAGCCATGGCCGCTGAACCTGCGCGTCCTGAGCCTGTGCTCTGCAACGGGAGAGGCCACAACAGTGAGAGGCCCGCGTACCACAAAAAAAGAAAAGTTTCTAAGTCTTTCAGAAACACTTGCTATTTGACCATACTCCCCAAGGCAACCTACAGATTCAATGCAATCCCTATCAAAGTACCAAAGGCATTTTTCACAGTACTAGAACAAATAATTTAAAAATTTATATGGAACCACAAAAGACCCCAAATAGCCAAAACAATCTTGAGAATGAAGATCAGGGTTGGAGGAATTATGCACTCTGACTCCAGACTATACTACAAAGCTATAGTAATCAATACAGAATGGTATGGGTGCAAAAACAGACACACAGATCAATGGAACAGGATAGCCAGAAATAAACCCATGCACTTATAGTCAATTAATCTCCAACAAAGGAGGCAATACAATGGAGGAAAGACAGGCTCTTCAATAATTGGTGCTGGGAAAACTGGATAGCTACATATAAAAGAATGAAATTAGAATATTCTCTAACACTATATAGAAAAATAAACACAAAATGGATTAAAGACATAAATGTACAACTGTATACTATAACATAGGCAGAACACTCTTTCACATAAATTGCCACAATATTTTTTGAGATATGTCTCCTAAAGTAAAGAAAATAAAAGCAAAAATAAACAAATGGGGGCTTCCCTGGTGGTGCAGTGGTTGAGAGTCTGCCTGCTGATGCAGGGGACACGGGTTCATGCCCCGGTCCAGGAAGATCCCACATGCCGCGGAGCGGCTAGGCCCGTAAGCCATGGCCAATAAGCCTGCGCGTCTGGAGCTCGTGCTCCGTAACGGGAGAGGCCACAACAGTGAGAGGCCCACGTACCGCAAAAAATAAAAAATAAATAAACAAATGGGACCTAATTAAACTTCACAGCTTTTGTAGAGCAAAGGAAACCCTCGATAAAACGAAAAGACAACCTACTGAATGGGAGAAAATATTTGCAAATGATAGGACCAATAATGGGTTAATAGCCAACATATATAAACAGCTCGTACAACTCAACATCCATAAAACAAAAAAACCAATTAAAAATTGGCAGAACTTAATAGACATTTTTCCAAAGAGGAAATGCAGCTGGCCAACACGTACATGAAAAGATTCTCAGCAATGCTAATCATCATGGAAATGCAAATTAAAACCACAATGAGACATTACCTCACACCTGTCAGAATGGTTATCAGAAAGAACAGAAATAACAAATGTTGGCCAGAATGTGGAGAAAAGGGAGCCCTTGTACACTGTTGGGACTGTAAATTGGTGCAGCCACGTGGAAAACAGTATGCGGGTTTCTCAAAAAACTAAGAATAGAACTACCATATGACCAAGCAATTCCACCCTTAGGTGTATATCCGTAAAAAACAAAAGCACTAATTTGAAAAAAATACATGCACCCCAATGTTCCTAGCAGTATTATTTACAATTGCCAAAGTATGAAAGCAACCTAAGTGCCCATCAACAGATGAATGGATAAAGATGCAGTATATAGATATGACAGAATACTAATCAGCCATAAAAAAGAATGAAATTTTACCATTTGCAGTAACATGGATGGACTTCGAGGGTATTACGCTGAGTGAAATAAGTCAGACAGAGAAAGACGAATGCTATATGATATCACTTATATGTGCAATCTAAAAAAGTATAACAAATTAGTGAAAAAAGCAAAAAAAGAAACAGATTCACAGACATAGAGAACAAACTAGTGGTTATCAGTGGGAAGGGGGGTGGGGGTGATATAGAGATGGGGAGTGGGAGGTACAAACTATTGGGTGTAAGATAGGATACAGGGATGTATTGTACAACACGAGGAATATAGCCAATATTTTGTAATAATTGTAAAGGGAGTGTAACCTTGAAAAATTGTATAAAAAATAAAATTAAAAAAATTGCAAACTCCCTTCCCCCCCAAAAAAGAATACCTGGAACATATTGGAAGCTTAATGAATATTAACTGAATTAACGCATGAGCAAATAATTTAACACATGGAGACTATAACCAAACTACCTTCTGTTAATGCATCTGCTTAAGTGCAAATAAAATAATTCTATATGAAAACTCCAAAAACAAAAAACAAAACAACACAGCAACAAAAAATAACACTTACTATTTGAAAGGTCTGCCTTGAGGGCAAAAAGCAAGCAAGCAAACAAAATGTTTTTTAAAAACCCACAAAAAACAACAAAACAGGGCTTCCCTGGTGGCGCAGTGGTTGAGAGTCCGCCTGCCAATGCAGGGGACGCGGGTTCGTGCCCCGGTCCGGGAAGATCCCACATGCCGCAGAGCGGCTGGGCCTGTGAGCCATGGCCGCTGGGCCTGCGCGTCCGGAGCCTGTGCTCCGCGACGGGAGAAGCCACAACAGTGAGAGGCCGCGTACCGCAAAAAAAAAAAAAACAACAACAACAAAAAAAAAAACCCACCAATGACAATGAAAATTGTAGAGATTCATGACATGTAAGATTAGGAGATCAAGATTAGAAAGGCCAGGAACTCTCAAAATTTCTGGGATTTTTGGAAGGACCCACTTCATAGACCAGTGGTTCACACTGCATTAGACATGCATTAGAATCACCTGGAGGGAATGTCAAAACTCAGACACGCCCATGCAGAATTTTTGACTTAGTAGGTTTGGGTGGAGCCTGAGAATTCACATTTCTAACAAGTTTTCAGGTGATGCTGATGCTGCTTATCTCACAGTTTGAGAACCACTGACTTTGAGTTTCACTGCTCTTGTCAGCAGAATGAACAGTTTTTTCTCACAGCATCATCAAGGCGACTGGTTTAATAGTTTACTTTTTAAAAAAGAATTAATTGACCTTGACTTGGACAACATTATAGGTGGGAAGATATTTGTATACTACATTGGAAACAAAACCTATAAATCTGTCTTTTATTTTGTCAACGGGATCCCAAGGTTGATTCCCCATCCATATCCAATTCTATTGCACCATCTATAACATTCTAGTACCCTTTATATATGAATTATTACTCAGTAAGATCCTTCCTTTCATACAAGGACTAGTACAGGAAGTGCATATATTTTCTTATTATGATGAACCAGAATTGGAATTTCTAATCTTGGTGTCCAGTAGCTTTCCTTTCTACATGAGATTTCCAGGATGATCTGAGTTCTTTTGTTACAAATATTTATACTTAGCAAGAACATAGAAAAACACTATCAGAAGCTCTGGTTTTGTCCAAATACAAGAGATATAGATTTAAAAAAACATGAATTCTTCCCAATATTTAGAGCTTTATTCCACTTAAAAACCAACCACCCGTTAAAATAGCCTGGGTTGAGGCTGGGGAAGGGACTAGGTCTTATCAATCTCCTTGACTGTCAGATGTCACTAACTGTAACATTATTAAGAATAACTAATTAAATTACCTGGACTAATTCATTATAATTCTGATTTGGTTTTCAATAAGAATGCCATTATATCTTCTACTTTATGTATTTCTCCTCTCAAGTCACATAAATGTTTGTAAACACATTTCAACCCCAAAGTTGATTCCTCAGAGCATGATTGTGGACGAGTTATCTGTTTTAGAAATTGATTACAATGTGGCTTATTGTTTTGGAGTTATTGTACTTGGGCCGTTGTGAACATTCAATAAATGTGTAAAAATTAATAAACAGAAGCTTCAATTAAATAGTGTTGAGAGACCAGAAGGGGGAGCTCTCAAACCTTGTGACAATAGCAGAGCCCAACAGGAAAAAGAAAGACTCTACTTCTTTCCTGGCAAGAACTCAGCCAAAGAAAAGCCATGGGCTCTTTTTTTACTACAGCCTGCCACCTTCTTTTTTCTCTCTAAAGAAAGAAGTTCCCTTCCCACTGGGGACTTGCACGTGGCTCACTATGGGTGCAGACCCTGAATTGCAATTCTCTGCTGATCCTGAATAAACCCATCTTTGCTGGGAAATATTTGGCAGTCTGTTTGTTAGCATAACTGAAAGTTATCCTTTTTTAAGAATAGGAGAGCAGTAAAAGGCAGGTTGGGTACACCTCAATGCACAATGTTGCAGATACAAAAATAAGAAATCCATTCTCCTCTCAAGGAACTCACAGGTTGATGCGAAAAACAGACCCAGGAACACATAAAGGCACTTCAGAGAGGAGATACCTCTACTAGCAGAATGGCCAATGGTTAAAAGGCTGAGCAGCTAACCATGACTGGAAGAGAAGGAAGACTTCGGAGAGGACATGACATTTAAACAGAGGTAAAGTTCAAATGTGTTAGGCAGACAAAGGAGGGAAAGTGTATTTCTGACAGGAAGACCAGAGGTCCAGGGATGAACTGGCACAGCATACACTCCAGGAGCCCTCAGGGCCTTGACAAGGTTGGAGCACAGGGGAAGTGAAGGGACATTAGGGTAGAAAGGAGGCAGGAATCACTGTGAATAGTGTTAAGAGATCAGGCTCATACACTTAAGTTTTACCTTGAGGGAGGTGAGAAGCCGGTGGAGGACGTTATGCAGAAGAATGACCTACAGATGCGGGCCTCTCTGGCAGCAGGGAGGAGGAGAGATGGGAGAGTTGAGAGGATGAACATAGCGGTGCAGCTCCTCTGTTTATTCATACCCCATCCTGTTTCAGAAGAGACTTCGTGAGGGCAGTTAGGAGCTTATAAGTGTTCTGTGTTCGTTACCCAGCCCATCCCAGCTTCAAAATCATTAAAGATGTGAGGAGGGTGAAGAGCTAGAGGAGAAAGGGAAAAGGAGATGGGAGCTAAGAACAGAAGGAGGAGGATAAATAGGTAATTAAGAAAATTCAGCGTGTGAAAGCCGACGAGCCAACAGGGACCCATGGCTCAGTGATATCAAGACCCTGATTCAGTGAGTCTGTGGTGCCCTTGGCCTCTCCCTCATGAGCCGAGATGGCCTCCATGCTTCCTTATGGTGTAAGTCCTCACACATCTCATTCCAAGGTTGGTGGGGAGGAAACGGGTGGAGGGCAGTTTCTTTCTCCTCCTGCATCTCTTGCCTCTACTCCTGGAGGAGAAATCTTTCCCAGAATCTCCTAGGCTATCACACTGTTTGTTGTGATCACATGAACCGGATCACATGAACACATGAGCACTCCTGGCTTCTAAGTGTTCTGGGAAGGTGAACACTTATGATAGGGGACAAGCAAGGGGGAGGTGGTTGGCAATGGCTTTGGGTAGACACCCAAGAACAAGGCTATCTTCTTATAAAGCACCTAGAAACGGGGATGAACATGATGGACCAGAGGCAAGAGAATACTGACAGGGATGCAAAGTCTGTCGTATGTAGGATAACTCTTCTAACAGTAGAGGTCATGAACTCAAATGTGAGGTCACAAACTCAAATAAGAAAAGGAGGTCAGCAGTAATTTCTCTGTCTAAGAGGTACTGAGGATCATCACGCTCCTTACCCCAGGACAAAATTTGAGCATCTAAGCCAAAGACAGGAAATCAAGATTTTTCTTTGCAGAAACAACAACTCCTGAAAAATAGATCTCCATGTATTGGTACTTGGGTGTCCTCCAGTAAAGAGCTGATTTCCACCTGAACCCCTAAGGTAAAGTTTAAAACCTTTAATACATAGAGGTATGAATTCATATTTTATTCCCTTACTCTTAAATGTAGATAGCCAAGGATCAACAGGAAGACCGCTAATACAAAAGGGAAAAAAAATAAATAGAAAAATAAATGAGACGCAAGCAGAAATGACATAGGAAATAGAAGAAAAGTTTATATAATTAACATCCTTTCAGAGAAACAAGAAGACATAGGATCCATAAATAAGAACAAGATGGTATTAAAGATCATAGAACAAAAAAGGGTTCTTGGATATTAAAATATGTTGACAGAAATGAAAACTTTAATAGAGAGATTGGAAGGTAGAGTTGAGAAAATCCTCCTAGTGTAGAATAAAAACACAGTTTGAATAGAGTTTCCACAGGATGGGGCCCAGCATGGGTTGTCAGAGCCTGGATATCCCTTTTGGGAGCCACCAGTTGCGAACATTAAAGCACAGTGAGAAGAATATTCCCATAGTGGGATGACTCAGTGTGGGGAGCAAAACTCCAAATGGATGAGAAGGGTGTCTATGTAGAGGTGCACCCTGATGTCAGGTGTCAGAGCCCAAGCAGGGTGAGGAGGGTTTCCACATGGGGGATATTCTGATGGGGGTGTTGGAGCACGAGTATGGTAAGGAAAGTGTCTGAGCAGGGGGCTGGTCTGCTGTATGATACCAAAGCCCAACTGGAGTGAGGAAAGCATCAGGAGAGAGAGTGGAAACATGGACAGAACTGCTATGGGAGATGGTTGTATACAGGGGGATGAATGAAACAAGTTAAAAAATTAAGGATAGAGTGATGTCAGAGAAAATGGCAGAGTGGGGAACTCCAAGGGCCCATCCCTACACAGAATAGAATTGAGAATAGAATTGAGAGTCCAGAAATAAACCATATTTTTATGGTCAATTGATTTTCACCGAGAGTGCCAAGATTTTTCAATGGGGAAAGAATTGTCTCTTCATTAATTGTGCTGGGACAACTGGATATCCACATGCAAAAGAATAAAGTTGGACCACTACCTCATACCATCTACAAAAAATTAACTCAAAATGGATCAAAGTCCTAAATGTAAGAGACAAAACTATAAAAATCCTAGAAGCAAACATAGAGGTAAATGTTTATGAACTTGGATTTGGCAAGGCATACTTAGGTATGATAACAAGAACACAAGCAACAAAAGAAATAATGATAAACTGGACTTCATCCTAATTTTAAAATTTGTGCATCAAAGACCCTTATGAAAAAAGTGAAAAGATTTCTTCCAAAGAATGGGAGAAAGTATTTGCAAATCAAAATTTGACAAGGATCTATCATCCAGAATATGTAATGAACTTCTACAACTTGACAACAAAAAAGACAACCCAATTTTTAAAAAATAGGCAATGGATTTGAATATACATTTCTGCAAAGAAGATATACAAATGTCCAACAAGAAAAAATGCTCAACATGAAAAGATGCTCAACATCATTAGTAATTAGGGAAATGAAAATCAAAATCATAATGAGATACCACTTCATACATGACAGGATGGTAATAATAATAATAACAATAGAAAATTACAAGTGTTAGAGAAGATGTGAGGAATTTAGAAGCCTCATAATTGCTAGTGGGAACAAAAAAGGGTACTGCTGCTGTGGAAAACACTTTGGCAGTTCTTCAACAAGTTACATATAGAATTAACCGTATGACCTAGCAATTCTACTCCTAGGTATATACTTGAAAGTCCTGAAAACAGGTACTCAAACAAATACTTACAAAGGCTAACAGCAGCACTACACACAATAGGCAAAAGATGTAAACAACTAAAATGTCATTCATCAGATGAATGGGTAAACAAAATGTGCTGTATCCAGACAATGGAATAGTATTCAGCCATAAAAAAGAATGGAGTACAGGGAATTCCCTTGCGGTCCAGTTGTTAGGACTCCATGCTTTCACTGCTGAGGGCGCAGATTCAATCCTTGATGGGAGAACTAAGATCCCTCAAGCCATGCGTCATGGCCAAAAAAGAATGAAGTATTAATACATACTACAGTGTAAACTAACCTTATTGACATTGTGCTAAGTGCAAGAAGCCAGACACAAATATTTTATCATTCTACTTTATGAAATGTCCATAATAGGTAAGTCTATAAAGCGGACTAGTGGTTTCCAGGAGCTGAGGAGAGGGGAGAGAATGGGGAATGACTGCTTAGTGGCATGGGAAATCCTTTCGGGGGGATGAAATGTTTTGGAACAAGACAGAGGTGATGGCTGCACAACACTGTGAAAATACTAAATGCCACTAAATTGTACACTTGAAAAAGTTAATTTTATGTGAAGTGAATTTCATATATTTATATAAAGGATTATGAGAGCCAGGTTCCTCAGCAGAGAAAATAGTTATAAGCGTGGAAAGGGAAAAACAGAATAAGTTCTAAGTTCTGTGATGCTGGATTGGGAAAGGAGAAATATATATATATATATATATATATATATATATATATATATATATATATATATATATATATATGAAACAGTGAGCACACCCAGCACCCAAATTTGCCTTCTAAATACCATTCTCCACTCAGAGGAAGCAGGACTGTTTACTGAAATAGTTGATTCCAGAGCTGGAGCACAGAAAGTACAAGATAAGCATGGGGCGTTTCATTGGACCAGTAAGAAAGGAAGTGCTCAAAGAATAGAAAGAACATATGGGACTTCCCTGGTGGTCCAGTGGTTAGGAATCCGCCTTCGTAGGGGATACAGGTTCAATCCCTGGTCAGGGAACTAAGATCCCATATGCATGCCGCAGCTAAGCCTGCGTGCTCTAGAGCCCATGTGCCACAATGATGCAGCCAAATAAATATTAAAAAAAAAAAAAGAACATAGAAGCCAGCCTGAAGAGACTATGACTGGCCAAATCTGGGATAAATTCACACAGATAATAAATAAATAAATAAATTGGAAGTTTGATAAGAAACCAGATATTGACATAGTCTCAAAGTACCTTTCCACAAAATATTTACTAATTTCCAAGGGAAAATGAATAACTTAGGTGAGAAGTCTAATGAACACTTCTTAGTCAAGTAATCAAAGTGATGGGACAACAAAAAAAAAGAGTGATGGGACACTAGTAAAGAGACAAAGCAAAATCACTCATCCCTCATAGGTTGTAATAAGAACACAGCATGACTTCTGCAATATTCCTGGCAAACTGACAAAGATGCATCACCTGAGTCTAATCATCATGAAACATCTGACAAATCCAAACTGAAGGACATTCTACAAAATAATTGGCCAATAATTTTTTAACGTTCCAAGATAATCAAAATCAAGGAGAAACTCTTCCAGATCAAAAGAGCCTAAAGACACATGACGACTAAATGCAACACATGGTCTTTTTGTTTGTTTAAGATTTTTTTGATGTGGATCATTATTGAATTTGTTACAATATTGCTTCTGTTTTATGTTTGGGTGTTTTTTTTTTTTTTTTCGGCCACGAGGCATGTGGGATCTTAGCTCCCCATCCAGGGATCGAACTGGCACCCCCTGCATTGGAAGGCGAAGTCTTAACCACTGGACCACCAGGGAAGACCCACAACACATGTTTTTGAAGCAGATTCTCTTTCTATGAGACTTTCTTGGGACATATGGCAAAACTTGAGTAGAGGCTAAAGATTTGATTCTAACAATGTATTGATGTGTATCAATTTTAGTGACTGTATGGCAGTATTGGAGGGAATGTCTTTGTAGAAAATACACACAAATATTAAGGTGGGCATCAGGTTGGCAACTTACCCGGTTTCCTCAAACCGTCAGGGGAAAAAAAAGTCCTTTATAGTATACTTGCAACTTTAGTGTAAGTTTGAGATTTTTCAAAAAGTTAAAAAGGTGTTTAAAGTTAAATTTTTAAAAAAGTTAAAATAGAAAAACTATTATATGTGGCTTCCCTGGTGGCGCAGTGGTTAAGAATCCACCTACCAACACAGGGGACACGGGTTCGAGCCCTGGCCCAGGAAGATCCCATGTGCCGCGGAGCAACTAAGCCCGTGCGCCACAACTACTGAGCCCGCGCTCTAGAGCCCGCGTGCCACAACTACTGAGCCCACATGCCACAACTACTGAAGCCCGCATGCCTAGAGCCCGTGCTCTGCAATAAGAGAAGCCACTGAACTGAGAAGCCCGTGAACCGCAACGAAGAGTAGCCCCCGCTCGCCACAACCAGAGAAAGCCCACACACAGCAACGAAGACCCAACGCAGCCCAAATAAAAATAAATAAATAAACAAACTTTATATTTAAAAAAAGAACTACTATATGTAGCAGAATATCTTTTTGTCCTCTGGATAAGAAGCAATTTTTAAAAATTAGATCTCAATAAGAGGTCATACCAAAATAAAAGATTGATATACCTGACTACATGAACACTAACACCAAAAATAAAGAAGACAAACCACAAACTAGGAGAAGGTATTGTAATAAATATAGCTGACAATAGATCAGCAAATTATATAAGAACTCCTACATTAACTAGAAAAAGTCAGTAGAAAAGTGAACAAAAGGCATTCATGGGAAACCTGAATGCAGTAAAAAATATGGAAAGAAATGTTAGAGGAATGCAAATTGACTACAGTGAAATATCATTGTTTACCCATACACTGGCAAAAATGAAGACGTCTGACAATATCAACTGTTAGGAGGATGTGGATCAATAGGAACACTTCAACTCTGCTGATGAACATGTAATGTGTTACAACTTTGGAAAACAATTTGGCACGATTTTGTAAAGGTAAGTCTTTGAAGATCTCATGACTCAGCAATTCCACTTCAAGGTAATGAGCCATAGCTCCTCAATATAACAACTGGAGACAAACAGAAAAAATATTCAAAAGAGCACTGTTTGCTAGAGCAAAAACTGGGAGCAACCCCAATAACTTATTCTCACAATGGAATATAATATAGCAGCGCAAATGAATGAACCACAGTCAAACAGAGCAATATGGGTGTTTAGAAACATAATGTTGAGTGAAAAACACCCTCAGAATATTAAGTATGGTCTGATATGTTTATCAAGTTCAAAAAAAGCAAAACAAAACAATACACTGATTATGTAAAAATGTGATGAAATTATTTTTATAAGCAATGAAATGATAAACACAAAATTCAACAATATAGTTTCATCCGGGGAGCAGTGATGTGACGGAGAGTACCTACAGGCAGGTATAAGCTATTGGTGCCATATGGTTCTTGAACTGAGTAGTGTGCACATGAGTGTCCATACAATATAGTGTTTTATAGCTTACATGCATTGTACACATAATCTTTTGCTTGTAATAATTATTATACTGTATTAAAATGTACAGCAAAAAAACCTGAATATTCATGATAATTTCCAATTTGAAAATAAAAGATGGAGTAAAGAAATATAAGTTACAGAGAGAGAAATAAAAAGTAGATCTGAACTTGACAGGGAAAGAATAGGGTGCAAGAAAAAGCAGAAATGCCTCTCTGTATAAAATACTGTTCAAGGTGCTGGGAGGATATAAAGATGAATAAAACACACCTTTGCCCTCAAGAAGCCCTCATCCCAGGGAAGAAAGTCAAAGAGAAAGGCAAAAACCCATGAGGTGACAGCTTTGGACTGAACCCATGCCTCAAATCTGGACCACTAATAGACATGGCCCTGCCCTCTGACCTTGGTTCCCCAACCATACTATTAGCATCTTCTTCTCAGCCATATCATCCCAATGATGTAAAGATTAGGCTGGGAAAGTAGAATACTTTTCAGATTATCCAAGGAATTTTTCTAGAAAAGGAATAAATCCAAAGGGAAAATACTTTTATGGGAAATATTTAGAAAAATGTTAAAAGTGAGAACACTTCCCAAATACCGCGGTGAAGGAGGCAGAGAGGCAGGGAGCAGAAAAGAATGTGATTGTTCCAAAGTTGAGATGAAAGTGTTAGGCTGCAATTCAATTGAGAGAACATTAAAATGTAAGAGTTGATAGGATTATTAAAGTTGGAACACTTAAACAGGTTTTATATAAAGAAGTTGTGTGTCTTTTTAACTGAGTATTTTATGGAAATGGATATTATGTTTGGCTGTAGGAATACCACAAACAGGAATTTCTGGAACTCCTTGGTCTTTACCTAGTATTGTAAAGACAAAAATCTATTAATAAAGTCCTAATGGAGGCTATAAAAAAAAAGATGAAAGTGTTGAGCATTCATCACAGATATTCATCCATAGATGAGGAACTCTCTAAGTTTCCCCTTGTGATTGTGGGAGACCCTGAGTTTCAAACCCCACCCATATCTCCTGCCTCGAAACTTGGAGTCAGAGGAACAATCTCATGGCCAAGCTCTGCCCCTCCCTTGCTGTTCATCATTGAGCAGGTCACTTCTCTCTGAGTTTTCTCATTTGTAAAACTGTTTAATATAAAAGAACATATCCATTGTCAGTTTTGTGAGAATGAGATAAAAGTGCGAAAGTGCCTAACACAATACCTGCCACAGGAGTAGGTCCATAGAAATATTAGTTTAATCTCAACGGCTACACTCCATAAAGACTTTCCTCCACTTCTCACATGGGAAAACAAAAGTTCAGAGAGGAGATTTGTCATTTAAAGTCAACCTATTTTAAGTTCACTTCCTGCTGAAAATCACTAGGTGCTTGCCTAATCTCTTCATGGCTGCCTGTATCTCCTGGTTCCTCAGGGTTTAGATGATGGGGTTGAGCATGGCGATCATGACAGTTTGGCTGATGGGCACAGCCTTGTCCATGGGGAGGGAGGTGAAGGGCCAGGCATAGATATAGATACAGGGAATGAAGACCATAGACATGACGATGATGTGGGTGGTGCAGGTGGAAGCTGCCTTCCTCCTCGCCTGCCCTGAGTGGGACCTCAGCATCATCAGGATGACAGTGTAAGAGAGCAGAAGGAAAGGAACCAGATGAGGACCAACATCCCACTGTTGGAGATCATACGGACCTCCAGGAGGGAGGTGTCCGTGCAGGCAAGTCTTAGCACTTGTGGAACATCACAGTAGAAGTTATCCAGGATGTTGGGGCCACAAAAAGGCAATGGGAGCATCAGAACCAGCTGGACAATGGAGTGGAGAAAGCCCCCTACCCAAGCGGTCACCACCAGCCCTACACACATTTGAGTGTTCATGATGGAGACATAGTGGAGGGGCCGGGAGATGGCTATGTAGCGGTCATAGGCCAATACTGTGAGGAAGAAGACAGTCCCACCCCCCAGTAAGTGGAAGAAGAAGATCTGGGCCATGCAGCCCTGGTAGGAGATGATCTTGGTCTCATGTAAGAAGTCCACCAGCATCTCTGGGGAAGTGACTGTAGAAGAGCAGATGTCTATGACAGACTGATTTCAGAGCAGAAAATACATGGGTGTGTGGAGCCGAGAGTCAAAAGTCACTGTGACAATGATAAGGAGGGTTCCCACAACGGTGGTGACATAGACAAATAGGAATACCACAAACAGGAATTTCTGGAACTCCTTGGTCTGTGAGAACCCCAAGAGGACAAACTCTGACACCTGTGTGATGTTCTGTCGTTCCATGGGATCTTCCTCACATGCCTAGAAGAGAAAATATGCAAAACAAAAACCATAAAAATTTACTCGTTCTCCTTTGGAGAGTCAGGATTGAGTTAATCAAAGTCTTTGTTGAGTAGCATTCCCAAATGGAGCTTAGAAGAGCCTTCCATGGAGATAAATACATTTTCAAGGCTTTCACAGACTTATCTCCCTAACCATACCCTACATCGTATGGCATTTATGGGTCTTTTTCCCTTTGTACCATGCTGTCCTTGTCCATGGGTTTCATGTCTGACTCACACTTGCTGTGCCTGTGAACCACAGGCTCTACAGATATAGATGAACCAATCAAATGGATGAATACACATGTCACCAAGTACCTATGACCACAAACATCATCATCCTAGGTGCATCAATCTTGAGAGGATATAGAGGTTAATGATTTTAGATAAACAAATAGAGACTTCTTTTCAGTGAACATTTGAGGGGCTGCCTATGGTTCATTGCTGAAGAAAGAGAGATGTGTATTAGAAGAAATTGTCATGTACAAATTCAGAGGCAAATGTGAAGAAAACCAAGCAGATGATTTTGGCTGTAGTGAAGCTGGGATGATTAGAGCTTCTGAAACTTTTCCACATAAATACTTCTTGAATGGCATTTGTTGCCATGGGGCCATCTGCAGGGGTAACTCAAAGCAGCCCAGGACAAATGCAAAATCTCCTTGAACTCTCATGTTTTATATTTTAAAACTTATGTGAATTTTCTATTAAACACATATCTCTAGACAATCTTTGGGAGGCTTAAAATTTAAGTATTGTGGCTTGTAAAACTTTGTAAGACCAAGGTGTTAAAGAAAATATAGGATAGGGGAGGGAGGGGGATCAATATGGCAGAGGAGTAGGATGTGGAGTTCACCTTCTCCCACAAAAACATTGAAAATACATCTACAGGTGGAACGATTCACACAGAACAGCTACTGAACGCTGACAGAAGACCTCAGACATCCGAAAAGACAAGGAAACCCCCATGTAACCGGTAAATGATATTCAATTAATAAATACAAACTGGAAATCACAACTGTCAAGAACATTTAAAAATATATATCTGTAAATACCACTCTATGAGAAAAAGGACAAAAACAAAAGGTGAAGTATCATTGACTGATACGTTAAAAATAAATGACGCATATTCTCTAGTAATCAAAGAAATTTAAATTCAAATTCAAATCAGCTTAAAAAAATCCACTTGTAAAGGATTATTGAGATAGGCCTTCTCACACTCTGGTGGCAAAAGTATAAATTAATATACTTTATCTAGAATGCAACTTATTAACCTATGTCTGAGTTTTAAAAATGTGTATTGTGACTTCAGGAACTTGAGCCTGTAAATATACTATAAAATGTAAACAAACACTTATGAAAATAGATGTATAGTTCACCGTTATTTCTAGAAAAAATAGGAAATAATCTAAAATCTAACAATAGAAGAAATAGAAGAGTCTACAATAATTAAGAGTTTCCATTTATTGAGTTTTCATAACATGTCCAATTTTGTCAAGGGCTTTGCAGATGTGATCTTATTTTGTCTTTATAATGACACAGGGAAGAAGGGACTCTTCACATTTTATATTTGAGAGATTTCTATCATAGAGAGTAGGGACATAGTGGGCATTACCAAACTCACACGTGGTAAGGTTTGTATTCATGTGATTAAAAAGTAAATGTTCTTCAATATTACGTACTTCTTTCCTCTATAGTAATACTATGCATCCTTTTAAATGAGCTGTTCATTTTATTGAATCATCACTGAATTGACCTAGAAATAATGCTGGTGAAGCGTAAGCGTTATTTCATTAAAGTTTGGTCATTGATATGGAAAATATATATGACAGGGAAGAAACATGTTTCTTTAGTTCAGTAAGTGAAAGTTCTAGAAGACATCCACTTAAACTGAGTTCTTTGGTGTTAAAATCCATTCCCTCAGATTACACTTTTCCAGAGTTGTTTTCAGTAATTGTTCAGGAAATTTTGCCCTGAGGCCCCACCCTGCAAAGATAATAGAACATAGAAAGATCCCCACCTGAAGTATGGGAAGGGCAGCAGCAAATGCACTGAAGTTCTTTTTACAAGGGAACTGAATGAATATATGTAAAAAGATTTCTATCAACTTCTGTAGACAAATATAAAACAATTCTCTCTAAAATTATCTGTGAGCTATTACAGTACTCAAAATATTACCACGTTTATCTCATCTAAAACTCACATTTATCCTCAAATATTTGTGTAAAAATGATGTTGCGGGGGCTTCCCTGGTGGCGCAGTGGTTGAGAGTCCGCCTGCCGATGCAGGGGACACGGGTTCGTGCCCCGGTTCGGGAGGATCCCACGTGCCGCGGAGCGGCTGGGCCCGTGAGCCATGGCCGCTGAGCCTGCGCGTCCGGAGCCTGTGCTCCACGGCGGGAGAGGCCACAACAGTGAGAGGCCCGCGTACCGCAAAAAAAAAAAAAAAAAAAAAAAAAAAAAAATGATGTTGCGGGAAGATGCCCTTTATTGTTTATGCAGGCTGCATCTACTCCCTGAATAGTACCATTGGAAAAGCATCCCCATGGGCCATTGAGACCCCCACAAGACTTTTGGAGGGAAATGATGTGATGAAACAGGGTTAAAATGGGTTTATCCTAGCACAGTAGGGCAGGAAGCCCTGAGACAGGCAAAAGCGGAACAGCACTTCTGGGGCGTTGTCAGAGCAACCCCTACAAAGGGTAATACGCTTTAGTCTGGCTTTGTGTCTTCGCTCCTCCACATGGTGTCAAGGTCAGACTGGGTAGGCAGCAGCTTCAATAGCATGGTTTGGCCTCTCTGAGAAAGCCCCTGACACCTAACCCTTCATTCTCAACTCTCGCACCTGTTCATTGATTCCTAAAATGCCAACGGCATAGCTTGATTATCTCTATTTTTTTCTTTACTCCTATTACGTTGACAATTACATGCTTTTATATGCTTTTATCAGTCAGAGATGCACCCTGTGCAACGTTATACATAAGTCAACTTCCTAAAAGATATTTTCCCTCTCCTTCAAAGTTTTTTCAAAAAATTTCCATGGTTCTTCATTGTCTACAGGAAAATATTCAGGGTTTTCAGATGGATTTTCAGGGGCTTCCACACAAACTGGCTCCTACCTTTCTTTCCAGACCCACCTGCCACTTAATAGTAGTAGAAGTAGTAAACATTCATTGTAGCAGTAGAGGTAATGATTGTTAACATTTACTGTGCGTTTATTATGTGCTAGGCACTATGCTAAGCATTATCCTGTTTAATTCTCATATATTATTCTCATGCTTATAAAGTATAGTAAGTACTATTAATTATCCCCACTTTACTTTAAGTAAACTGAGACTTAAAAGGATTAAATAGGGCTTCCCTGGTAGCGCAGTGGTTGAGAGTCCGCCTGCCGATGCAGGGGACACGGGTTTGTGTCCCGGTCCGGGAGGATCCCACATGCCGCGGAGCGGCTGGGCCCGTGAGCCATGGCCGCTGAGCCTGCACGTCCGGAGCCTGTGCTCCGCAACATGAGAGGCCGCGGCAGTGAGAGGTCCGCATACAGGAAAAAAAAAAAAAAAAAAAGAATGCTTGATTGCTTGATAGTGGGTGGAGAGACGGGCAGACCTCTGTGAGAGGTGAGGAGAGAGAGTAGCCACTGAACAGAGGGGTTCAGTTTAAGGGACCTGGAAGGGCATCCAGGCATCCTAGTTCCCAGCAACACCAGGTTTACAATCCTAGAAGCATCATCTTAGCATGGCCAGAATTCTTTCTACAGACTCCTAAATAATCTTTGGAAATGATTGTTTCACCTACATGTCTAGAGAATAGATTTAGAGGGATTCTAGATGGGAAAGAAAATAAAGAAACATGAAGGAGGGGCATGGACATGTGTGGGGTAAGGCAAGGATTCCAGACCCTTTTCTGTTATTACTCAGTCCTGTCTCCCATCTGTCTTGCTCTCAGGAAATTAGTTTACACAGGACAAAGAGAGAGGAGGGGAGGAGATATAAGTGGTTCCAAAAATGGGGGTGAATCTACTCTGTGGTCATCTTGGAAACATTAAGAGTTTTTATTAAACACAAGATTTAAGAGGAAGGAAAACATGGAGGAATAGCAACAGAGAGGGAATAAAAACCTGAAGTGAGTGGGAGAGGCAGCAAGCAGGAGGAAGAGGGAGAAAAGAGGATTAAAAGGGAAACATTAGAGGGCGGGAAGGGAGAGAGAAAGCCCTGGTTTGTTTTCTCTTAGGTGTGGGAAGAAGCTGTAGTACATGTGTGGGAGGTGAAGGAGAAACCGTTCACATCTATATACTGCTCTCCCTCCCACTCTGTCCTAAATTCCACCCAACACATACACCAGTACAGACAAAAGTCTTAGCTCCACATAAAATCAACTGTTCCTCAAATCCCATTCCCCAGCATTCTGCCCAAAGACTTCCCCATAGCTTCCCTCCACCCCATGCTTGTGTTACAATGGGCTTTGGCAAGAACCTTCTCAAGGCTGATTTGTCCATGGGAAGGACCCTGGAGCCATCACCAACCTCCAGCCCAAAGAGGCCAAGGGGACTTAGAGCTTCCCATTATCCAGGCCAGCCTTCTCCTGCAGCTCCATTTTTCTCTTGGCCTCTCTCAGACCAGGAACACATATAGGATTGGTCTTAAGCAGAGGGACATTCCTCGGGGGACAAAACTCAAGCTTAATTCATGAAATATAGCTGGGCTCAGGCTGCTGAGGGCGAGAGCAACGGGAGTTATTAAAAAGTATGTGAACTATTACATCAGATGTACATTATTATTGCGAAACTGTCTTGGGACAAAATACTTCAGGGGCTCTGATCATAGGACCAAGATGAAGAAGGATAAGAGTGCTTAAAGGAAATAAATTCCCAGGGAGTTTTACAAGAGCCAAATTCCCTGAGGTCAGCACCATGGGCAGCGCTCCACCCTCTCCTGACACCGGTCAGTGAAAAAGTGAGCTACGTCCTAGGACCTGGTCCAGGTCACACCCTCTAGAGAGTAAACTCTGAAGCATTTTTCACATGTACAACTGTTTAGGTATCTCTCACCCCAGCCTCTGATCTGCTGTCCTTTCAGCCAGAGTGAATTTCTCAATATAAATCAACTAAGTTTACTCTCAAGATAGAATTCACATACCATAAAATTCATCATTTTAAAATGCACAGTTCAGTGGGTTTTAGTATATTCACAAACTTGTGTAACCATCAGCATTGACTCCAAAATATTTTCATCACTCCAAAAAGAACCTTCGTACGCTTTAGCAGTCACTACCCGTTCTGTTCTCTCCTCGGTCCTGGGCAAAACCACTAATCTACTTTTTGTTCCTACGGATTTACCTACTCTGGACATTTCATATAAATGGAATCATATGATATGTTGTCTTTTATGTCTTGCTTCTTTCACTTAGCATAATGTTTTCAAGTTTCATCCATCTTGTAGCATGTACTTCATTCCTTTTTATGACCAAATAATATTCTATTGCATGGATACCACTTTTGTTTATCCAGTAATCCGTTCTTGGACATTTGGGTTGTTTCTCCTTTTTGGCTATTATGAATAATGCTGCTATAACATCTGTACACAAGTTTATGTACGGACATATGTTTTCACTTATCTTGGGTATATACCCAGGAGTAGAAGTACTGGCTCATGGTAACTCTATGTTTAACCTTTTAAAGAACTGCCTGTTTGTTTTCCAGTGGCTGCACCATTTTATATTCCCACCGGTACTGTATGAGCAGTGATGATTTCTCCATATCATTGTCAACACTTATAATCTGTCTTTTTACTTTAGCCACCTTTGTGGGAGTAAAATGGTGTCTCATTGTGGTTTTGATTTGCATTTCCTTAATGATCAGTGGTATTGAACATCTTTTCATTGTTGGCCATTTGTATATCTTCTTGGGAGAAAAGTCTATTCAAGTCCTTTGTCCATTTTTAAATTGAGATGTCTTTTTGTTTTTTTTGAGTTCTTTTCAAATTCTGGATATTAAACTCTTATAAGATGTGTGATTTACAGATATTGTCTCCCACTCTGTAGGTTGTCTCTTCACATTCTTGATAAGTGCTTTGATGCACAAAAGTTTTTTATTTTTATGAAGTCTAATATATTTATTTTTTCATTTTTTGCTCATGCTTTTGGTGTCAAATTTTAAAACTCTGTTGCCAAATTTGAGGTCAGGAAGATTTACTTCTTCTAAGAGTTATATAGTTTTTTAGCTCTTATATTTAGGTAGTTGATTCATGTGGAATTCATTTTTATATAGAGAGTGAAGTAGGGGCCCAACTTTATCGTTTTGCATGTGGTTATCCAGTTGTCCCATTTTTTGAAGAGGCTATTCTTTCTCCATTGAATGGTCTTGGCCCCATTATAAAACAAATCAATTGCCCATAGATGCCTTTGGTTAACTTCTGGACACTCAATGCTATTCCACTGGTCTATAAGTTTATCCTTATTCTGACACAACACTGTTTCGATTAACTGTAGCTTTATAGTAAGTTTTGAAATTAGCAAGTGTGAGTCCTCCAACTTTGTTTTTCCTTTTCAAAGTTGTTTTGGCTCTTTGGGACCCCTTGTAATTGCATATGAATTTGAGAATTGGCTATTCCATTTCTGCAAAAAAGATATTTGAAATTTTGATAGGGATGGTACTGAATCTATAGATCACTTTGGGGAGTATTGCCATCTTAACAACATTAAAGCCTTCCAATCTATGAACACAGGATGTCCTTTCATTTATTTAGGTCTTCATTAATTTCTTTTTTTTTTTTTTTTCCTGGCATTGGTATTTTATTTATTTATTTTTTTAAGGACCGTCTCTTTTTTTTTTTTAACATCTTTATTGGAGTATAATTGCTTTACAATGGTATGTTAGTTTCAGCTTCACAACAAAATGAATCAGTTATATATATACATATATTCCCATATCTCTTCCCGCTTGCGTCTCCCTCCCTCCCACCCTCCCTATCCCACCCCTCCAGGCGGTCACAAAGCACCAAGCTGATCTCCCTGTGCTATGCGGCTGCTTCCCACTAGCTATCTACCTTACGTTTGGTAGTGTATATATGTCCATGCCTCAGCCATAAAAAGAGACGAAATTGAGCTATTTGTAATGAGGTGGATAGACCTAGAGTCTGTCATACAGAGTGAAGTAAGTCAGAAAGAGAGAGACAAATACCGTATGCTAACACATATATATGGAATTAAAAAAAAAAAATGTCATGAAAAACCTAGGGGTGAAACAGGAATAAAGACACAGACCTACTAGAGAATGGACTTGAGGCTATGGGGAGGGGGAAGTGTAAACGGTGACATTAATTTCTTTTTAAAAAAATTTATTTATTTTATTTTTGGCTGCTTTGGGTCTTCGTTGCTGAACGTGGGCTTTCTCTAGTTGCAGTGAGCAAGGGCTACTCTTCGTTGTGGTGTGTGGGCTTCTCATTGTGGTGGCTTATCTTTGTTTCAGAGCATGGGCTCTAGGTGCATGGGCTTCAATAGCTGTGGGGCATGGGCTCAGTAGTTGTGCCTCGCAGGCTCTAGAGCACAGGCTCAGTAGTTGTGGTGCATGGGCTTAGTTGCTTCGCGGCATGTGAGATCTTCCTGGACCAGGGCTCAAACCCATGTCCCCTGCATTGGCTGGTGGATCCTTAACCACTGAGCCACCAGGGAAGCCCAGGTCTTCATTAATTTCTTTCAGCAATGTTTTGTAGTTTTCAGTACATAAGTCTTTCATCTTTTTGGTTAACTTTTTCCTAGGTATTTTATTCTTTTGGATGCTATTGTAAATTGTTTTCTTAACTTCTTTTTTTGATTGTTTACCAGTTTATAGAAGCACAACCTACATTTGTATGTTGATCTTGGACCCTGCTTTGCCAAATTTGTTCATTAGCTCTAATAGTTTTTTGTGGATTCTATGGGATTTTCTGTATATATACAATCATGTCATCTGAAGATAGAAATACTACTTCTTTTACTTCTTCCTGTCTGATGTAGATGCCTGTTAGTTTTTTTTCTTACCTAAATGCTACGGCCAGAACTTCCAATATAATATTGAATAGCAGTGGGGAAAGTGGTCTTCTTTTTCTTGATCTTAGTGGGGGAACGTTTTCAGTTTTTCACCATTGAGTATGACGCTAGCTGTGGGTTTTTCATAAATTTCCCCCTTGTATTCCTAATTTGCTGAGTGTATTTATCATGAAACTGTGTTGAATTTTTTCAAATGCTCCTTCTGCATCTATTGAGATGATTATGTGCGTTGTACCTTTGTTTTATTAATATGTTATATTACATTGATGATTTTTTTCTTATGTTGAATCATATTTGCATTTATGGGATAAATCCTACTTGGTCATGGCGTATAATCCTTTTAATGTGCCTTTGGATTTGGTTTGCTAGTATTTTATTGATTTTTGCATCTATATTTATAAGGAATATTGGTCTATAGTTTTCTTTCCTTGTGGTATCTTTGTTTGACTTCGGTATCAGGGTAATGTTGACCTTGTAGAATGTGTTGGAAAGTGTTCCCTTTGCTTCTATTTCTTGGGAACATTTGAGCAGTACTGGCATTACTTCTCCTTTAAATGATAGAACTCACCAGCGAAGCCATTTGGTCCTCGACTTTTCTTTGTTGGGAGGCTGCTAAATACAATTTTTACTTGCTATAGGTCTGTTGAGATTTTCTATTACTTCTTGAGTAATTTCTTTGGTAATTTGTGTTTTTCTAGGAATTTGTCCATTTAATTTAGATTATCTAATTTGTTGGTATGTAATTGCTTGTATTATTCCATTATAACCCTTTTCATTTCTATATGGTTGTAGTAACCTTCCCACTTTCATTTCTGATTTTGTTCATTTGTGTCTTCTTTTTTCTTAGTCAGTTTTGTTAAAGCCTTGTAAATTTTGCTCATTTTTCTTTTCTTTTTTTTTTAAAGAAGGTACTATGTTGAATTTGTACAAATTCCTCAGTCTGCTGAAGCTTTAAATCTCTATTATCTTGAAAACATTCTAAATATATTTTTTATAAGTTTATTTATTTATTTTTGTCTGTGTTGGGTCTTTGTTGCTGCAAGCGGGATTTCTCAAGTTGCAGCGAGCTGGGGCTACTTTTCGTTGTGGTGCACGGGCTTCCATTGCGATGGCTTGTCTTTGCTGTGGAGCACAGACTCTAGGTGTGCAGGCTTCAGTAGTTGTGCCTCGCAGGCTCTAGAGTGCAGGCTCAGTAGTTGTGGCACACAGGCTTAGTTGCTCCACAGCATGTGGGATCTTCCCAGACCAGGGCTTGAACCTGTGTCCCCTGCATTAGCAGGCAGATTCTTAACGACTGTACCACCATTAAGTCCCTGTTCATTTTTCAAAGAATCAATTTTTGGTTTTGT